>NC_044277.2:148243111-148543111 GCF_004027225.2 Strigops habroptila | reverse complement strand
AAGACAGCCAAACTAGCAATGCTCTGCTCTAATACTATTTTCACTATTTAATAGATTATTTGTTTTATAAGGAGTTCTGAAAAACAGCATTTTAAGAAAAGCAAAGATTAAGTGTATGCAATATACTTTATAGGAAAGCTTGTTTATATCTGTCCTGCTTACTACTCTGTCTCTATCAAAAGACCAATTCTTCACACATTTCTCTTTTGGTCTAACCATACAGTGGATGGTCTCTTTGGATCTTAGCTCTGAAATTGTCTCAGGCATGGATCTAGATTGGTGCACAGAAATTAGTTCTACTACTTATAAGCATCAGGTTTGTCAAGTTTCATCTTTTTTGGGATTGTATTCAGAACAGATGAGTTCTAACAGGCAGCAGTTCTAACAGCTCTAATTATAGGTATAGACAAAAAGAATCTGGGCAGGATTCTTGGTCTGAAACAACTAAGAATCAGTGTTTGTCAGGCGGCTGAACTCCCGTGTAACCTGTCCTTTTAATGGCGTCACCTATCAGGCTTCTGGCCAGCTCAGCTGAACAGGACATGCGTGGCCACACACAGTGGTGGCTCTCGCTGTTCCTTGCTGCCCTGTGAATACTGTTTCATTTCCATAGTGACTAATGTGCCATGAACCGGCAGCATTGGTACTCATTAGGCTAATTAACTGGCTCCCAGATAGATTTTGTATGTAATGCAAAACAACACAGTGCTTCTTGAAAGCTGTGTTATAGAGATTTCAGACTTCCCTAACCTGCTTTCTCTAGGTCCTTCACTGCTGCTAGAATTAAAAGCTATTGACCCTGTGCTAAGGCAACATACAGCCGGAAGGAAACTGCATTCAGAGACTGTTTAAGGAAAACAGAGAAGGCTGAACCCAGGCAGGGGTCTAGATTTTTGGTACAAAAGCTTAATATCTACCAGGTATTAAAATAACTTGCTTTTAAAGGGCTTATCTTTTAGTATCTCGGTTTATTTTTATCTGTCAGGTTTTTACTTGTCAGCATCATTGCTAGGTTTTATTCTTGTACTAGTTTTGGTTTTGGTGCTAAAAAGTCCAGCAAGGATTTTAACAATTTTGATAAATGCACAGCTTTATAGTGTACATGAATGTCACAGATGCATGTCTTCGATGGAATAACTTAAAATCCTTTTCACTGGCTCCATAGGGAAGGTTGTTCCCTGTTGTGGTTAGGATTGCAGTGCTGGAGGCATGTTTATACTTGCAGCTGCAACACTAATGTCACAAGCTTCCTAGAAATCTAGCTAAAATAAATGCTATCCTTGCAATATTTTGGGGATCAGAAGCATTTGTTAGCACATTCCTATGTTTCCTGATGAGCTGTCTCTACTATACACATTTCTTCCAACGTGGTTTTTGATGGATGTGTACCAGGCACCTAGCAGGTTGTTAGCATTTAGGTATCTGTCTTCTGTGGTGACTCTGTATTGATGAACGCATTTTTATAGTGATCTTTTGGCCTTCCGAGTGCTACGAAATCCTGTAATACTATTTTTCAGGCATTTGCAAAGCTATAATGTTGTCCTAATGGGCATATTAACAATTATTAACTTTCTCCCCCAGAATTGCATTCAGGACATTGAAAGCATATTCTTACCATCTGTGTGCCTTCACAGACATCTGCTATGCTCTGATCGAGTCTTAACACATATTGTGCTGTAGATAATATGTGCTTATGCAAAATATTATTCCTAGAGGAATAGCTGTGGCTGTATCAGTGGTTACAAGTCCAATTATTTTAGTGAGATTGCTTAGCAAATACCCACTTTGTGGGTGCTTATTTGACTTCCTTCATTTAGACTGGGTAATTTTGAAACAAATGCCTATTAAAAGCAAGCTGACCACAACTTCTTTTAGTAGTTACATTTCATGGATAGCAGTATGCCAATAGGTTGGGAGCTGTGAGAGTGAAAACTTTGACATGAGCTGAGTTAGTTAATTCTGTGAACTTCAGCTTGGAGATAGGAGACGTAAACCCCATGTCATTGTATTCCAAACCAGATGAGGACTCTTCTTTTGGTTTCAGCAACACTATAGTAAGTTAAGAATAAAGATCTCCAAGCTAGTCCTGCAGCTTTATAAGAAGATTTTGACATAAAAATCACAGAATGGTTGGAAAGGACCTTAAGATCATCCAGTTCCAACCCCCTGCCATGGGCAGGGACACCTCACACTAGACCATGTCACCCAAGGCTCTGTCCAACCTGGCCTTGAACACTGCCAGGGATGGAGCATTTCCCACTTCTCTGGGCACCCTGTGCCAGGGCCTCACCACCCTCACGGTAAAGAACTTCTTTGTTATATCTAACCTGAACTTCCCCTGTTTCAGTTTGAACCCATCGCCCTTTGTCCTATCACTACAGTTCCTAATGAGAGTCTCTCTCCAGTATTCTTGTTAGGCCCCCTTCAGATACTGGAGGGCTGCTAGTTCTGATGAACATTATACCTGTATGGTAAGACTTAAAACAAGATTGCTATACTTCAAAGAATGAGAATTCATCATTGGATTAGATGACAGATAGTAATTAATAGACCTTTTCAGTTAAAAAATCAGGACTGTATGAATGGAGCCAAGTGGAGCAGGTGGGACTCTACTGCAAGGAAGTTTAGAGCAGACACTTCAGCCCAAACTGCTGTGTGAGAAGTCTTGTGACGCAAGTGCTGCAGTGTGGTTTTAGCTAGCCTGCTGGCTTGGTGTAACTCATCCCTTGGGTGTTTTGTCAGACATGACGCTCATTAATGTGGGCTAAGCGCTATGCTCGGTGTGTTTGTGTTCACATTGTTGTCACAAATCTTATTAGAAAACTTTATATGGGCCACACTGCTTATTTTAAGATCATCCATGTGTCTTATACAGTGAGACTAAGAATAAGGGATTTTGAGAACTGTTAAACGATAAAAATCTCATTTGAGATGTATTATGGTGAAAATACAAAGTGCTGTCTTTGAAAATGCAGAGTAGTTGCATAGTAAATGGAACGGGACTTCGAGCGGTTATTCAGTAAGCGTGCTGGTTGCTGTTGCCTTGAATATGGTGGGATACTTTGGAAAACTGGCTGGATTATTGGGTGTAGTCATACAAAGCATAGGTTGTCTATTTGTACACTTTGGTTTTGTCAGCTTTTTAAATGAAAGGTTTGAGAACTTAATCTTGTGAACTAGCACAGCTTGTTCATTCGGTGTTTTTTAAAATCCAGGTTTCTTCAATCGATAGGGTTTTTAATCCCTTATTTTTCATGGAGGTTAAATTACATTCTGGGTTGTGGTGTTTAAGTGTAGGGATTATCACTCAGCAAGACATCTTTCTTAATTGAGAACATTTTAAATGTACCCATTAATGGCAATTTAGCTCAAGTTTCCCAGATGTTAATTTATAAGGGCAATACTAAATCTGTCACTAAGGAACTTAAAATTAACTTTAAATTCTTCTTTCATTTCAGGGGTAAATTTGCAGTGGTGAAGAAGTGTATCCAGAAAGACACTGAAAGAGAGTTTGCAGCAAAATTCATGAGAAAAAGAAGAAAGGGCCAAGACTGTCGGATGGAAATAATCCATGAAATTGCAGTCCTTGAGCTGGCACAATGCAACCTTTGGGTCATTAACTTGCATGAAGTTTACGAAACTGCAACAGAGATGATTTTAGTCCTGGAATAGTAAGTACTAGTATTAATTCCTGATTAACCTTCTGCAGTATTTGCTTCAAACTAACAATGTAAAAATGCTGTGTGTCAATAATGTGAAAATACTTTGCTTGCCTGTTACACTTGCTTGAGTTCCAAAAGAATTGCTAAGAAAATCAGTATTGCAACAAGTCTTGTAACTACTGCAGATTATAAAGAAATTTCTCCAATGATGTAGTATCTTTCAAAGCTGAACTACAGATTATGTAGTTAAATCATTAGTGAAATAAAAACTATGTACACTCCCTACTTGTAAAAAAGGAAGAGGAAAGAAGCAGTGAGCATGTGTTCAAAAACTGAAGTGTATTTCATTGACAGTGACAAAGATGGGGTAAAATCTCGGGGGTTTTTTACCAGTTATGAAAAAGATACTGAAAGCAACATCATTATTAAAAAGAAACTATCAAAACTCCCTATGATCTACAATGAAATATTCTCTAAATCATTATCTTTTGGGGAAAGAAAGAGAGTAAGAGGATTCAGACCTAGCATAGTTTTTCAAATGACATCTATCTTTTGACTCTACATTAGTCTGCGTGGTTTTCTCCCCTTGAATTTGTCCAGATGGATGTTTCTGCAGCTGCTGTGACAGTCCACCTAATATTCCAGTGGCTTAGATATTTGACATGTAGGTACAAGAAGCAGCGAAATGCTTGTTGCTATTGAACTCTGTTAAGATCCTGTCCAAGCTCTATGGATTTTAAATGATTAGGAAAGGAACAGTGATGCTCACCAGTTCAGAAGTGACTTAACTTGTCTGCTAAGATAAATCTAGTTTATATGGCTTTTTTTCTTGCTTGATAGCAAAAAGAAATGTTGAGAAAACTCGTATCCCAGTCTGATCTTGTTTAGAAGTCCAAAGAAACTGTATCTTTGAAGTTCACTGAAATGGAATGACACCGTGTCTGCTAAGGCAATCTTCATGCTAGAATATGTTTTTTCAGCTTCATTGTGCCTTTATTGAATTCATGAAATATTCAAGTATCTGTTATAATGCAAAGGTGTGACAGAGCTTCTGGAGTTCTAACTGCAGTTATTGGAGACTCATAAATATAAGCTTTAAACACTAGCAGCACACATCTAACTAGAATACAGTTTAAATGTCTGGATCCCCATAGGGATATAGTACAAACAGTAGAGTCCAAAGCTTGATATAACTGATGGATTTTGTGATAATTTTAATGCAAAATTGCTAGTTTTCTTTTAGAGCTCAGTACTCTTATATCTGCAAAACATTTTTAATCCAAAGTCTCAACTAGGTCGTTCAGTAGACACCGGGTTGATCAGTAATTAGCAACGTTACTGGGTTTATATGCATCAGTCATACCTTGCTTCAGATAGAGAGCTCTGTGTTACAACTGTAAATTACAAAAACAGTCTTCCCCTGACTTCAGCAAATATGTCTGGATGCTTCTTTAATGTCAGCATGTTCCAGAGACATGTTGCAACAAAACAGGTATGAATGTTAGTAAATTTCTGACATTCTGTATGCAGAGGATTAAAGAACGTATCCAGACTGCGAGCTTCTCCAGGGCATTTCAGTCTGTGTTCAGCTTGATGGCCTGTGTGGCAGATTTTTATCTTGGGAAGGAGAAAAACAAATACTTAATCATTGGCCATTAATATTATCTGCTAAGGTTTTCAAGTGTCCTCAGCATAAGAAGGACATGGACCTGTTGGAGCAAGTCCAGAGGAGCCCAAGAGGATGATCAGGGGCTGGAGCACCTCCCGTATGGAGACAGGCTGAGAGAGTTGGGGCTGTTCAGCCTTCAGAAGAGAAGCTGCGTGGAGACCTCAGAGCAGCTTCCAGTATCTGAAGGGGGCTAAAAGGATGCTGGAGGGGACTCTTCATCAGGGACTGTAGCAACAGGAGAAGGGGTGATGGCTTCAAACTTAAACAGGGGAAGTTCAGGTTAGATCTAAGGCAGAAGTTCTTCTCTGTGAGGGCGCTGAGGCGCTGGCACAGGGTGCCCAGAGAAGCTGTGGCTGCCCCATCCCTGGCAGTGTTCAAGGCCAGGTTGGACACAGGGGCTTGGAGCAACCTGCTCTAGTGGAAGGTGTCCCTGCCTATGGCAGGGGTTGGAACTGGCTGAGCTTTAAGGTCCCTTCCAACCCAAGCCAGTCTGTGATTCTATGGTTCTATGTTGAATTCTAAGGGGTGCAGGGGACACCTAGTGCTTTGTCTTCATGAAGAGAAATATTAATGTTAGATGGAGGGTTGTCTTTCCAGCAGTATCAATTTTTGACAGAAAACAAAGTTGCGTTCTAACTGTTGTCTATTAAGTGCTGAACAATGGGAAGCAATGAGGCATTACGGTGTTGGCTTCAGCTCTAGGACAGCAAATCAGTGGCTGCCTGCATCTACCCTGACAACAGTTTCTGACTTCTGTTTGTTGTCACAAGACCTTAGAGTATTCAAGTAGGCATTGAAGAGCTAAGTCTGAAGGGGTAGTATGACTTGACCTGTGGGTCAGCCATGTTTCTGTATTTCAGTGAAAATGGAATGAATGAATAAAAAAGAAAATGTGACTTTTACTGCAAAAGGTAGGGATACAGACTGGTAAAACTGACACATCACACAGCAAAGGAAAAAAAGCAAATTTAATAACTTGGGCTCAATATTTGTAGGTGATCTACCTGGCTTTTTCCAATTTCTTTTGAAAGAAAGAGCAACAGAACATCTGATGCTTAAGAACTGGCGTTTTTATAAGTGTTCATCACCATGTTTATACATCTATGGGACAGGTAGATGATATTAGTAAGTCAGATAGTACAGAAACTTGTATGTGTAACTTCAAAATCGAAGCCATTAAGTATTTTTAGGTGAACTGAGTAATTACCTGCCAGCGTCTTGTATAAATATAGTAAAATTTTGTTATGCTTAGTTTAAAAAAAATGAAAAACATCATCTTTAGCATCTTGAAGGCACAGTCGGGGTTTATTGGATATGCTGGAGGAAGTGCTTTTTTCACCTATAGTTATTTGGACCTGGATAATGTTACTACTTGTGTTGTCTTGGACATTACTTACCATCCTACTTACTGGAGGTGTGACTGGTCAGAGTCTGCTGGCCAGAAATGATTCATTTGGCATGGGATTCAACAGATAAAACTTGAAGCAAAACCACTGGAATCAGAAATAACGGTGCTGCTCTGATGTTTGCATCTTGTCTGTTGCAGTAATTGACAAAGTTGTTCTCAGTGGCAGACTCAAAGCCAGACTGGAGCTCTTCAAAAGTTTTAGGGGAAAGCTTTTCAAATGGTGTTGGTTACCTTTTGCTTCTGTTTCATGCAGTTCTCGGGCGGCCTGATCTAAAAGGTTAAGATGCCCCCCAAATAAAGGCATTTGTCTGAGAACCAAGAACTTAAAAGAATAGTATCTACAACTTACTGCATTCGGATGCTTCTCTTCACATATGTCCTCTCACCAGAGATGGATTTACAGTTTTCTCAGGTTTTGGGGACATTGGTGTGTTGTGGTAGCCTTACACTGGAAAAATTTATAGTAAATTCACTTCTTGCTTACAATGTACTAGTATGCCTAGCCAAGGAAAGGGGGGTGTGACTGTCAGCAGTGGTGAATGTGAACCTCCTTTGCCAAGAGCATTACAAACACCATGGTTGATCTTCTTGTAATATAAGCTCTGTGTACAGAAAACAGATGAATTTCCATTTATCTTCCAAAGAGAACCCTTTCCAGAAAGGCTTTTGATAGAGCGTAAGGTTCAGGAAGTAAATTTTAGGGTCTTGAAGACTGTATATGGTCTCACTCAGCATTTGAAATGACATGTATTCTAGCAACTTGTCTATATATCTGTGCTCTAAGGATTTGCACTTCTGAGTCTTTTAAAAGACTGTCTTAATGCCTGACCCATTAAAGCTGGGGGAATGTTTAATTTTCTCTGATGCACTGAACTAGATTTGTTCAACCTTTTTCTAATGATAGACTAAATGACCATGTTCGTGTCCTGTAAGTGCACTTGAAAGAGGTCGGATGCTGAATTCCATACAGTGCATTGTTAAGATATGTTTCAAGGAAGATAAGCAGTCTCCACTGAATTGAAAGTCAACATGATTGTAACAAAGATTAATGCTCCAGACTTCCAAATGACTTTTAGCTCCTTTATGCTGATAAGCAGTAATAAAGTGTTAGCATGCTTTTCACTGATGAAGAGCAGTTACATTTCACTTGAAACTACAGAGAAGTTAATAGCCCAACAGTGCTTTCATAAACAAATTAAAATAGCTAAAGAATTCTGGTTGCCTTAGCTTTTAAGTCTGGAAAAAGTTCTTATGTCTTGCACTTTCCATACACCTAGCTAAGGGAGCATGCACTGGAGAAACAATGCATTCCAAGCAACACTGGATTTCAAAACCTTGTGCTCTTAAATATTTCCTTATCAATTCTTTTTTCAGACTGATGGCTTCTTTTCCTAAAGACTTTCTTGTCCTAAGGACAATGCTTTGCTTTTATCCCCTAGGAACGCTTTCTGTGGAGGTGGGTGGGGGTGCCCAGTGGTTTGCAAAGTTGTTATTTCATAATGACCATTCGAAAAGATGCAGCTTAATGGAAAATGTGTCCTTAGAGGAAAAATGGGTAAATGTTATGACCACCAGCGAACTCTTGGTCTGCATGTTTTCAGAAAGCATTGCAATGACATGCCCATAATGCTTTCCTAGCTACTAGGAAGAAAATTGACTCTATCCTAGCCGAAATCAGGACACAGGTATTCTAATCCCTTCTGTATTTGGATTAATTTTTTCCCCTGAGCTCTAGCTAGGGACTACAAAGTAACTGAGTTGAAAGTATTGTTAAGAAGCTTGTCAAAATTTGGCATAGGTGTGTGGGAGAACCTTTCTGGAGGTTGTTTTGACACTGTACTCCCTACACTTGTGACTGGGTTGGCTCAGAACCACTGACTGTTTTGCTTAAGGGAATCAGTTAAGCTCACTCCCCAGCAACAATACACGGAACAGGCTGGCACTAACAAATTTCCCCATGTTCTTGTAAAGGGTTGCTAGTTACTTGTTTTAATATGGTGATTTTTGGATAGAAGTTGTCTGAAAGAAGTTATTCCAGCTGCATCCTAAATAGCAGAGTTGATAAAAAAAGGAAACTGTTTTGTAAAGCTAAGTGTATTTGTCTATGGTAGCTGGCAATAGCTCTCGTAAGTCAAGAAGTGGGTGTGAATGTGTAAGGGCTCTATTTGCTTGTCTCACTCTTACAAATGCTGATGAACCTAGGAACCTTCCTAAGTAGATACTTAAATACATTTAAAGAGAAATAGTCTCCTGAATCGAGGGGTTTGTACTCTCATTGGGTAGTGCTACCTCTTGATTTCAGTGATGGGACACTGTCTCCTTCAACTGGCATTGCCCTGACTTTTACCGCATTGAATTCAAAGTTCTTTAAGTATAGTATTAAAATTCTATGTAGCTTAAATTTTAGCTTGGTGCCTACTTCAATGTTAATTTGCTTATTAGTGTAACCTAATTGTAACAGATGTCTACCAGGTAGACATATAGCAAACAGGGCTTTGTAACGCCTGCCCTTTGAGTTTTCAGCTGGGTCTGTTAAAAACACAGGGTGATCCCTGGTTGGCAACAGCAGGTTTTGGGTATAAATTAGATTTCACAGAATTAAATAGGAGAAGTATTGTTTTGCTTATTTTAGGTGGCAGAGCTACACCAGCAAAATCCTCGGGTTGTTGCTGTAAAACACATTATGTTAGTAATTTTGGTAGTAGATCTTATCGCTGGATGTGCATGATAATGTACTGCTACAAGGAAATAAATCATTCTTCCAAGTAACTTATTGTGGCATATTTAAAGTAGAAACTTTAATTTATTGATTACAGTAGACTTTTTTCTATCCCTATCTTGAAGATCCAAATGATGTTGCTTTTTAAAGGAACTTGTTTTAGAATATTTGAATAAACTGGCCCATGTCTAGTTTTAAAATGTCATTAATATCTGAATCCCATTCAAAGCTAAAGTATTACTAATTTTTTCTTTGAATTCAAAATGTGCTGAAGAAAGATGTGATGGTGTCAGGCATATGCAATTTTTTTACAGGAATGAAACTATTCCTTTGAAAGCCTCATTTTATACTCGAGCTCTCTCATCTTTGAAGAAAAATAATTTAATGGATGTTTCTTTTCTAAAAGAAAATCTTAGTTTCCTAAATCAAATTGTACTGCTGTAGCACTTACCAGCATCCAGAACAGAAATATAAAACACTTTAGAAAGAGTTAAGATGTAACCCTCTTCTAAATTCTTTTTGCTTGTAAGACAATCTGCAGGGAGCGTTTTAAATCACAGTAATGAGAATATCTGGGAAGGCAAAAAAAACTTCTTTATAAACCATGAGGACCGTAGCAGCAAAGCTAGTATAGGCAAAACGAAAACTGGAGTATATTTAAGTGTTCTTTTTCTGGGGGTACATAATCCAAATGCACCATTGTTAGAAATCTCATTTCCTGTTGTATTTATGTTGGATATGCCTCTGTTTTCTGGATTGCCCAGGTAATGTAAGTCATTAGAAAAGTGCAAGCAAAGGCAGAGTAGATGGCTACACGTCAACAAAGATTAACGCTTGTGCAAAAAGTCATGTTTGGCATGTCGCAGTTTGGGGTAACTGGAGAAGATGCTGTCCTCAGGGCTTTCACCATCTTTCACCAAGGGGCAATTATAGAACTTCATGCAGAATGAAGTGTGTATGTGTTGATTTCATAGTGGTAATTCCACAATGGTAGTAATGCAAAATGGCCCCATTCCAATGCTCATATGCCCATTCTTGTTTTAAGATGGAGCCTCTGCTCTGCTTATTTTACTTCGGATGCTACATGATTATGTGGCTTCAGAGTACTTGAAAAACATTCATTCGCCTCTAGTTATTTTTATATTTTTTGTTACTTTGCTATTTATTTAAACATACAGAAACAAAAGATGAGGATGCAAGTGGAGAGCTAAGATTTTCACGTGTTTTTAGATGAGTCGTTTAGAAGCTTCATGCATCCCTATATGCCAGAGACTTCACAAGCAATGCAATTATAGACTTTACATTGAGTCTTTTGTGTATGTGCAGAGTGTTTTTAGGAGGATGGGAGTGGAGCTGTTTTGCTTTGTGTTCACAAAGGCTTACCTTGGCCAAATGACCATGTAGTTTCGTAGCTATGGTGAAAGGCACTTCTTTTATGTTAACACTGCCCTTAAACAAATGTGGCATTCATCTAAAAGCACGGTCAGTAATGGTTCCAAAGTAGTCCCCAAAACTTCTGTAGCATTCACATTCTCTAACCTAAATGACTAAGGTCTTTGCTTCTCTCCAAAGGTGCTATACTGCAGAGAAATCCTCCTAGGCTGTAAAAGCTTGTCAAAGGTTTAAGAACTGAAAATACCACTGTGGATGCTACTGCCCACTGATCTTGCTTACTCTAAATAAACTAGTGCAAGTAGAACAAAATGGGTGCTATAATTGAAATAATAAAATTCGTATTGTCCCATAGTGCTGCTGGAGGTGAAATCTTTGACCAGTGTGTGGCTGAAAGAGAGGAAGCCTTCAAAGAAAAGGATGTTAAACGACTTATGAAGCAGATCTTAGAAGGAGTTTCATTCTTGCACAGAAACAATGTGGTTCATCTTGACTTAAAGGTAAGATTGTTGCTGTATTTTTCTCATTAATTTCTTATCTGCTGACTTGCTCACTGGCTATATGTCATACTAGTGCTAATTTGTAATTAATATAATTTTTACCTAGTTATTCTTCAAATGATAAAATTCAGCATTTGGGATGCAGTAGGCACCAGGGGAGTTTTCTATGATGTATGTCAAATATAAACTTCATTTGATCAGTGAAATGTAATGAATTCAAAAGTGCATTTGCCTTGCACCTTACATTGCAAATGAGTGTGTTGGGTAAGACCTGACTCATTTTTTAAGTGCAGTATGGTTAAGAATGGAATTGTAACAGGGATCCAGAAAAACTATTGTCTCCCAAGCTGCAGTTAATTTTATCCACACACTCCTATGGAAGATGCAATTTTATCTCATTTTGAGCTTGAACTACTTTTATTACTAAGCAAGGCAGTATAAAAAGTAGCTTGCATTGAAATTGAATTCTTTTTCCATGTCCAATTCCCATATTTACTAAGTATGTAGTAAGCTGCCACACACTTGTTCTGTTGCTGTGATCCTTACTTACACTTAATTGCATTTTGGCAGTATTACAAAGCTACCAGTAGACTCCAGTATCAAGCTGTACATACTTCATATATAACCTAGCACATCATGAACCATTCATCAGCTAAAGCAGACGATGGGTAATATTTGCACATAAATATGTCACCTGCCTGGTTTTCCAACCAATCATTCAAATTATCTGTGGAATTCTGTAAGACTTTCTGTAGCCCATTGATTTAGTCATGCACATAGAATATTAATAATTGTATGAAAATAATGACTGGAAAATTTTAGCAAGTGATGTGAGAATTAGTGTCCAGAAGGACTCAAAATGAGCAGTTAGAATTCCTTAAAGTTCCAGTATGCTCAGACAAGATGCTCAGTGTTGGTTGGCCATTGAATTTCCTTGAAGCAAAGTGTGTAAAATTAAAACAAGTTCAGAAAAAGCTTACTTAAAAATGTTCCAACTGATCAGAAAACTTGGATTATAAAATCGAGTCTATTTAGTTCTCACTGAAGGATCCAGCATTGCTTTGCTGCCTTATAAAAGTTAAGTAGCAGAACAAATTGTCTGATGTTTGAGTTTATTATGTTTATACGCTGCTGCAGTGTGTGCAATGTGCTTTTGAAAAGTGGATCTTAATAGGAGTCCTAATTGCAGAGTGATTACTTTCATGGCATGTAAGGTCTTAAGCAAAATAAGGTTTAGGGAAGCCTTCGGAATACTGGCAAATAAAGAGGATGGAAACTGGATTGAAACCCATGACTTGTGAAGATTGGTTGACCCACACGCCTTGCAAGACTTTAAAAAAGGTTCATTTTTCAAGGAACTCAAAAACTGAATTTGCGTGCTGGTTTTGGCTGCATGTTTATTAACCTACTGGCCTCAATCTTCTCTTGATATATTATGGCTCATGCTGGTTTTCCTAGTGGCTTACATAAGCACTATGGAATTTACTAAATACTTGATTTTGTAGTCACATTTGGAAGACTTGTGCAAGTGTACTTGCAAGGTGTTTGCTAGGATCGAAAAGCTTACAGATTCTTGCTAAAATGTTTTCCATGCTATTAGTTTCACCATTGGGTCTCTAAAGGTTTCCTTTTTCATTTGTCTGGTACAGATAACTTTGGAAAGGTCCATCCAACTTTCCATGTGTTGCACCTTCAAAAAAAATCAGGCTCTACACCCAGAAGAATTTAAGTCAAAATGGTTGTCAATGTGTGACCGACAGCTGCTTGTTGTTTTACATTCTAAATCTAATCAATGACACTGACAGCTAGTTTGCTTTAGCTTCTGTCTGTCCTCTTAATAGATGAAAGATATATTCTATGACACTAAAAACTGCATGTTAATCAAGGGGTATTTTGATGTGGCTTAGCAAGGTTGCCACCTGATCATTTCTTTCCAAAAGCATGGTTCTCCCGAAAGGCTTAGTTTTAATAGCAAAATACAATCATGTAATCCAGCTTTGACTTGGAAAAAGAGCAAATATAACACTACAGAGTGCAAATTAAGTATCACTTGACAGTATTGTGTTGATGCTGTTTAATTTGCAGGGTGTGCATAGATTGTAGTCAGGAGTCTTTCATCTCCTCTTAATGGTGCATAAAAGCTGCAGAGTAAGGGAAGACTCCTTCCTCTGTTTTCATTTGCTGTTTGACTTCAGCTTGAATTGGTGTTTGGTGAAAGCTGAAGGTAGTTGGGAATGGAAGAGAATGATAAAGGCGTGGGAGCTGAGGAAGGACTAGCTGCCTCTTGTCTGCAGCAGAGATAGGTAGAGGCTCACATAGCCCTGGGGTCTGGGAAGAACGACTGCTCCAAGCAGCACTCTCCTGTACTGTATATTATCACTCTGGTTATCCAACAGACAGCTTTTCCCTTCCTCCTCCTGTATTGTGCTCAAGATGTTGCATTCAGTGAGGACAACTAGCAAAATAATTTGAAATTATTTTGGGTGTCGTTTTACCCCAATGTTCAGAAACAAACTAATGCAGTTACAAAAGAAGGAACGCTGCAGATCTTCTCAACTGAATCTTCCAGAAGGATTAAGGTGGAATGTTTATTACACAGAAATGGAGTATTAATAGAAGCGTAGTATTCTTTGTTTAAAGGAATATCCAGGAAACTAAGAAAAGAGTTGTAACTTAAAATATCAAATTTTCAAGGCGAAAGAACAGTTTAATCTGGAGTTCAAACCTTTAGAGCATTTAGAGCAAAGCTATTTTGACTATAGTCTTTTTTCTTAATTTATGGGACTTTCGTTGTTTATTTTGGGGAATAAAGTGTGATTCATGTCTAGTATGTCTACTCTGTAATTGACCAAAAAAAAAACCCCAAACCCTTATATTTAATTTCTTAATGATATGAAGCTTTTGTAACTATTTTTAGGGTAGACTGATCAGCCTAGTTTAGTGTCTTTACACACAATGTTGCTGGGGTATCCCAGCTAGTCTGTTTTTCATGTTTCTGCCCATTATTGCTTGGATAATTCCTGTTTTGTCTTCTAGGGATCTGATCTTTTTTTACAGTATCCTAACTTCATTAATGTTGCAAGTGAGGGTGAGGCAATGATTAGTTTAAAAACATGACCTTTATTATGTATCCTTAGTCATACTCTTCTTGAAACCAGCTGAAGATACAAGAGAGATTAGGGCGAGAGGCTCATAGAAACTTCTGCAATAATGGCAAATTTGCAATGTATGGATTTTGCCATTATTTAGTTTAGAGGATTCCGAAACCTGCTGCCAAGGTACGGGTTTAGGGTATCCTACCCTATTGTACTAAGCACATTTCTTATAAAAGAGTTGTGCAGAATAAGCTTTCAGAGGAGACTAGATCTTTGTCTGCGTTGCTTTAGTTTGGCCATTGCATTGACATTGATGGTGTCAAGGAAGCCATGTTCTTCATGTGACAATAGTTTAGTCCAATTTAAGTCAAAAATGTAGAAGTGGTTAATATTTGCAATGATAAATGATGCTTTTCACTGCTATTACTCTTAACGTGATGATACAGATACAACGGACACAGCAAATTCCTAAAGCCCAAGTTTCTGGTTGTTGACAGTGTGCCTGGAAAAGACAACTTTTTGGCTTCTTGTTAGAATCTTTCCCAAGGTACCCGTTTCTGGCTGTGCTAACTGTGGCACTGGGCTAGACTCCTGTGGCTGTATTCTATGGTTTCTGTGCATACACCAATCCTGTACTCAAGTACATCCAGTCAGATTGCCCAGTTAGCCAAGGATTCTTCCCTCCGTTTTTGTTTGGTGCACAACACAAGAGGATCTAAATTGGAACATTTAAGCCTTACTGCACTAGAGGGGGAGGTTTTTAACTGTTGCCGTTTGACGGTTTTCATCAGCCATTTCATTACTGCTTGATGGTAAGAGTGAAAGGCCCTTTTTAGAATGGCTACGAGGAGAGCCTCTGGCCTGCATCTCTCTTGCCTTTGTGGGCTGATCAACATTAGGCAAACCTAGATGTGTTATAGTACAGGAAAACCAAAACAGAAACGGTGTTACAGATGTGTGAAAATCATCTTCCTTTTCTTAAAGTTTTAGAGGAATTGCGTCAAGCTGACAACTATGGAAAGCTCAAAGCTATGGCTTCTGTAAGGTTTCATACTGGTGTTTAGACTGTCACTTAACATGAACCCCAGAATGATTCCTTCAAAGAAGAAAACAACTGGTATTTCATTATGAATTGATTTAGGGCTATGACTCAATTCGTACTGTAGGGTTTTTTCTGCATAGGTGTGTTTTGAATAATAAGATTGTTTTTGAGAAAAGACAATAAAAACTTATTCTGGCAACTACCTTATCTGCTAAAATACCATAATACAGGCTTAAGGGTTTCACAAAGTTTCCATTAAAAACTTTTTCTCATTTAAGTATAAAGAACAAATGCTTTTCTCGTGCTTTCTATTTGCCTCTTCAGAAAGTAACTAGATTTCCCACTGGGAGGAACATCTGAGAGGCTAATTAGTGAGGCCTGGTCAGCTTTTTTGGATGTTTGCTTTTCTAATACAAATACAGAATAACAAATGTGGACTAGAAAGCATGTGGTAACACACAGCTCCCAAAGCCTTTGTGCAGCCACCAGATACCAGTTTGTAAGCAAAAAAAAAATAAGCTTTACTTAATACATAGATTTACAAACAGAAAATAGATTGACAACATGGTGAGGTTAGTTTGAAATACCGTGGTTTCACTTTGCAGGAATGGAAGACTATTTAGGTCTTGCAGCAAGAAGAACTGGCCAGAGGCTTTTAAAATGTTCTTGCACGGTTTTACTTGTGTGTTCAAAAGCAAGGCAATCCGTGTGAAAGCACGCCTGCATGACTGACAAGGGGTGAGAACAGCTCGGTGATGAGGGAAATAGTACAAATGCTGGTGTTAATCCAGGTGGATTATCAGCCAGTGGTTGCTTTAGTGTTCTTATTCTTTTGCCCTCCTCCCTTCTCAACCACCCCTGATGCAAGATGATCCAGGTTCCCAATAAGGGCTTCTTCACTTTCATGGGACCCCTGCCTCACCAGAGGCGTGAAGGTAGTGTCAGCTGTCAGTGTTACCGTTCAGAGAAGCTTATAATAGAACCCAGAGTGATTATTGGCCTGGGGGCAGGGAGGGTCACACCTTTTTTTCTTTCTTTTGACAAGGATATGCTTCAGTTGCAAAAACTCCCTAAGAGCTGTCGTCTAAAGTTAGTTTTCAGACTTTTTAAACTGCACTAGCATTTAAAATAGACGGTACAGAACTTCTTAATGACCACAAAGTTGCTTTGAAGGATGACAGCCAGGATCTAGTGACGTCAGAGCAAACAAGTTTATCCAAAGGTGATGCTCTTAAAAACCTGTTTTTCAGGCTGCTGTATTTTTTTCAAACTGTTCTTCAGCTAGTGTTCTGTAATGCAATTGTTTGTACTTTGAACAGGATTGAGGTTGGTTGCAACAGAGACTTTCTTTAAACAGGTGTAGCCAAAACAGTTTTGTGTGTTCAGGCTTTTTAAAAAGATGGGGTCTTTTTGGACACCCTTCCACAGGAGGTATTTTACACCATCCGTTGGTAGGAAGCAAGCAGAGGAGTTAAGCAGGTGATACGGAGCACTAAAGGTGCAAATGTGAAGGTATTTATATGCTATTGTTAAATGACAGCTATTGGCATGTGTTTTGTATGTGTTCCAAGCTAGTAAACATAGATGTGTGATTCTCAGTTATAAACAGAAAATCCTGCCACTCCTTTTAGCCTACGTGTCTCTTCATTCATTCACCTTGGGGGAAGTGAATAAATGATCCTGGCTATTGGACTTGTTATGGAATGCATTATTGCTACTCATAATCTAAAAGAATTATGCAATATGGTGTCACAGACATCATATTTGGGTGATCCTGAAAATCTCCTTTTGTTTTTCAGCCCCAAAATATTCTACTGACCAGTAAGTCTCCTCTGGGAGACATTAAGATAGTTGATTTTGGCCTTTCCAGAATAATGAAGAGCAGTGAGGAACTAAGAGAAATCATGGGAACTCCAGAATATGTAGGTAAGTTGTTACTATAGTGAGTGATCTATAGTCCCGGCTTTTGAGGAGTGAAGAGAAAGCCCCTCAATTTGGTGAATGCCAGAACTGGCTGTGAAGTTACTGTGTCCAAAGACTGGGCTGTTACCTGGATGTGGTACTGCTGGAAAAGCTAGAACTGGCAAACCTTGCCAGTCTAATGAGCGATGGTTGTGTGCTTGCATTGAAGATGAGTACATGCTTTAGATGATTCTTACCAGCAGTGATAACAAGTATTGCTTGGATTAAAAGTTGAAAATTACATGTTCATTCTCTGAATATAATATTTGAGCCTGTGGAGGTGTGTATCCATTTTATTTTAATATATGTATATACACACATGTCATTCCAGGCCATGAAAATGTACTTGAAAATATCTCTAGGATATATGGTATGCCTTTATGGGTATGGTTTTCAGTGCTGGAATATGGAATATTGGGTATTTCTGATTTTTCTGTAAGAAATTTGTATACAGCTTCCTTAATAGGGAAGGAGACTGGCTTGGCTTCTGAAGATAGCAATAAAAGGAAAACAAATATTTTTAACTTAAAATCAATGACTGCTACTAATCACTTGAATAGAAATATCTTCCTTTCAAAAGACTATCGTGCTTCAAATGGGCTTGTCTTAAATTTTACTACATGCCCATGATCGCACTATATAACTACAATATAATGTCTGCGTATAACAAAAAAGATCTTGGGTTTTTTTTTCCCCTGAATAGCTCCTGAAATCCTGAGTTATGACCCCATCAGTACAGCAACTGACATGTGGTAAGTTCAACAAATTAACAGTCATCATAGCTCGCTTTACTGAAAAGGGGGTTGTTTTGGTCTAAAAACTAAACAGCTGCTTTTCTGTGTTTTACTTTTGATTTAGGAGCATTGGAGTCCTGGCATATGTTATGCTAACAGGGATATCCCCTTTCTTAGGGGATGATAAACAAGAAACATTCCTAAATATATCTCAAATGAACGTAAGTTACTCTGGAGAAGACTTTGACCTCGTATCGGAGTCTGCCGTGGATTTCATCAAAACTCTGCTGGTTAAGAAACCCGAGTAAGTAAAATACACAATGGTGTACGTCAATATGTCAGACTGGATTCATTTTAAATACAGCAAGTGCTGGCATTGTCATTTCTGAAGTATAAAGGAACTTTGATTATTCAGATTTCATCAGGCTATTACTTTTCTTGTACGTGGAAAGAGAATTCCTCCATTTCCCTTCGAACCTGCATATGCTGAATGCGTCCAAGCTCAAATCGATTTCAGAAAACTGTTTGAGCTGTAGCATGTGATACAGTATATTGACTTTCCTTGCAGGTACTTTGCTGATGTCTTTTAAATGACCTGTGCTTTGAGCCTTTTATTTTTGCTTAAGTGCCTTACCCTGTTCTGGTTTGTTAGTTGGTTTTCTTGATAGGCAGCAAATTGGAAATTCCAGGTCTCAAACTACAAGAAAACTACTATTGCAACTGCACTGCTTGTCTGTGGGGATTCCTTAAGAATGTAAAGATTGGATAATTTTCAGATATAGTAAAAAACATATAAACATCAAAAGTTGGTTGGCAACATGGGACCAGAAAGTGATATGTAAGGATCTATGGACTCCTTTTATTACAAATGTTGGCAGTTCATCTCCTTGGGCTGCTGTTGGTCTTTTTTTGGTAAAGGATAGTTATCAGCCCTTTTTTTCAGTTCAATCAGTCTGTCTTTAATGCAGTCTTATCCTTGGAATAATTTGTATGGATCTCTTCTGCAAGGTACTGCATTTCCAATTCATTTGGGTATTTATTCCAACACTTTGCTTCCTCTGCAGGGACCGGGCAACTGCTGAAGAGTGTCTTCAACATCCATGGTTAGAACAAAGTGATAATCCTGCTTGTAGGGCCCGGGATGAGAGCACAGGAGGGGAGACCAGTGATGTCACCCAGAAAGATGCAGATTCTGCCTCTGAAAAATCGGTTGATGCTGAGAAGACCGAAGAGGAGGAATCAATAGTGACAGAAGAACTAATTGTAGTGGCTTCATACACACTGGGACAATGTAGGCAGTCAGAGAAAGAAAAAGCAACTGAGCAGAAAGCCATTTCCAAACGATTTAAATTTGAGGAACCATTACTGCAAGACATACCAGGAGAATTCATTTACTGAACTGTGTGGAGCTTCATAGCTGTAACTGGAAGGCAGTGTTTCCTACTAAACAAAAATATCCTAGCCAAGTGAATTTCTGATATGCAATAAATGTTCTAGATAAAACAAAATGTTGATAAATGGCATTCAAGGAAAATGTGCCAAGCTTTTAATTCCATGGAACAGATAAGATTTCAAGTGGCTGACAGGAATTTAACCAAGATAAAAAGCTTATTTTTGTTTGTAATTTTGATTTCTGTTTTTGTTGCTGGATAGCAGAGTTTTTGTTAATTGTTCCAGTGTTCTGGAGAAGTTGACATTGGAAATGTTTCAGTGACAGATGTCAAGAGGAGTATTTTAGGTTATGTTTCGGCATTTAATGCAAATATATAATGCTGGGTTTTCCTCAGAAGCCTCTTAGCACTCCTGACTTCAGTGGAATTATCTACTGATATAAATAATTGTATGAGAGGAGGATTTGATCAACTGGTTTGACATACAGATTTCAAAGTTATACTGTGTATATATTTCTGTTTACATCAAGTCAAAGACCCAGACTCATCTGATGTCTAGCCAAACAGTGAGCTGCTCTTCTCTAGAGAGAGATGCACATGTCCCACAGGTAAAGAAATCTGTATCTGGGAACAGTTTCAGATCACAGTGGTGATACTTCTTTATATGGGAGCACAGTAAAATCCTGCTCCAGAGGGTGATGAATTTGCTTCGGTCACTCTTGAGAGCCAGCAGAGATCGTTCCCCTTCCCTCCTGTGTTGGGAGAGATGTGCTTAGTGTGACTGCACAGTGTTGAGAAGTGGAAAAAAAGAATGACAGAGGGTCTGATACAGCATTGAACTTCTCTCCACTGACTTCACCATGTTAGATCAGACAGTTTGTCCAACTAATGATAAATCAGCCCTTGATTCCACCTCCCCCAGAACCCAGCTGGGGATTTACTGGGAGTATGAGGTCACTTCTGCCTTATATTTCTCTTCCTCTAACTGCTGCTTTAAGGAAGAAAGACGCATCCTTAGGCTAAATTGCATAACCTTGTTCAATATAGTTATCAGATGGGGAAGAAGGTACCACTTCCTCTGAAACAATGAAGCACAACTCATGCCTCATGCTTTCCCTTAGAGACTTGGAAAAACAGCATGTGTACGATGGGGCAGAGCGGGATTAGGGAGCTGTATGGATGGGTCATAGTTCTCAATGGATGTGGTCCCTCAGAGGACAAAGCCGGGTCCAACTGGGCATCAAAATTGACTGGTTTTTGCAATGTACAGGTCTGAGGATCTCAGACTAAGTCCTAGTTTTCTAAGAAATCTTTCATATTGATGCTGTTCCAAAGTTTAAGTTTTATGTAATTGAAGTTTAGTACTATTATATTGCATACTGTTAACTATTCAACTATTTATTTGGTTTCCTTATGCTGTTCCTTTATAATAAACCCTGACAAAAGTTTTCTTGCTATAAAACAATGAATAGAAACTCTTAAGCTAGTTTTTCTTTTTATTTCCATGTTGCTACAGACTTCCCTAATTTCAAATGTACCGAGGATGTTCTTACTCTTTTTAGTGAACACGAGTTCTGTGCTGATATTACAGTCCCTCCTTCACACAAAAGGTAAATGGCTTATTAATAACACGAGCAGTGCTGGGGGTGATCTGATTAGCATTGCTAAGGGTGGGAGAAAAGCATTAGTAAGGAAGAAAGCTGTGTGACACTGAAGAGGGCAATGAGCATTTTTCTATGAGGCTTCATTGCTTCAAGCCACATCAGAAAACTTGCACTTAAATTGAACTGTTTTGTCAGGCTGCTTCCCCTATGCAAGTACATATTGAATATTCATGTAGGGAGGGCAGCTTCTCCCTCCTTGAAGACCTTCATATAAGAAAACATCCACTCATACTCACAGTTGAGCTTGGATGTATTGTTTGTCATAATGCAGAGATGCCTTTCACACTCTGGAGGAACGAGTTATGTGCTGTCTTTTCCCTGCTGTAGACAGTAACCTATAGACTCCTGCTGAGAAGCTCCTGTGCAAGGTTTTCTTGGATGGCTTTGGCTGGCCATTAAAGTTAAACAAGAATCCCTGAGCCAACAGAGTGGCTGTTATCTGGGTGTTTCTGGAGGTGGGCAGTAGCTGCATTGCTGCATGTCTGCTGACCCGACCAACAATGCTGATCTCTCTCAAGACTTTTTAGGCACAACAGTACCTGTGATGGGTGTCCTTCTACTGCTCAGTCATCTGCCCAAGACAATTTGCTTGGGTGAGGGGACACTAACATGAAATTCTGTTGTGCAGGACTGCAGTTTCTCCCAGCTTCCGTCACTGCCATTTTGACTTTTTTTTTCCATATCCATACTTCCTTGCATTTACAAAGTGGAGCAAATCACTGAGGTTGAAGTGAGCTCACATCCACCCTTATGAAACAACGCTGCCATACCTGCAAACCTAAATGTGTAACAGCCCATGATTGCTCACAGCAAATCATTTGAGGGATATATAGCTATTTCAATTCCTATTTGTAACCACACATGATGTCTTGTATGGGGGCTAGTACTGATGAAGCAGAGCAGATGCTGAGCAGCATACATTTTGTGCTATATTTACTGGTATTAATGTATGACAATGAAGCTTAACATGTATAACATGAACTATGTACTTATTACAAGGCCAGCTTCTCTTGAATTGGCTGCTTTGAGATTTCCAGTGGGCTGCATTTGTTTAACTTTTTGTGCCTTAAGATGGTTTTATACAGTGTTTTTTTGACATTGTTCAGAATTTGTATAAAGTTGGGAAAGTTTAAAAGTATAAGTTATAAACAAGGCATCTTAGATTGGGCCTGTAATAGGAAAAGCTTTCTATAACATTTAACTGCAGGACTATCAGCCAGTCCCATGTGCTTGAAGCTGTTTCTGTTCCACTGTGAGTGTGGGTAAAGCTGTAAATAAGGTATTCTGTAGAGAAGGGGCTGTTGAGGTTAATGTTTTTGAGAGGCTTAGTTAGGAGTGAAGTAACATGCGAAGACTGGGAACAAATCAGTAGCTTGTGAAGAAGAGCTGGTTTTCTGCAGCTCCATGAATACAGAAGATTGCGTGTACATACGTGTCTCACCTGAAAGCTGCTTATGCCTTAAATTATGGGAAGGGTGGGAAGGGAGTGGGTGCAGAGAAGGAATCCACTCCCTGGATCTTGTGGGCAATGCTCTCTGTCCCTGCTCTCACCTGCTGGCTGCGTTCCTAACACTGGGAGCATGGTACCTGTTTGCTTGAATGCAGGAAGCTGGAAGGAATGGCAGTGCAGGTGTTCTTAAAAGTTGCTGGAGAATTGTTATTTCTATGGTTCTGATGTGAGAGACATGAGCTCTATAGGCAGGGTACGCCCAGGACTTTCCCTCCATTGCAATTGTTGGAATAAACAGCTAGTTAAAAGCAAAGCCTTGTCTCGTCTTGTTGCTACGTTTACCTCTTTAAGCAGGAGGCTATAGATTTATAGTCATTAAATTAAAGCTCTATAAAATAATCTTTTTTTGTCCAAAGCTGAATTTGCATTGTGATTTGTCTCATTTTTTACACCTTTCATTTGAGGGTCCCTAAATACAAAAAGGTACATTCCAGATTGTGACCACCTGGTGAATCTCGAGAGCTGTTATGTAGGAAATGCAACTAAAAATGAACTGCCCATTCTCCACTGGTGGTGCTGGCAGGGGACAGGGAGCAAGGTGGGCCTTGCACCGAGCTATTCCATGGCTTAAGATTTCTCTTGAATATTCCAGGTGCTGTTCCTGGACGACAGCTCAATGTTTTAAAGAAATAGTGCCAGTTCATTGTACTTCTGATAAGGTGTTTACTGTTGCAGGAACTTCACAATAAATGAAAGTTTGTTTTCTGAACACCTGATGGGCCTTTTGTTCTTCATGCATTGGAAAACATATTATAGATAGGATTTAAAGAAAAATAATAATCTTTCTTCAAGACAGCATTACTGATTTGAAACAGGATTCCAAAAGTTCCTTTAGTTTGTCTGGTGTGGGATGACTGGAATCAACAGTAAAGCTCTGAAGTACAGTGCTGCATTGCAGACTATTGCAGCTTCAGCTCTTCTGTGGTTGGTGACTACACCTTTGTGTATGGCTTCGAATACTAGCTAGAAATACATTGCTGGGACTAGGCTGTACTATGTTAGATGGAGTCTCCTCAAATGCCCTTGCTTTTATCCAAGGACTGCTGTAATGTTACTTTTCTCAGCACTCAAATAGCAGGATTACTGATATTCTAGTTTTCTAGTTACACATTTATTCAATTCCTGCAGCAAATATAAAACACACCAATCATCATCTTCACTCTCAAGCAATATGTTTGCACTGTAGAGGTCTTCACAGTACAGCATTTATAGATGGTGAATTAGGCCATCATTGGGATTAATGTATCACATAATCTGTGTAAATATCCCTGTTTGGGTATTTTTTCTTGGTGTACACTAAACCTGGAAATATATTGCCATTAAACTTAGGGCTATTATTTCAGATGTCTGACAGGTGGGAAATAACCTGCCTGAAGATATGGGCTTGGAAAGATGGGATTTAAATGCCAGTGAATGGTGTGCAATGTAGGACAGCTGTGTATCTGGGACAGGGTGGAGCAGACGCAAATCAGCATTAATCCAGGTTTAACAAATCATGCTGAAACGTGCTCCAAAGCACTGAAACTTCATTGTCCCCTCCAAGGCACACTGTGTCCAGAACCATGTTATTTGCCTGATGTGACTTCCTGTGGGGAAACACACAGCATTGACTAGATGGTGGTTGAGAAAAGTATTTCCTCTTCTGTGGAAAGGCATTTCCTCTTCTAACACTGCTTAATTTCAATAATTGTTCCTGTTACAAGACAGCTGACAACACTAGAGCTCTGTAAAAGTAAAATATTTTGGTTCCATAAAAATACAACCTGGAAGCTTTATAGAACAGGAAAATAAAAATAGGTCCATATGGGTACAATAAAAATCTCTCTTAATGAAGCAAGGGTTAGGATTTGTCAAAGTGAAGCAGAGCATTAGGACCACAACAGTTACTGCAAAATTAGGAGAGGGAAGGGAACTTCACTACTTGAAGGGATTATCTTTTTTCCTGTAAACACAGAGACCTTAATTGCACCGGGTCTGTGTTTCCTTGTGCACTCAGAATCACAGCTCCGCTGATGATGTGTTGAAATCAGTGTACCGTATCTCTTCAATTAATTTGTAATCCCAGTGTACAGACTAAATTACACAGGTGCCTTTTAACTAATCCTTACAGGCAAATCCCGAGCTGTTGGGGTATTGCCTTACGGTCTGCCACTTTCCACTTGCATCCTGTGGGATCCAGCTAGGCTGGTGGCTGGATGGAAGCTCTCGTCATGGGCCTTACCAAGCAAATAGAGGCACAGGCTGTCCCTCAGAAGCTACAGAATAAAGGTGCTTGCTTCTAAATCTTCTAGGAAAGCCAGTTAACAGAAACCGTGTCAAGAAATTACATGATTCTAGTATTTTTATATACTCAGTGCTACATAAAATGAACCAAAGGTGTTTAACCAGGTGTGCTGTGTCTTTCAAAGCAACACTGCGAATGTGACAAGTCTCCATCACTGCTGGTGTAACAGGCCTCCCTGTGCCATGCTGCCAGGAGCTTTGTAGCATGTTTTGCAGAAAACATGCAGGAAAATGAGTTTGCTTTGACAAGGAGATAAGGTGCCCGCAAATGGCAGGGAAAGGACTGGATCTAGAATCAGAATGGTTTGGGCTGGAAGTTCATCCGGTTCCAACCCCCTGCCACGGGCAGGGACACCTTCCACTAGAGCAGGTTGCTCCAAGCCCCTGTGTCCAACCTGGCCCTGAACACTGCCAGGGATGGGGCAGCCACAGCTTCTCTGGGCAACCTGTGCCAGTGTTTCACCACCCTCTAATCTAAATCTCCCCTCTGGCAGGTTAAAGCCATTGCCCCTTGTCCTGTCACTACTTGTCCCTGTAAAAAGCCCCTCTCCAAGTTTCTTGTAGCCCCTTTAGGCACTGGAGCTGCTCTAAGGTCTCCCCTTCAGGAGCCTTCTCTTCTCCAGGCTGCCCCAGCCCAGCTCTCTCAGCCTGGCTCCAGAGCAGAGCTGCTCCAGCCCTCGCAGCATCTTCGTGGCCTCCTCTGGCCTCGCTCCAACAGCTCCACGTCCCTCTTGTGCTGTTGCCCCAGAGCTGGATCAGGACTGCAGGGGGGGTCTCACCAGAGCAGAGCAGAGGGGGAGAATCCCCTCCCTCAACCTGCTGCTCACGCTCCTTTTGATGCAGCCCAGCACACGGTTGAATTCTGGGCTCAAGCCCACACTGAAGCCAGTTCATGTTGGGGTTCTCCTCAACCAACACCCTCGAGTCCTTCTCCTCAGGGCTGCTCTCAATCCATCCAGTCTCTGCCCAGCCTGTAGTTGCACTTGGGATTGCCCCGACCCAGCTGTAGGACCTCATTTCTAAATGGGAGGCGAATGCAGATGACTCATGTTCCCTGTGCAATGCAAGACATCTGCCCAAGCTAGGAAGTGAACTGATGGGCCCACAAGTTGGCAAAAAACATATTACCACCTGGAGAAACATACTCAAATGGGAACACATCAGCGCGCTTAGCCTTTATAGAGCAAGTGCTTTTAAAACATCTGGGTTTACATAGCCCCTATGCTATGGTATGCTAGTCAGGAGCAACTAAAATAGGTGCAAGCATTGTAACAGTCTGCTAAGCAATATTTGTTGTTCCATGGTTGTAAAGGAAGTTCTTGCCCTGAACAGCCTGCCGCCTTGGTAGTTTCCTTGAGGGTGATGATTGCCCAGCAGAAGCTATTAAAATCAAACTAGAGAGTAAGGGACAAACATGCAATCCAGCAAAGGCCATGAAGGTGATGGTTGTTTCAACCACACCAACTGGAAAAAGAACTATGCAAATTTTCAAGCCTATTTAAAAGAAATTATTTAACATACTGAAAATGATGAAGACAATTAAAGGATTGCAGCTAATGAGGCT
Source organism: Strigops habroptila (assembly GCF_004027225.2). Classification (NCBI taxonomy): domain Eukaryota; kingdom Metazoa; phylum Chordata; class Aves; order Psittaciformes; family Psittacidae; genus Strigops; species Strigops habroptila. The sequence goes on along the minus strand of NC_044277.2, from coordinate 148,516,516 downwards.
GAGAGACCTGGGGTTGTCAGCCTGGAGAACAGAATGCTCAGGGAGGGGTCTTAGCAGTGTGTGTAAATACCTGCAGGGCAAGAGTAAAGAGGATAGAGCCAGGCTCTTCCCAGTGGTGCCCAGTGGCAGGACAAGAGGCAACGGGCACACACTGAAACACAAGAAATACTGTTTACATGTAAGAAAAAGCTTTCTTTACTGTGAGAATGGTTGAACACTGGTACAGAGGTTGTGGAGTCTCCATCCTTGGTGATCTTCAAAATCTGGCTGTGTGCAGCCCCAGGCAATGTGCTCTAGTTGACCCTGCTGTGAGTGAAGCACTTGGGCTAGATGATCTCCAGAGATGGAGATGACCTTAACCCTTCTGTGATGGAACTAGATGATCTTAAGGTCCTTTCCAACCCGAACCATTCTACGATTCTATGAGCAAAGAACGGCTTTCTAAAGGAGTTTAACCGAGGGATTGAGGGTCTTTTACCAAAGGATGATTATTTTCTCAATAAAAAATAAAATTATTATCCAGATTAGTGTTGAGTGACATGTAACATGATACAATTATAAAGAATTAGTGCTCCAATGACCTAAGGAAGTTAAATACAACCTAATCTGCTCCAGTGAACCTCAGAAGAAAAGACTGCCAGGGAAGGAGGTGTGCCCAGGTGTCCTCTTGAAGTTATTTGGGCTCTCAGCAGCTGCTGGTGGTTCCGAGGCCTTTGCTCCCCCCCGTTTCCCTGGCATGCTCCAGCTCTCTTGGCTGCTCCTGCAGCACCTGTGTCTCTGAGAGCAGCCGCCGTGGGCTGTGGTGTATTTAATGGGAGCCACATGGCCAAAGCAGCTTGGCACTGAGCACATCAGTTTGTTGTCCTTTTTTTTTCCTACTCTCTTTGAATATGTGCATTTTAAAAGAGCTCAAAGATGGAGAGGAAGTGCCTTCTGAGGCTTTTTGAGGTCAAGAGGTAAGAGATCCTGTATTTGCTGGCTATTAGGTAGTTGAACAAAAGCAGAGATTTGAATGTGGTTTTACTCTTGTTCTGTTCTGTTGATGTCCCACCCATTGCTTTCTTCCTTCTCCAGGCTCAAAGATTTGAGAAACATTGGTATGATATGGTGACACTGCCCATTCTCACAGCTCTGATGACCCCATGGGTTGGTTAGGATGACTGGGAGTGCCCAAAGTTAGTGGGGTGCTCTGCTAGATCTCCAGGGGGAAAGTGAGAGGTGGAACCTCTTTGCAAGCTCTGCTTCCCCCAAGAAAGGTAATAGAATCTCTTGGTGGTACCGGTTAGAGCCAGGCCAGGCTAGGAACTGAATAGGCTGGGAGTGTTCTCCATAGCCACAACTTCTTTGGAGATGAGTAACAAATCAAAGCTGCAGCCAGGAAAGTGATAGTTGATGAGTGTGAAGTGCTTGATTTGGCTTTTTCTTGATGGATGTGAAGTGGTTGTTTTAACTTTTCCTTGTTAACTGTTTGATTCCCCACCAAACTTTCCCAGCGACCAAAACCCATAGTTGATCAAGGTCTGAGACACTGGGTGGCTGGGAGATCTCCACATCTCCAGATGGTTTCCTTGGTAGGTGGGCTGCAGCAGTGCAAGGCTGATGTTTTTAAATCATATAGTTTATATTTTGTTTTGTGAAACCAGATAGCAGTGATTTCAGTGTTAAGGCTGACACGTGCTCTCTCCTTGATTTACCCTTTCCTTGATGTGTGGGGCATTCATATGGGTTGGATCAGGCCTTACAAGTGCTGTTCATCCTGGCAGCTCTTCATGAATCCCAAAGTTCACATATATTGTTTTCTTCTCAAACAGCTTGTCCAAGATACCTTTGCTGTGGTCCTTTTAGTATCTCTTTCTTTTTATGTTTGTGTTTGTTCTTCAGACTTGTTCAAAAGCCATCTTGCCCAGTTTGCTGAGTCATTGTTGAGCAGGAAGATGCTCGCTGGTCTTTAGTGAGTCTTTGCTTCCTGCTCTCCCTTCTGTATGTAATACTCATCACTCTTCAAAAACTTTGCATTGCCTGGGCCTTTGGTAGATTTCTGAGGTTCAAATTTGGACGTTGAGATGGAAGGGGAAGGGAATTGAGTGGTGTAAACTCTGGGCTTTCCTTAGCTGCAGCTTGCTTAAGCTGCTCCATTACAATAAATCCAAAATAGTCTTTCTTCTGGATGTTCATAATGGCTTGCCTTCATACCTTAAAGTACACGCAGGACAGTTACTTGTGTTTCCTCACTCAGACTGTGCCTTAGGCTTTGCAACTGTTTGAACGTGCAGTTTGGGGGGGTGTGGAGATTATGTGAGTTTTGGGATTTGTTGCTTCTGATGATGGGCAATTCTCCACCCGATTGACAGAATCAAGGCACAATCAAAGTATCTTGTTGCAGTCAGATTTAACTATGGCATTGTTTTATCTGTTCTGCACCTCCTGAGTGCTTTCCTCCCTAAGTAAATGTGCTCTCCTGAACTCCTGTCGGGCAATGCTGATACGAAACAATCCCTCTCAGTAACCTTCAGCATGTCCTTATCTCAACACATGAGCTTTTTGTTGTATTTTCCTTTCCCTGTCCAGCTGAGGAGGGCAGTGATGAAGTGGCTGTGGTGGGCACCTGGTGTCCAGCCAGGGTCAACCCACCACACTGTCAGTTTGTTTGTCATATTTCAGATTCATAATACCAGCACACACAAGGCATAACACATGACTTTTTTGGAAAAGCAAGTCTTTTGCAAGATCTTTATTTTAGGCTCTGCTGAACCCGAGTAAACCAGCAAAAGGAAGAAATTACAATTATGACGATGATGAGGTCAATCTTAGAGAGAAAATGGTCTCGAGAGCACCCACTTAAGTGAAATTGTCACTTGTTACAACTGCGTACATTCAGGGGCACAGTGGGATGCAATCGATTAATGGCTCCTTCAGCTCAGTGGGAGGTGGGGAAGCAGCTGCCTTTGATTTTTAGCCTTCTTGCACACTGATGCTCTCCACCGGGGAGTGGTAAACGGAAATATTCTGCCCATCCCGCAGTTTCAAGGTGACATCCTGAAGGCACCAGCTGACACAAACCAAAAGAGATCTTTAACTTGTTTCAATCACTGTTAATATAGTAGTAAAGTCAGTGTAGAAACAGCTGGCATGGAGAAACAAATCACTCCATGCATGTATTGCTTCTAAAGGTTCTCTCAAGTGCTTTAAAACTCGGCTTGGGAGTGCCAGCTTCTGAAAGCTGTTTTCCCTAACAGTGAAGCACAGCCCAGATTTAGAGGTCTGGGGTGTGTGCTCCTATTGGATGCAACTTGGATAAAATCCTGCTAGCTATTTTTAGATAGGACATTCCTCCCCCGACCCTGTGCCTTTCTTCCTCTCCATCCTGTGGGTGCATTCCTCGCTCCACTCCTCTCCAGCCTTGGAGCCAGACTGCGTTGCTAAGGAATTATCCTGGCTTGGAGGAGTTTGAACACTGTGTGATCACTCAGCGTGACTGCTGAAACCCTGACGGAGTATGACAGTGGTTACTCAAAGGAGAAGGAAAACTGCGTTGTTTGGAGACCGAGCGGGAGCCTTTTCCTTCCTCTAAGCTTTGCTTCAAACCCACTTCTGTGAGACTGCTCATGCTGCTTTGCCAGCTGGGAAGGACTATTATTTTGGGGTACTGAGATAGGATTTTTTTCCAAAGCTCCTGGCGCTCACCCAGCTGGAGTTGGTGCTGAGTACATACAATTGGGTAACGAGGCTGTGCGATGGGTCTGCTCACCAGACAAGCAACTGCCTCCTTATAACAGGGCTTGAAGGAGTAACTGCTCACTCCCCTCGGCATGGCCTGGGGTTCCAGCCCTTCCCTCCATTGGCTTCAGGGCAGACAAGTGCCATTTTGCAGGACTGGTGCCTTGGTCACTATTGCCTCAGGGCACCCTCCCAATCCCTGTGCTGAGTGAATGCCTACTCTCCTCTTCCAGATCCAAACCAGCTCATACACTCCAAATTACCCTTTTTTCCAGTTGTCCTCTTTTTTTTTAATAACCACCTAAATAAATAAACCCCTATGGACAGACCGCACTTGGAGACAGCAGCATTCAGTGGCTTAGGAGCCTCCACTCCTCTTACACAGAGCAGAGTGTTCACCTCCTGCTGCCATTTAACTGTGTCTGTATCAGTCTGGTTGCCTTCTTGGTCTCCACTGGCAGTGCCAACATGCATGCCCTGCAGAGCCACACCAGGATGAGTTTGTTATTCCTAATGGGGACTTCAGGAGCTCCTCTCCATGGACCAGATGGGAACCAGCCATTTTACTCTTAGCTCCTCAGCAAGGACACCAAGTCCTGCCCACCTCTGTGCAGAGCTCTGCACGTGTAGGCAGAGATGGTTGAGTCTGACAGATGGTTTTTTGTTGGTTTTTTTATTCCCCTCCTATTAAGCTTGCGGAAATGCATGGAGAGCTCACTGTAAAACAACACTCAAAGAGATGTATGTACTTCAGTTACTGCCATAGTTTAACATCTTGTAATCTTCAGTTGTCTTAAGAGTTCCCTCCTGTATTACTGGGTTACTGTGATTTCTCTCCATCTGTGAGGAAGGGATAAGGAGGAGTGAGGACATCAGAGCCAGGCCCCAGGGAAGCATAGGTGTAGAGGGGGCTGGGTACCTCTGGGGGTATCTCTGGTCATGAGGGAGAAGGCCAGGCCTGGCCCTGAGACCCCGAAGTCCCAACCTAGCACCTTCCTCCCATCATTTTACACCTAACTTCCCATACTTATTCAGAAGAGAATAAGTATTTCTCAGAAGAGAAATCCATTAAGTCATGCTCATCTAATTATGAAAAGAAAACATTACCATATGGCTGGTGGCAGCCAAGTAAAAATGTTGTAGCTTTGGGTTTCTAAATAGAGCTGACAGAAATGCCTAACAAATTCCAATAACAAGTATGTGTGAAGAGGTTTGTGTCTAATAAAATTTCCTCTTTTGCAATAGAAGATGGACTTTGAATCAATGAATTATTTGCTCAGTTCTAGAAATCAGTTTACCTTTGACAAAGGGGGTTTTCAGGCTTCAGTGCTACAAAAATGTAAAGTTGCTACTATATGATGTGGAATCACAATATCCTTCTACTATAACGTATCTAACACGTGCTTTTTTTTTACTATAAGGACAGTATTTATCAGATAGCTTGAAAAAAAACCCCAAACCATTTAAGCTCACCTTGATAGGCTCTGATATAACGGGTGATTCCCTTACTGCAATACACAATACAAGACTGGAGGTAGGATTGCTGTTCAATGGCCTCCGCGCCTCCTTGGGGACAATAAATGACCTTGGCTCCCTGTATTTGTATGTACACTGAGCTATAGTTTGCAGAACACATTTCACACAAATGAATGGCTTGTGTTGTTCTTCTATTTGTACTCATGGGGATGATTTCAATGTAATTCTCAACTAATTTACATTTTTGCTGTAATGACGGTAATAACCTTTCACAAGACCTTCAGACATGAATTTCTGCTTCCTTTGTGTGCATGAGCTCAGCAACACAGATGACTAAAGCAAATATCCTGCTCCACTCTTTTCTCCTACCACTTCTCTCGTGGCACCTCTCCCAATACGCACCATTGGCGGGAATGGTCCATCTCTGAGTTAATGTAGAGGTACCCCGCTGATTTTGTTCCAGATACCGGTAATTTTATCTGCAAACGTAAAAGTATGTCAAAGATTCAGTGGAGCATGTTATGAAATGGACATTTACTCCTTCTACAGTCAAAGATGCAACACCTTCTTTTTAACTTAACCTCTAGTGTAATTTTTTTACTGTATTTCAGGTTTCACTGTGTTTTCTAATGGCTAACATGTGCGCGGCTATACAAGTATGTCTGTTCTGCCATGCATTAATCTCTTGCTGCTGAAAGAATGTACTGTATTGCAGCTGCAACCCCCAGGGAAAACCACTTGCTCTCTGAAATATTTATGAGCAAACACCTTTCCTTACCAGAGCGCATGGTGATCCAGAGGTGACCTGCACTGTTAGAGCTTCTCACAACCACAAGAAGCCTGTAGGTTGAGATCCTTTATAGATCAGCCCCTTCATGTGCATTGAGGCAATCAGAAGTTCAATGATTTTTCTCAGTGTCACAAATTATACCACTCTCTTGTTTAACAGACAAAGTCAGAAGCTGTAGCATTGACCACAGGTAATTGCACTTGGTCTCATGTTTGAATAAGAGAAAAGTTTCAGGTGTAGTGTTTGCTGGTGGTATTGCAATCACAAAGAGAAAATGCCAGGGGTTCTCCAGCAGACCTGGGGATGTTGTGGAGTCAGTAAATTGATCTATGATATAATCATTAATGATGATTAACCAGTTTTATTTCACAAGAACATGAGTGCTCAGGAGCATGAAAAAGCAGAGAAGAAAGTTGGTGGTTCGTGTCTTGGGTGAGGTCGGCAGAAGGCAGGATTTGACCTCACCCTGAGTCACCCAAGCGACCAGCATTCTTAAACAGTGACAGAGGAGAATGTCAGCAGGACAGGTTCTTTTCTTTTCAATCAGCATAAGAGGTTGTGGGTTTTGCACATTTATGGGTTTAGAAATGTTTCCTGATAGAATCTTGAATACCTGGGAAACTGGGAAATGTTTTGGCTCAGGTATCATGTGGGTGAAGCCCTGGCTGGAGTGAGATGGAAAGTGGAATTTTATGTGAGCTGGTTTCAAGGTTGATTGTTCTTGCCCTGACAGCCCCTCTTCTTCACTGTACCATCTGCCCCATTCCTTAATGCCCTTGCTTGGTCCCCAGGACTCAAAGCTACTCACCAGGAGGAACAAAATGAGTCAAATGTGACAAGATCCCCCAGTGAGGGGGTGATCACTAGGGACGTTCTGCGTCACCAGCAAAACTAGGGAAGGGCAGCCAGTCCTGGATTAAGGGGTAAAAGCACTGATGGAAAGGCCTTTTTAGGCAGCAACCCAGAGTGGAAGTGGACCTGTGTTTGTGAGGTTTGCCTCGGCCCAGCCCTGGGCTGATGCAAGGCAGCCTTGTGCAATGCTTCAGAACCCAGCACAGCATTCTCCAGTCACTATGTAACACAAGTGCTCAGCCCTGGCAGCTGTCCTCTGTGGCACAGGCTTACAGTGCTTTTAAAAACCACCCCATTTGTGCTGTACCACAGCATAGCTCAGAGGCAGCTATAAAACTCTTCTGAACAAAGCTTTAAAAAAGAGTATGGGATGTATCCAGGAGGGAGAGGGAGGCAGCTGCTATTTTAAAGCTGGATCTGATATGTTTCTGGAAATTATTTTGTGGGTTACAGTAGCAGAAGGGGGATCAACTGACTTGGGGGTCACTTGGCATTCTGTGATGTGCCCATAGAGCATGATGTAAAAGTGCTGCTTGTGCTGTATCTAGTCCCTCATGTTAGAGCATAATTTATGCTTGAGAAACCTGTTCCTCTTTCAAATCAACTCATATCCCATCCTACTGCCTTCTAGTGCCCCCAAATGACTCATGACCTGCTGCAAATCCCCCAGCTGATCTCATGCCACCCAATGCATTGGGAAGCCACCCTGTGACACCACCTCCCAGCGTTACCTGTGCTCTTTCTGTGTCCACACGGTTACTCCCATCTGTCAGTCGGATGTTGTGAACCTTGAGAGGAGGGGCACCCAGGGCTTCCAGGGCATCAGGATTGCTGTTCAGTTGCTCCAAAGCCTGCTGGTAATACTGGGTCCTGGCAAAACCTTCTAGGTGAGAGAAACAGGCTAGTGAGGAGACTGTTCACTTAAAATCTAAAAATAAGTAAAAATGAATTGAAAAAACACATTTCCTCCAGACTACCCCACCCTTCCTGAAAAACAGTCCAAAACTATTAATTAAGAGAAATTTGGCTAAGGGAGGAAACACACCCTTACATCAGAGGAGCAGTGCTGAACTATAATGGTATTCAGCTCATTTAAGGGAAGAGGGCTCTGAATATAGCCTGTTCTGTACTGATACACAGTTCAGCTTGTGGCTGTGTCTCCCTGCTTTTCATGTTTCTATGTCATCTAAAAGGAACAAAAAAAGGGGGGTAAAAAAAGGCAGAAGGATGAATAGCTGAAAATGTTCTGAAGGTAATTCAAGTTTTCCTTTTAAAGGAGGTACAGAAAATACTTTAAGAATGGAGAATATTTTGCGGACAGTGGTGTGAGACTGGAACAGCTGCTTACACTGTGAAACTCTTGTTCTGGTCTTGATAACAGCTTTTCAAGTGGCAGCCAGGAAGCTGCAACTCTACTGATGGATGCATTAAAAGAGAGACACAAAGAAGCATCATTAGAGTTAATGGTCAAGCAGCGACAATAGCAAAGTAGACTGGATGCTGTAGTGTTGGCATATGGAGGATAATTGTGGTAAACTGCTATTTATCAATGTCTGATTGCTATGTATAGCTGGGAAATGCTATGCAGTGGTCACCCACGGACAATGCAGAGCTGTGAGGCTGGAAACTTGCCGACCCTCCTTATGGAGGCGGAGATTTACTGATAAACAGATTTAAGGCTTGTCTGTTGGGATTTCTAGATGCACTTTGCACCAGCCTAACTTCACTCTCTTGACATGAAGAAGGGCAGAGTTAACCTAAACATATCAAAACCATACTCAGGCATCTTTGCTCTCACCTTCCAAAGAGTTTAAAACAAAGTGTAAGGCTTGTTTCCTGCTCGCTTGCCTGTATTACTCTCTGAGCACGCGGTAGAAGGATGCTGCCCCCTCTCCCTAATTAGAGGCATCCCCTGTGAGCAGGCAGCATCCAGTTGGCATAGGAACAGCTTTGCTAGGCTGCAGCCTGCACTGGTCCTCCCTGGTCCCCTGCGCCATCCTAAGGAGCTCCAGGTAAAGGGGTTGCAGCACAGCAGTCATTTAGTGCCTATGGATCGTGGCAAGCAGCCACCCAGACGATGTTAGAAGTATGTTGCACTCATCCTACAGGTTGGAGGGGAAACGGGTTTGAGTTTCCTGGTGTTCCTTCTCAGCTGTTTCTTGTTAGTATTGGACATAAAATGCCTGACTAATGCATTTGTCCATGCGTGTTTCAGTAGGAGAGCTGAAACGATGCTGGGGTTGGCCTGGGAGACTGCTCCCACAAGGAGGGTGTGGAGGTGAGGACAGTGAGTAGAAATAGGATTACCTGAGCGCTTGCTTTCACACGGATCATGCACACACAAGCTTCCTTTCAACATGAAGGGTGGAGAGGGAAGGCCCTCTCTCCCCCTGCTCTACCATAATGGAAGCCAATTGCTCCTCACAGGTTCCAGCATGGGCCGGTTCTGTGCATTGGGTAGAAGGAACTGGATAGTCATGGGTGTGTGCCAATAGAAGGGTCCCAGTGGGCTCCTTTGTCTGCTAGAGGCTATAGAGGGGCACACTTAGCACCAGAAAGTGTCCTTTCAACAGCCTGGTTTGTATCAGACAGCTACTCAGTGGCCACTGACACCGCAACAGAGCAAGACGTAGCTGTCGTTTTGCACCACTTGATTGCACAGCTAAGTGATGCAGGGAATGAGCCCTTTGACTTTTGTATAGCACAGGGGGTGACTTCCCCCTCACCAGGTAACAATGCTGAAGCTGAAAATTAAAAAATGCTAATGTCCTTGTTAAAGCCAGATTTGGTATTTTAAGCGTAAGAGGATCATATATCTGTCATGTACTCCAGAGCTGGAGGGCATGAGCTGCTTAAAATTAAAGCCTGCTTTCCAGCCTTGTCTGATTTGCTATTAATATGTGTAAAATGAAGGCGAGGTTTCAGAGCTTATCTGAGGCCTTGAGGAACAGGCTTGGCTACACTTTCCTGGCAGCATCCTCTGATATAGGGGTAGGTGAAAAGCAGTATCATTTGATAGCTCCAGCAAGGGAGAGCCATAGGGCTGAGAGGCCTGTAGCACTCCCTGAGAGAGGCAAAGCCTGTTTCTGGTCTGATGCTAAATATCTAGAAACAATTTTAGACAAAATAAACATCAATCATTTGGACTAATAACTTGGATTTATAGTCTAAGACACATAGCAACTAGAGCTGTCTATATACAGCAACATCGCCTGTCTAGCTTTTCTTTCCTTGTCCTTATCTTCTTGATGCTGAGCATTCTTATCTGCCCTTCATTCAGGAGAAACTAATGGTGTCTTAGCACTTCACAGGCATGTTGTGTTTAGGGCCAGCACCACAGAGATTTACAGACAAAACCACTAGACATTAATACCTTCTCACAGATGGTCCTCTCTTCCTGCCCAGTTGTAAAATCTCAGTAAGAAATAAAACCTGCATTACTGCCTAAGCATCTATTTTGCCCTTGCCCTCGCCCTCAGAAACCAGACTTTCTCTTGACCATGACAGCCTCCTCCCTGTGCAATACCTCTAGAAATGTGTGCAACAGCACTTGGGAGAGCAGCAGCCCTGAAGCTGAACAAAGCAGAGCCCACAGAGGCAGAACCCAGAGGCTCAGCCGCACTTCCCTTAACTTCATCCGCTTTTCATGTCTTGCATGCTGCTATTTTCCCTGCTACACAAAAGCAAATGAAAGGGGCAGAGGAGAAATAAGGTTGCTAACAGCAGCAAGGCTTACTTTGCATAAGATTATACATCACGATGCATCCCCCGCCGCTGAACAGCCCCATGAAAACAGCCATTTGCTGCAGTTTTCTTAGAGAAGCTGGCATTTTTCTTCCCTGAAAAGAAAAAAAGGAAGACATTTGTTGTAAAAGAAGAAAGCTACAGGGTTATCCCTCCCCCTTTCCTCCTCTTTCCTAAAAGCCCTTTCCAACCAGGTCTGAATGAAAGCACAGTGCATCGGGCTCTTCCTCACTGGGGCCCCACCGCGTGCCCAGAAGGAAGGGTGGTGAGAACAGAGCGAAGCGGGGACCCAGCCGGGTTGAATGTGTTTATTCAACTTCTTTTAGTGATGCCACCACTTTGCTAATTGCCGAGAAGAAAATGACCTCCCTGGTGTGGCCAGGGGCCAGTGCCACATTGTCACGGGGGCTCCGGGTGCCTGCGCGCTCGCTCGCACACTGCGAGCATTCAGGCTCCGGGGAATGGATTTCTCTCTTGAGTAAACTCCTCTCAAGTAAACACGCTTGCGGCAGGGCTGGATCTGGCCTGGAGTGGTGAGGGACAGAGCCAAGCCAGCGCTGTGCCAGCGAAGAGAATGGAGCCAGGGTGTGCGTATTCTGTTGTGCTGTTTTTATTCCCAAGCCATGGGTAAACAGGAAGGATTCTGCAAGCTATTCCTCTTCCTTCCTGACCACCCCCCCACATCCCCCCCAGCCCAACCTTGCCCTTTTAATGAGTCACAATTTTGGCATTTGAAGGCATGACCCAGCAGAAGAAGAAACACCTCTGAGAAAGTCAACCTACTAAATGTTTCTGTGGTTTGAGCGAGAAGGCTCAGGGGAGACCTTACAACAGTCTTCCCATACCTGAATGGGCCTACATGAAACCGGGAAATGGACTATCTCCAAGGGTCTGTAGTGACGGGACAAGGGGGAATGGCTTTAACCTGACAGAGGGGAGACTGAGATGAGACATTAGGCAGAAGCTCTTCCCTGTGAGGGTGCTGAGGCGCTGGCACAGGGTGCCCAGAGAAGCTGTGGCTGCCCCATCCCTGGCAGTGTTCAAGGCCAGGTTGGACACAGGGGCTTGGAGCAACCTGCTCTAGTGGAAGGTGTCCCTGCCCGTGGCAGGGGTTGGAACTGGATGAGCTTTAAGGTCCCTTCCAAACCATTCTATGAAGGAGACTGTGTGGCCTGAAGATCCTGAGCTAATGGTCCGGCCTGCAACAGGTTAGTAGGACTTGAGCTCAGTTGTCAGTGGAAGAGTAGCATGTTGCTTCAGGCTGTGGCAGGATGGGACTTGACCAAGCATCAGAGTATTGACTTAATGCTGTTGCTTGTCTTGCAGCGGGGATGGTAGGGAGGAATGGTCTTGACAGCAGTTTAAAAAATTAATAAATAAAAGGAAGAAAGAAAAAATAGCAAAAGGCTGCCCTTTTTGATGTAGGCACTCAGATAGCTGAACACTTGCGGAAGCTGTATGTTTCTAATCCCAAAGGCTTCATGCCTCAATGCCATCATGGTGTCACTGAAGTGTTGCACTCAGTGAGAGCTGCTTAATAAACCAAGGCCCAAACCAGTTACAGAAATGTGACCTGGGCAAGGCTGTTTGAGTCCTGTTGTGAAAACTCCTTCTAGCATCCCTCAGGTATGTGTTAGTCAGGTATTGCTCAGCTGACATCCACAATTTAGAGAGGGTGGAGAGGCAAATGCCAGGACTCTTTCCCATCGTGGCCAGGTCAGGGTGACATGGGCAGCCTCCTCTTCTCACTGCTTTGCTGACATGCCCATCTCTTGCATCCTCTAGCCCAAGGGAAACTATGAATGCAACCCAGGTCCAACTTTCATCTATGCTCTATCGGCACTAGCATTCAATTGTAATGTATGCTTCTCCTTAGTTGAAGGCTTTCCTTATTAACTGGTTCCCTTAACTGTAAGAACTCTTAATGTTTAAGTTTACTCTTTAACTTACTTCACATTTATGGATGGTTGGTAATGGTAGCAACTCAGAGAAGCACACAGGCATTATGTCTACTTTATGTCTCAAAATCCCCAAATTGTGCCACTGGTACAGTCATCATTGCTCACTCCTGATCTGTTTATCTGGTTTTCTTCACTTCCCCTGGAGACCTTGAGCAGTGTGAGAAGTTGCAGCAGAGGAAGTACAAGTGTGTCTTTGCAGAGAAACGGTATCAGTGGTTTCACAAGGACAGCAAGAGCTCTCTGCTCGCTCGCTTGTGTTTGCAACCTTCCTTAGACTGCAATTTATAACATTACTTCTTCCCCCTCAAACTACAAAATCTGATTAATAACCAAGTTTCCTGTAAGATCCAGCCAGGAGCAGGATCTGACACCAAGACGGCATAACAGGGAGGGGGAAAGTGTGGTATATCTGGAGGGTGGATCAGATACCACAGTCTGTGACCTGCAGCGTTTGGTTTTGCCCCTTTCAAAGTGGCAGCCAGGCAAAACTTGCTTTCTGTGATGAAATTCAGGGTAATTGAACTCAAATGTCTGAGGGTGGGGGATGCTGTTGGCAGTTTGAGTAAAAGTGGGAAGATGTGGAACTCTTGCACCAGTGAGGAAGTTTTGACCAAAGCTCAGGGGACCTCCTTTGCAAAGGGTAGGAATCAGTTCTGCAACTCACTGTCAGGGGGGTTGAGGTTTGTTAGGTCTTGCAGTCTGGTCACACCCAAACAAGGGGGATGGAAAGTAAGAGCAGCTTTGTGCTGATCAGTACTGTGCTCACACGCTCATCACCAGCTCCACTCACAGCAGGTCAGTGGCCACAAGCGCCCTGATGGTGCTGTGCCAAGGCAGTGCCATCTGGCAAGGAAGCTTGGCAGCAGAGAAGTGGTGATCCCAGCAAGCACTGCTGCCCCATGCAGCACTCCCGGCTGCTCCTGATGTGCTGGCCCTGCCTGCAGTTGTCGCTGCTGCTGGCCCTGCTGAGGCAGGGACATGGCAGGTTGGAGGTGCACAGAAGTTGCACAGCCCACACTGGCTCTGTGAAGGTCCTCGCTGATGTAACAGGGAGAATATCTCCATTGCCTGCTTTCAGTCACAGTGGGAAACCTGCAGGCTGGACCATCCCATCCCCAGGCTAGCCCTTGATGCTCTCCTCCCACTTGTTTCTCAGCTCTTTTCCCAAGCCAGTCCCATGACAGCACATTGCGGGAAGAGGTTCAGAGCTACGCGTTTTAACAAGTCTCTCAAGACCTTGCAAACCTTCTCTTTGATCCCACAGTTCCCTGTTAGCTTCCCAAAGCAAGGACAGGTGTCCTTGGAGCCCAGTGCATCCCTAACAGGGGGCTGCTGCTCCCCTCTCCTGCCATTATGGTCCCTTGCAGCATGGATGTCCAGGTAGTGCATCCAAATCCTTGAGCATCCCTCGGCATGCAGCTGCTGATGACTTCTGAATGATGACACCAGAGATACTAATGGTGTCAGCTTGTGTAAGACTGAAACATAGTAAGGAGCTGTTTTCTGCGAGGACTCATAGCAAGGATTTCTGCCCTTTGGCCAACCATGTTAGCTGCTCCCATCTGCTGCTCTGCTGAAGCATGGTAAAGCAGAGAAGGGAAGGGAAGCAGAGACATGCCCAGAGGTGTTCCCCCTGTCCTGAGCCCTTCTGAAAGTGACTGACAGCCTGCCAAGTGGAGAGGCCGTTAAAGGAAGCCCCTCAACTTCACTTGCCACAAAGGCAGTAACTGTAAGACAATGCATTTAGGAGAAGCTTATAGATACAACATGCAATTGCCTCCTGAGGAGGGAAGTTCATGTTGCTATCTGTGGTGGAGATCTCCCCTCAGAACCTATTATACCACTAAAAAGCATGCAAGTCAACTGGTGGAAAAACAGATTTCTTCACAGCTGGTAATTAAAAAAACACAATTTCCAAGCTAGGCTGTCCTGGAAAAACATCTTTTCCCTTGTGCTATTTGCAGTGGTAAAAGATTAAGTGGAGATTAGCACACACAAAATCACCAAGCCTACAGTTACCAAAAGAAGACGCATTAAATCACAGTAAGTAGTGTTTTCTGAGTATTAGAGTAGAGCTTCCTAATAAGGACAAAGGGCAATGTTCATTTTGTGTCTTGAAAATAGTAAGAAATGGTGGAGAAGGTAGTATTCAGGCTTGACTTTGAAACTAAGCAGGACTCAGGCAGTTAACAAGAAGATTTAACAAACTCAGAGAAGTGGAAGGCTCCCAGGGTCACATGTGAAATGGTGGGTTACTGCAGCAATGAAGTCTGGTTTTAATTAGACTTGTTTTCTCCACAGAGGATCTTCTAAAAATAGGCTGAGCTTATGAGATTCTCCCTTATTTCAGCAAATTCAGATTTTCTGGTTTGGTCTCTGAAATTCATGTTTCCAAGGTTTGTCTTGGGTACATCCACCAAAGGCGCAGGTAGTACGAAGCAAGAGGCATTTCCACCAAGCCACATTCATTTTATTTCCCTCAGACCTAAGTGAAGGAGCTGGGGCTGCAGCTTCTTTGGGGAAGACACTTCCTCCTGCTCCTTTTCCTTCTCCTCATCCTGGCACTACCAAGCTCCACCAGCACATCCAGCTTCTGGGTGCTATCACAGACCAAATAGTAAACAATAATATAGTTCTGAAATCAGAGAAGCAACTTGATCCATGCAAACTCAGTGTGATTACTGCTGGTTGTCTCAATTTGGGCCACTGCCTACCTACCTCGCCAAGACAATATATTGCCAGGCCACCAATATAAGCAGCTGGTGCTGCTTATATTCAAACCTTCAAACCACTTTGAACCACTGTGGTCCTGAGGTGTTTGCATGACACACTAAATGTATGGCAAGAGACAACTATTAAATTAAAGCTTATCAATAGGCCTGAACACGGACCTGAGCATCTAACTTCAAGGCTGGAACTGTTGCCTAACCCTTCTGCAATGAAACTCTCCCTTGGGCTGGTGGGATTTGAGTCAGGCCCAGCTTCAGCTTTTCTGCAAGCTACCCAGGCAGTCATGGAAGTACAGGAGATGAGGGTAATGTCAGGCAAACCACGCACAAGCACACACCTGCATTTCACATTCTTGCTCTCTTGCCCATCCATTGATCTTGAAAGATCCATAAGGCATCTGGGTGCGAGCCAATTTCTATACTAACAACATGCCAGGACAACATTTCAGATACATCTTCTTGACACTCACTGTCTACAGAATACCTTCATCATCGGTACTGTCACTAAAGAGAGGACAGTGCAGCAGAAGTGTTTCATCAGGACCATCATTTCAGCATCTTATTTTCCCCTTTTTCATGGAAATATTCTCAACATACTATCTACCTCATTTCTGAGAAGTAACAGCACAAATTGTGCCCCCTGCACTGAGAAGGCACAGTTTGGCATTTAGGGAGGCAAAACACCTTTTCAGCCAGCACTGAAATGGTCCCTTCCAGGGTCTCTTTGTGGATTGGTTCCTAGGAACGTGTAACTCACCCTAGTTAAATGCTTTGAAGGGACAGCTGTAGGTATGAGGAAGTTTACTGACAAGCCAGGATACTGCATTAAGCTTATTTTCTGCCTTTGCTGTTAGCTAATTAACAAGGAAAGTGAAAGCAGTTGATAGAGTGATTAAGGACTCCAAGCAGCTACCTCATTCTTGTAGTTGTATCACATCTCCTGGGGCACATGCTACAACACAGGTGGCTTGCTCAGTTAGCACAAAGCCTGACATGGTGCCTACAGATATTTTGGTTTCATTTCCTTTTTCTCTCTTCTTGGGCGCGCTCATTTGCGCATTTCTGTATCTTTAGGTACCTTCATACATGTTCCGTACTCTACTGCCACAGACCACTTCCCTTTTGTGCTCTTGAACTACAGTCTCATCCAGCAGGCTCGCCTGTACTGCATTTCTTTTCCTCCTGCTTGCCAACCTGCACCCCTCTGTGTGCCCTCTTTCCCTGCAGACTATTGCACCATCCTGGTGGCAGGCTGGGGACACCATTCCTGTTGTCCAAGGAGCCTTCTCCTGCCATCCCTTGGTTTATCCCTCTATGAAATGGAGTCTGTCTTCCTAACTGCAGGTAATGAAGGCAGGTGCCTAAATCCTTTTCTCCTAAGATGCAAAGATGTGCTACAACCTAGTTTGTTCAGTCTTTTTGAAAGCCAGGTTCATGTGCCAGCCAGTTCAACAACCTGCTCCAGATCATCCTCCAAAGACAACTAGAGCTGCCCATGCTTCATACTGAAGTACTAGGGATATCACAGAAAAGAGGCACAACTAGGGCGTATTATTGGAGAAGTAGGATAATTATACCTACAGAGTGACCCATTTTTGCTGTTATTGGAGCACAGCATTATAGGTTAATGCCTAATAATCTGTCATTAACATCCCTAATTGTATGTTTCTGTAATTGGACATCATGGAGGGGGGGAGGAAGGTGTGAATGTTCACCTTTTGTCTTTTAGAGGTGAACTGCAAAGGATTTAAGAGTAAGAATTCCTAAGTAGGGTAAATGAAAAAGTTGCATCCAAGTCGCATCTTCCTACATTCTTCCAAATGCAGGAAGAAAAGAATCAGTGGTGTTTATGGTTTTAACAGTGAGTGGTTTACCTGAGAAAGCTACAGGACAGCTTCTTGGCTTCCCTGCCACTGGGAGTGAGGTCACACGAGCTGCAATCCAAGGTTCAAAAGAATTGCTCCACGCTGTACCTGTGCCTCCCCACAGCATGCGTCAGAGCCCAGCTTCCAAATGGGCACATTAGAACAAAAGAATCCCATAAAGAAATAGCAAATATAGTCCTTTGACTTGTCTCATGCTCTCAGGATGAGAGGGAATAGCACTCTGTGCTTAGGAGGAGCTTAGCAGAAGTGGACTGTCAAGCCAGGGAGGTTTTCATAGTGTGATGTGAATTTACTGTATATGGTTTCCTAGAATAGGTTCACTGAACCTGCAAGGTAAGTGATCAGTGAAGAGTACCAAACCATTTCTCACGGAAACATCAAAGAGCTTGCAATGCTTTCTATGCAGTGATGACTACTTGGCTCTCTTGCCAGTCTGTGGGCATCTATCTGTGTCAAATACATTAATTATGCTGAAGTCACTGACAAGATCTCAAAGCCAAACCCAAGAACCTATCTAGCTTTAAGTCAACTTACTAAATCCTGAGATGGCGAAAAAACACGAAGAAACACAAGGAGCCTGTAGTAAGCTTCTTGGTTAACAGGTCACATTTTACCTCGGAAAGAGAAAACGGTCACAAAAGTTTGTAGAAGTACTGCAGATGTCATTGGGCTAGGAAGTGTATGTGGCTATGTTAAAAGCTAGTACCTGCCTCAAAGTTTACAATCTCTATCTCTAATGCTGGCAAGGCTCACACCTGTCTGTGGCCTTACTAACTTCAATAACACAATCCACATGTATGCACTAAATAAGCACGCAGCAGACAGTGGCCTAAAGGAACTGAATGCCAGAGGAGGCAGTCACAGGGAACAAATGTTTAAGGCAGGAACAGAGTGTAAATCATATGATCTTGTTCCCTTGCAATGTATCTGCTTCCGGAAATAAGGAGGTAGAAGGTGTGATCTACTCTGCTGTTATCAGCATGAAGCCCAATTTACAAAGCCTTAGAAAGAATCAGTGGTAACAGGAACGTTTGCAGCCCTATGGCCAAACATCTTGCTGATATAATGCCTTTTATTACACAGTATTATAGCAGTACATACTTCTGGCACTTCACAAACACCTTGCTCTTACCCATGTTTCCTGCTGAAAACCAAAAATAAATAAAATGCTACCCTAAATTCCCCCAGATTCTTAGATGTGGTAAGTTTATTTCAAGCGCCCATCCTTACACCCTCCCCAGAAGGGCTCCTCCTTCAGAAAAAGCTGACCCTACCCTTCTTCAGAAAGTCAAGTCTCTTTGAAATACATCAGATCAACACTTAAAAGCCAAAGGCTTTGAGAAAAACTAATTACTTTCTAATATCTTGGACACCTGGATCATTTCCAGAAGTTGGTCCTTACCCACATGAGCAGAACTGGTTCAGTATCAGCTAAATCTGTTAACACAAATTAAGACCCGGGGAAAAAATAACCTCAAAGACTCGTGACTTTTTAATAAGCATTGAAGACCAAAACCGGCACAAAACCAACAGGGATTCTGACCTAGAAACATTTTATTCTCAAAGACAAAAAGGGAAAAAAAGTTATGATGGGAACTATTAAAAAAGAAAATACAAGAAACTCCCATAATACTTGAAAGTTTCCGTTCAGACACATCCAGCTTGTTAACTTGTGCACAGAGCTCTGTGAGATGGAGATGGAGAGAGCAAAAAGGTGAAGGAAATGGTGTGAACCTGCCACATTGTTTGCATGTGCAGCACCTGGAGTCAGGCCTTTACCTTGAGCTGAGGAGTAGCTACTGATTTATCCATCCACCCCTGGAGAAAGGAAAAGATATGCTGGATGCTCACAAGGCAGTCGGATGTGAATCAGCTTCTCTTCCAAAAAATGAGTCAGGGCAAGAGGAATTTCAGAGAACAGCTGACTGCAATCCGTATTTTCCCCCTCAGAACGTGTGTGGGAAAAGATCTGAAGGGAAAAATATCTCCCTGTTTAATGCTTTAAATGATATCTCTGTTTTATTCACTAAATCTTGGGTCTTTCTATAGCTCCCGTTAGGGAAGGCAGGGATTTTTTTTCCCCTTTTGGTTTGCAGACTTGTGGCAGAAAAACATGGAATGACTTCACAGGAATCCTGTATAAAGTCAGGCAATTGGTCTCCAAAGATCTCGGCTGTCTCCCTGCACAGAGACCATCTCTTCTCTTAGGCTAAAACATGCCAGCCTAGAGAGGTTCACTACAACTCCAGGGCTGTTTCCTACAGCAAACCTACCTTTAGGGATACGGTGACAAGCTTTTCCTGTGGAGCTATGGCATAGGGCTTTGCCCAAAAACGAGGTGTGACAGTCCAAGAGCTGGACAAAAGCACAAACCACACTTTTACATACTGTTGATGAGTGAGATTTTTCAAAACATCATGTGGTTTCTGTGTGCTCAACAGGCAATACTTTTACAGGATCACTGTTTCCTAAAAGTGCTGGGATCTCTGAAAAGTAGGCTGCTTTCTGGCATTGTGAAGAACACCTTCACTAGAAGCTTTCAAACAGGGCTGCTAACAACATAATGTTATTTCCTCATAAACTTATTGCTATCGTAATCTTCAAATACTTGTTTGTGGGGTTTGTTGAGCAAATGCTAGATTACCAAGGGCTAAATACAATGAGATATGACAAAAGTGGCATACACAAGACACGTAGGTGTGCTGTGAGCCGGTAGGAAAGGAAACAGGACCAGTTAGCGGGGAATCACTGCTGCTAATGATGCTGGCAGGGATCCATGCCCACAGACTTCTGAAACTGAAGGCTCCAGAGGAAAGACTGTGCTTTTGACCACAACACACACATTTTTTTGTTTGCTTTTGTTTCCTTTTCTCATTGCATGCTACTGAGCTCTCTTGTTGCGGGAATTAGGCAGAGGGATAAAGAGATACCATTGCTTTTATACAATGTTACTCCCAGGGACCTCTGCTTAGGTAGAAAAAGCCCCTACTCAGTGTCACTTCCAATTCATCTGCAGCTTTTGTACAAGCACAGCATTAGACGGTGCTCCCGGGTTCCACAAGCAACTCGGGGACTGAGTCACTGTATCACTGTGGCTAAACCCATAAACTTTGGGTGTCTCGATTCACATGTGAAAATAAGTGACTAAACACTTCCTGGGTCCTACTCTGCTGGAAGATAGTGACATTTAATGGCTGCAAAATGCTTTGACAGCCTAAGATGTAGTTTTACTTAGGTGAAGCTGCCTGTGTACTGTACGTGCAGTTATGAGGCACATGTTATGAGGCACAACAATGTGCTCCAGAGATAAAAAACTAGAAGTATTTTGCAGGATGGCACAGGGTGTGTTGTAGGACCAGCAGAATAATTACAGCAGCCGCAGTTGGCACTTATTGGAAAATTAAAGAAGCTGTTAACCAGGTCATTAATAATCCGTGACTACCTGCCTTAATAGTATTCTTCAGTCAACAGGCATGAGGGTGAGGGGGTGGAGGAAAGCGTCACACCTTCTTCTAAGTCACTGTCGAAGGCTGATATCCTTGTTTTTCATCACTTTGTAATCTGGTTGTTTACTCCCCTCCTGCTGTCCCTTCGGACTGGCTCTTCCCCTGCTGCTCGCTCTCACACCAAAGGACTGCAAGGCTCTCAGCCAGGGAAGCCAGCAGCCGCACCTGAAACAGCCAGTCCCAGGGGAAAGGCAGCCTTCTCTGTGGTGTCCCAACCTGGTGGCTGTCTCCCTGCTGCCTCTAAACACCTCTCCTGAGCGTGCGCTCCTACTCCTGAAGATGATTTCGTCTGCAAAGTATCCCTGTCCATTTGCAACGTACTATGATTTGTTCCCTCGCTTCTTGCTCTTTGCCTTCTATGTGTAGGCAGATGGTTGGAGGAGGAGAGAAAAGCAACTTGTTTCCAGCTTCTTCAGACAAACACATGCTCTCCAGAGCAGACAGATGCCTTAAAGTCAGATCCAGGGCATCAATTCCTCTTTTGGGTTCAGCTGTAGCATATAAAGCATTTGCTGGCTCTGGTCTAATGCTTTTTGACATTGTCAGGCCCCCTTCAGTGAACTACTGCCTTGAAACCAACTTGACAGCAAGTATTGTTCTACATTTACTAATATGATGCGTGCTATCTTCAAACTGACATGTTCTGAGGCCAGACACCAGCTGTGCTCAGCTCTGGCTTCACAAACAATATTCAGGCAACAGCACAGGCCTCCTGCTGCTAAGAAGTACATAAATAAATAAAAACATGCCTTTACCATGCTGCTGTTGCACCTTTTTAGCCTTTCAATCTCAATTTTGCAATATTTTCTTCTTTTCTTTGGGGTCTTAAAATTGGAAGTATGCATGTCCCTGCACCCTCCCCTTTTTGGCTTCTTTAGGAAAGGGCTTTTTTTTTTTTCCCAAGTCTTCTTTCAATTTATTCTTTTCTTTCTCTTTTTGGATCCAAACTTAAATTCCAGAAACTTGAATCTACATAAAAGTTAATTAACTTCAGGAACTGGTTTTCCTCTCCTATTTTTTTTTTTCTCTTGAATGCATATTTTTTTTTTTTACTATAGCCACTGTAATTTTCTATTATTTTAAAAATGTTTGGCTTAATGGGTTATGTTTGCTTAGTCAATAAGCTGATGATGCCCATGACAGCACCAGAAGTGTTTGGTTAGCAGCAGGGAGGAAAAAGAATCAATAACTCCAAGCATTTGGCAGCTTTGTGGGCAGGAAATCATTTGTATTCTCTGGTTTAAATCAATGACCTTCTTTTCTTTGCTGTTCCAACAGGAAATTATAAACTCTGTGAACACTATTTGCATAGTGCCTTCTGCAATACACTTGTATATGCCTGGGCAAAACAATATGTTAAGCCCAGCAGTGCTTCTCTGAGGTCTCTGTTAGAGAAAGCCAGGCACTTAGCATAGACTTTACAGCTGCAGGCACTTGTGTTTATTAGCAGCAGAGGCAGACTAGAGCAAGATGTGAAAAGAGCTCCACTTCCAACAGCATCATCTAAAGATAAAGGGATTATTATTTGATAACAGGGTTGTGTACTACAGAGCATGAATAAAACGCCACCTTTGAAACTTGGCAAGATGTTTTATTTCCAGTGACAGACAGAAAGTTGCTACTTCGACATTAAAGCTGCAATTGCACTTCCATATCTTGCTTGTCAGGGTTGCCCTACTGTGCCAGGTACGGTTTGAAAGTGCTGCACTTTGCTTGAACTCAGCTTGGCATTACTGAGTGTGTGTTTGTGAAAGGTTCAGTCTCCTCTACCCTGCCCTTTTGCCAAATGCACTTAAGCAAGAAAAAGAAATTGCCACCTTGTCTTGCCATGCTGATGGGAAACTGTTCCAGGAAAGCAGCATTCTGAGAAAAGGCAGTATTGAGGCTGGCACTGAACCTGTCTTCCAACTTTTTCTGCTTCATTATGTCCATCTCAGCTATTTCTTAGCAAGTAGGAGAGCTGGCATTCAAGAAGGCAAGCTAATCACAGGAGATGAAGATGTGTGACCCCTTTTTCTGTTTCCCCCAGTGCGAACACAGTACAGCCCTTAATTCTTGTCTATGGCTAGAGCTAAATGTTGCAACTTGCAGCACCAGCAGCTGGCACTGTAAAGCTCCTAGGCCTATGCACACCTTTATGTGCTTATCTTCATCCTGTGCAGGGGAATGACATGATAAACCAGCCTGAAACACATTATTATAACCCCAGAAACTACCAAGGCCTCACGAGTCTGCACGGAAATCCAATGTCATAAAATTCAGGCATCCAGACAGCTCTGCTTTGCTTTTGCACATGACAAGTCTTTTCACAGTAGTTCTCAGCATCCCTCCTGTGCTCCCAATGCCACTGGCACAAAGCTGTAGTCATCAGGTAATACTTGAGGTAGGTTTATTAGTTATGTCACAGCTCTCCCTCCGTGACGCAGAAAGGATAGGAATGTAACTCAGAGTGACCGAAGTGGAAGTAATATGTAATTCTTTCACTCCTGCTTTGTTTCTATTAATTTGCCAGATGTAAGGTTGCCATCCTGACCTCACAAGCACTTCATTCCTTCCCCCTGCAAACTGTACATACTTGTTGGAGTCCCTTATGGAGGTCTTGGAGCACTCTTAGCATTTCTAAAATTTGCTGTTCCTGACTGAAGGAAGCCACCAAGAAAATGAGGTGCCTCACCTTCTCACTGACCAGAGGCCAAAGCAGTATCACAGAAGGGCTGAGGTCAGAAGGGACCTCTGGAGGTCTCCCATTCCCCTGCTCAAATGGGGCTGCCTACAGCCAGTTGCGCAGGACAATGTGCAGATGGCTTTTGAGTATCTCCAAGGATGGAGACTCCACAGCCTCCCTAGGCAACCTGTGCCAGCACTTAGCCACCTCCAGCGAAAAAGCACTTCCTGATGTTCAGACTGCACCTCTGGTGTTTCAGTGTGTGCCCGTCGCCTCTGGTGCTGTCACTGGACACTGCTGAAAAAAGCCTGGCTCCTTCTTTTTCACACTCTCCCTTCAGGTATTTACAGACATGGATGAGATCCCCCCTTGAGCCTTCTCTATGCTGAACAGTCCCAGGAAGCAGAGTGCTAAAACAAGGGATGAAGTGGGTAGCTATTGCTCAGTTGACTTGCATCTACTGAGTGGGTCAAAAGCAAATGTGCCTTTCTTTCCCTGTTGCTTTTCTTCCCTTCTCCACGCATACATCTCCTAAATGTCATGCTGTCACCTTTTCCCATTGAACACCACATACCTGGAATCTTTCCATATCACAACCAGAAATGTTTTAATCTGGAAAGATGTGCAAATAGAATAGCTCATGCCAGAAATATGAACTGGTTTGGTTAGTTTTAGGCTTTGGACAGATTTGTGAGTGATTTATGATTACATATGAATAAAACATAATCAGAAACTGTGGAGTGATAGTGGTGTATATATAAAAAGGAGAGCTGCTCCTGTTACATGTGGGAACATATAGGCCATAATCGAACTCTTTTGAGGCTGTGAAAGGTGCGCTATGTGACTAATTCATTTCACTAATATATGACAAGCCACTTTCATAATGGAAAAAATTACTTTCCTAGATAATTTGTTTTTTCACTACTTATGATTGCTGTTACACTCCTAAGGGTGTGTATTTTACACTATGCAGAAAACCAGTATGGAATAAAAAACGCTGATAGACTCAAAACCTGCATTCATCTTCAAAACAGAAGTTTGTGGGTTGTTGTTTTTTTAATATATACAAGCTATGGTTGCTGAGGTTTTTGCTCAGAACACAACCATGTGTTTTACATGGCCTTTGTTTACAAAAAGGAAAATATAATTCTTTCTGGGGAAAAGGAACTAAAAGAAACAGCAGAAAAAGGAGATTTAGTGCTGCAGTGTTCAAGAATACTCAGATGGAAATCCAGCTCAAAAGCTGTACTGAATTTAGGGCACAGATTTACCAGTTGGCTCTGTTCTTGCATTGCACTTAAAACTTACTGCTGTACTTGTGCTGAATTGAATGGATTTGCTGTAGAGGTAAAAAGCAAGACTGACTCTCTTTTGAGTTTAATATGGGGTAATGGCTTCGCTGACCTCAGTAGAGTAATTCTTCATTTATACCACTATAAGCAAGAGCAAAGCCAGATTAGGAAGGTACCTCAAAGTGACAGTGTTCAGATGAGTATTTAATCCTTGTTAAATAAAGTATTTGGAATGAAATCTTATTCACTGCTCTTACCATTCTCTCTGTAAATGCACTGTGAACCAGCTTGTGGTACTTTGTTTTTTCTTTGCCTTTATAAAATTAGCAATGAGGACTCATCATCTCCAAAAGTTACTTTCCTCATGTGAGGCTTCTTCAGTGTAAATCAAATAACTTTAAATGCAGTATAACTTGGTACCAGAGAAGATACAAACAATAAGATAGCAGCATTGGCTGATAGATACACAGAGCTAAATTTTACCAGATCTGCTCCTCTGCCCAAGGCTGGCACAGAAGAGAAACAAAGCTTCCTCCTTTCCTGCACTTGATATTCAGAACCATTAGACACATCCTCAAGTGTCTTATTTATTCTTCTCCATTTGTGCTGGCCATGCCTTTCTAATAGGCCATTCTCCTCCACCCAAGAGAAGCAGGTAGGCTAGCAAATAGTGCTATACCCTGGCTTTTGGACGTTCTATGAGCATGGCATTTTCCCCTGGGCATGTTTTGTCTGGGCTGTTTTATGATGCAAAGGTCTTACTGGAAGAAAGAACTGGCCCTACCAGGTCTGGATGCCTTGCTGAGAGATGAATACTAGTTAGCATATATAATATCCAGTGCTGGTGGGGAAAGTAAGAAAGCAACCAATCATCACTTTTAACTTGTGCAACAAGCTGCACTCCTTTGTGTTTTTCTCCAAATCCACTGTTAACTATGATTCAGCATGTGCCATTTGTGCTTTATGGGACTAAGAGTCTAAGCCAGTTTACTGGTGAAAGGAACAACTTTCTCATTAAACATTAATGGCAATGTTTTTAATTAGTCCCAGGGTTCTGGTAGAAAGTTAAGTTCTTCCTTCAATAACCAGCAGTTACAGATGCAGTAAGTGTTAATAACCTAATAGGAAGCAAACTAGGCAGGCATACATTCCATCACCCAGAAAATGGATTTCATGTAGCTTTTTCATGGACTGTTCACACTTCGAAGCAAAAAAGTGGTTGATTTTTAATATGGAGAGTTGGGCTGTTCGCAACACCTAAAACTGCAGCCCCATCATGTTGTTTCCCATTTCTCTCAGACCTGATGTTTAACATGCTCCCTGCTATAAAATTTGAAGCTAAAAATGCCACCTTGTTTAGGCGTGGGGAGGGGAAGAAATCCCAATGGGAGCAGCAACCATTCCCATACTTCTAGCAACTGATCCCCGGGTGCCCAAAAAAAAGAAGAAACATAAGAAAACACGAGAAATTTAAATAGTTTTGTTACTGATACAAGCTTTTCATGCCACAAATGGACTTTCATAAAGAAGTATAAAGAAGAGTATGCATGGGGATTATGCTGGAATGGGAAAGGGCTATATGAGAGTGTGACACCAGAAAGGAGTTAGTGGGAGCAGCAATAGTACAAAGCCTGTACTACCAAATGCTGGCTCAAAGGCCAACGGGAGCAACCAGATGGTTTTCATCTCTATGCTAAAAAGGAGCAGCCAGTTACACTGCCCTTCCTTGCCTATTTCTCCAGCCACTGAGGTTTTAGCTGGGGGAAACAGAGCCCAGCAAATTGCAAGGAAAACCCAAGAATACCTTTTGAAAGGTTGCTGTATCTTAGGGATACAGTGACCTTAAAGGATATGTTAGGCATACTATATCCTGGATAGAGAGGCTTTTGAAAGGTTACTGTCTCTTCAGGGCTACAGTAACCTTTAGTGATAGTGTATATGGATAGAGAGTTTTCACTTTGGTAACATTGCTTTCTGATAGTTTTTTTGCCCTAGTGAAAAAAGTATACTGCCACTTTATTTATTTAAGTAACTGGCCAACTTAGGAGATGTCTTCTGCACTTTCCAGTTTAAGAAGTGAACTTAAGTTACACAAAGAAATCTTGAGCTTTTGTCATGGCCAAGAAACAAGACTGGTTTTGGCAGTGGGCAGGGCAGTTCCGGTGATCCATTACAGGTTTCAAGCCTCAGCACTGCTGTAACTGAGGGAGTTCTTGAAATGCAACCCAACATCAGCATAGTGTTAGGGTATACTAACAAGACCTCATTTACTGTAGTTTTAGTACAACAGGGAGAGATCTGGCAATGTGAGTGTCGGCGACGCAGCACTATGCTCTAGTGATTTTTCCTGTGGCTTGGTTTAAAACAGTTGATAACAGGCTGGGGACTATTACAATTTTGAACTCAATTATGCAATGGATGCAGGCTTCTGAGGCCTGACTTACCGTGTTCAGAATGAAGCTCAGTATCTATGGCTTGATTTTTGGGCAGCTGAGGAAGTCCTGTAAAGCACTCAGCATAACGACAGGCTTTTTGGTGCCACTCCTCCAAAACGGTGGTGCAAGATCAGTATCACTTGGTAGCCTCAAACCAGCTAAAAAGGCCTCCTGACAGCTCTTATCCAGACTCCACCTAGAACAAAAGGGAAAATGCAAAGGAGTGGATATGTAGCAGAGGCAGAGAAAGAATATTCAGACATTCCTAAGGATCCAACAGGGTGCCTCCACTCCCACTGCAAGAAAACATCTAGTACTGCCAGTGCTACTGCTTGTGATTGCCTTGTAACCAATTTACAGTAAAGCAAGAAGGTAGCACATGACACTCTGACATGTCAGTAGTCCCATCAGAAACATCAGGGATTTCCTGCAGCTTTGCCCATCCTTGTTGACAAAAACCTTATGAAAATAACCACACATTATTTTAATGAAACCATGCCTGTTGGCTCTCTGGACAGTGCTAGCAGTAGTTGTTAAGAAGTAACGGACCATATGTTTCAGTCCCACAACTAAATACAATTTCCATAATGGACATTCCTCCTGTACAGCTCTTCCTCTGTTGGTAATGATTAATAAATCCACAACAGCCCATGAGTTGGGAATTTCTGTTTACCAGTTTATCCAAGTTTTATGCACTAGCCCACCTGAAAAGGGATACACTCATGCTTTAATGGTAGTTTGCGTTTATCAGTCTTTGCACATGCAGCTCCCTATATGTACCAGGTGGAACAAAGTAGAGAAGCTAGTGTTTTTAAATATGAAACATTTCAGGCTGCAGACAAGACTTTTAAACTAGTAAGCTCTGTGAGAAGCAGAGTAGGAAAATCTGGGATCATCCAGATTAGGACCTCTTGGAGCCTCCAAGGCCAACAACTGAGAGCGCAGTTCCCTGCAGCCTCTCCCCTGTAGAGAACATCCAGAACCTCTTCAGTATCCAGCCACCTTCTTCCACAAACATCTAATATCTTCAACACCTCAAAGACCCTGTGCCTCTCTGTCAGGTCTGCTGTAACAGGGAAGGAGGATCCCAAACTGTTACACACAGGTGCAGACACACACACAACATGCATGCCGAGAACACTCATTTCCATAGGAAACCAGGCTGAAATAGGTGCAAGTCAGTCAATAGAAAGCCAGACAATTTTCAAGACAGCTGTTTACATACTTGTTAAACATTTGCAAAACTCTGGGAACAGGACTGCATGCTTGTGACAGAACCATGCACCACGGCATCCCAACAGCAGCCCCTTGAGCGCTCCCAGCACACAGGAGTTAATGTTACAGTATCCCCACGAACTGCTCCAACAGAGATGAGACTTCATCCATTGGTTGCTCAGCTTTAATTAATAGGACACTTTTCAATTACACTTCAATGACATCTTTTGAAAACAAGGTTTACACCTACTATATTTCTTCTGGACAAAACAGTCTGCTCAGCTGTATTCCCAGCCGTACGTTTTGTTTCTCCCAGCCTGCTGGCAGCCACAGCTACTTAGAAAGAGAGTAAGTTATGTCAACTGCTAGGATTTTCTACAGTACATATTACATCACCTTTCCTGAGAAACTTGTCTGAGCAGATCCCTTTTCTTGCTTTCTTCTTTCATAATGCCCTTCACACTCCTCTTTCAATATTTGTTGTTCTCTCTGTGGAAGCTCAGTTGCTGGCATTTTAAGGAAAGGTTACATAGCAAAAGGGTCACTAATGGAGCTTTTTTCTCCCTATCCCATGCTCTTACAGAGAAAAGGAGCATGTGGCACCTTTAGAGAAAGCATTCATTGCTGGTTTCAGGACAAGAAAAGGAATTTGGGGTATAAATTACCTTGGCCATTTTAATTCTAACAGTGAAGAACTAAGGATGAGGAAGAGCAAAAGACAAAACAAACCAAAGATGGCAAATTATGCTTTGGTGCAAGTAGAAAGCCAGATCCCTAAATTTTACCCTCAGCTCCGATACTTAGGTGACTGTGCCCCTGGCCAAATTGCTCTGTGCCTCTGCTTGCTTCTTCATGAGTCCCGGTCCTTATGAAATGACCTTGGAAGTCAACAGTCATATGTCTTTCAAAATGTCCTCTAGATAAAATGTACCAACTGAAGTTTGGTCCAGAGACAACTGAAGGTGGTGGGAGCCTGCCCAGTTCAGGTCCACAGACTTCAAAGTAGGCAATGTAAGAACAAAGTATGTTAAGTCTGGGGACAGGATTTGGAATAAGCTGGGAATGAAGCCTAGGAAAAAAAACCATAAACATTTCCAGCCTTAGGTATATAAACTTGGATGGTTTAATATACATGCTCACCAGTGTGAACATACACACACATGTGTGTGAGCTGGCACGTGAGATGGCTGCTTGCTGTTTGTTTATGAGGGCTCTCTCACAGTCCCTCACTGCAGCAAGGCAAGTAGTGCAGTAGTAGACTAATATGGTTCCTTGCAGGGCATCAGCTCAAAAGCATGGTAAGGATGCTTCTTTTGGCTAAAGCTAAATGGCTGAACATGAAGTTGGGGGTATCTTCTATTCGAATGCTTCTTCTAAACACAGTGGCTCCCACATGATCTTCTTGAATCGTTTGAGTCTTTCTATACAAACAGTGGAGAAGGAAATCTAATTCCCACTGTAGGAAAGGAAACACAGCTAAATGAACGCTGTTAGCAAGGGCAAGCATATTATCTCCGCCTGCCTGAGAGCCCACTGAGGTTGAACAAAATCTTTTCATTAGCTGCAGTAGAGTGTTTATTACACTCCATTTGAATGATCTGTTTAAGATTAAGCATTTCTTGAAAAACACAGTGCTTTTACTCCCAAAGCATTTTCCACTCCATGGTACTTGGTAATGCTTCCATTTAGCAAAATGCTGAACGATCTGATCTGTGTCATGTTTAACACAAAGTGTAACTGAAGCAGCCTGCAGTAGTGTTCTCCAGACCTCTGCTTTTTAAGGGATCTGTGAAAAATCAGCAGAATAAACAAAAGCAAGCTATTTTGAGCAGGCCTAAATTTAGTACAAATAGGTCCTCATCTTTGCTGGAAAACTTTTAAAGGAGCCAAGGAAACCAACCAAACAAAAGAATTCAAACCCACTGTGCTTCAGCATCAAAATCATCTAAAAATCAGCTCAATCCTTGTAGGATTCCCAGCAAACTGGGAAGATAACTAAAGCAAACGATAATGAAATAGCCAAACACTGGGTACCCCGTTAATGTATCAGCATGCTGTTGA
Organism: Strigops habroptila; assembly: GCF_004027225.2. Classification (NCBI taxonomy): domain Eukaryota; kingdom Metazoa; phylum Chordata; class Aves; order Psittaciformes; family Psittacidae; genus Strigops; species Strigops habroptila. The sequence goes on along the minus strand of NC_044277.2, from coordinate 148,486,187 downwards.
TAGTATATAAACAATGCTAAAAGAACAGGAAATTATTACAGTAGAAGGCACTACTTCATTTACTATTCAGCTGGGATTACTGCTTAGGAAGTCACTAATACACATTCATAATGAATACTAGAAGTGAGCACAGGCAGAAACTTGCCTGTTTGTTACCTAAATGAGGATGACTAGTGCTGAATGTTCCTCTTACTAATCTTTCTTAAAGCCTGAACTTCACTTCCAGAAAGGCGAGATTATTTGGGAGGTTCCGTTTTCACACTTAATTGCAGAATCAGAGACATGGAGCTCTTCCAGGAGCTCTTTGGGTTTTGGTTTCTTCTGAGCAGAAAGAACATGAAAGAGTAACAAAGCCCAAAGCACCTGCTCCAAACTTGTTTTGCCAACCTGCCAGTTGTGTGTTGGATTGGGAATTTCCTTCTCTTTTGTGGAGGGTAGAAAAGCAGCAGGGGGATCTAGCCCAAGGTATTATCTTTTCTTGTTCCAGTTGATGTGATGAGGAAGAAATTCTTCCCTGTGAGGGTGCTGAGGCGCTGGCACAGGGTGCCCAGAGAAGCTGTGGCTGCCCCATCCCTGGCAGTGTTCAAGGCCAGGTTGGACACAGGGGCTTGGAGCAACCTGCTCTAGTGGAAGGTGTCCCTGCCCGTGGCAGGGGTTGGAACTGGATGAGCTTTAAGGTTCCTTCCAACCCAAAACATTCCATGGTTCTATGATTGTGTCACTGGCCTCTTCCAGACCAGGAAAGGCTATGGTGTATGAGAAACACCACTAAGAGATCAGATTGGAAGGGGATATGGATGCAGTATGGGGTCCCTGGTGTGGCCAGACTCCTCCCATGGTACACTGCCCCTTTTGACAGAAACCACTCACAAGACTATGTGAGTACTTTCCCACTTCTCCTGTCTTAGGAGGCTCAGGTGAAGAGGCAGCTGCCTTGTGCCAACTGATTGGGAAATGTCAGACATGAGGTGTGTCTTCCAAAAGGTCTGAATCAGGATTGCAATGCCCAAGCCAGACGGCTAAGAAAGCAAGCAGTCTCAATCCAGACTACCCTTTTCCCTTCCTGAAATGCCAAAGTTGCTGCTTTTCCCACTTGCCTTTTCAGTTGCTAGGGATTTCTGTTAGAAAGGGATGACATGGTAACTTAGTTTCTAAAGCATCCAAAAACACTGCAGTGATAGATTCAGACAATGGTGTTGAGGAGCACTTGGTGTCACATACAGAAGCCCTGCACAGGATGGGCTGCTATCACAGGTAAAACCAACTGGGTTAGTAACAGACTGGAAGCTGTAGCTTCTACAGAGAAAAGGCAGACTCGGGACAAACAAAGGGACATGAAATAGGAAAGGAACTTCTGACTATACTTCGCCCCCCCCTTCCGCTTTTACCCCTTCTTTCTCCACTCCATCCCTTGTCCTCCTGCCCTTTTGCTAAATCAAAAATGGCACTGGTGGTGTTACACCTACAGATCACTTGTCAAAGATTTGTCTCCTCCCTCTCTGCATGAGCTAATCCTTCCCAGCAAGCTTTAGGGGGTGATGAGTCAGTGGCACAAAGAACTGACAGATTAGATGTGGTATTTATTTTCTTCTGCCTTTTTTTGAAGCATGGCAGTCTCCTCCATCCCCAAGCATAGAGGAAGGGGTAATCAAACATACTGCAGCTGGGAGCTCGAAGGATAATGTCCACAAACCCTGCAGCTTCCAGTAAAAGCCTTGTATTTTTTGTGTTCTTTTTTGGTAGCAGGCATTGCTGGGTGTTTACTCAGCGACACAATGTGTTAAAAGTTGCAACATTCATCTTTAAACATTAATTACCAAGGCATGAATGCTTCAAAAATCCACTGCCTGAGGCCAGGGCCTAGGAAGTGGAAAATGTAATTTCAGAAACAGATGAGAACAAATGCTGAGCCTTTTAATTGCAGGTTAGTACAAATGACTAACAGTAAAGCAAAAATCGCTTGGCTGTATTTGTTGTTCTGAATGTCGAATTCAAAACTTAGCAGTGATTTGCCTGGGGTTTGTTTTCTATTCCCCCTGCTTTTCTTTTTGTGAAAGTCAGAGAAGCTGGTGAATTACAGAGAGGTGCAAGAAGTACATTTCTGAAAATGCAGTTAAAATCATGTACTAGATTGGAAGAGAGAAAGTAAGAAAAGGCTAAATGATGCATGCAAAGTCAGGCAATAGATGCGATAGTTGTTGGACAGTTACTGTGCCCATTTGGAGTTTCATTTTGGGATGAAGGCTGCAATGATTCTCAGTATCTATCGCCATCTCCCTCAGTTCTCCTGAAATCTACCTGGAATTACCAACAATATAACAATGATTGGACCTGCTCACCACCTGTGGCAACTAAATGCTACTGTGACTCAACACGGGCGTACTGGGTGTCCCAGCCTGAAGCCAATGGAGCCATTCCACTAGCAATGGCATCTTCATCTCCACCCTTCTGGCCTTGCTGTTGGCAGATTGGGGACAGCCCTGTGTGAGCACCTTTGCAGGGCATCAGAGGCACTTGTTTTCTCACAAGGGTAAAGAACTTGTTCCTTCTATTCCCCCCATCACGCCTCAGTGGTGGCCATGCCTGGAAGCACACACTGATGGGAGATGTAATTCATGGTCTGGTAGGCCTGAGGCTGGTTTCTAGTGTGATAGTCCTAAAGCTGCAGTTATACACTGAAGCCCAAGGGTCAAAGAGACTCCAAATTGTGACACTCATCTTTTCTAATGCTGACGTTCACCTGGAACCTTTAGCTCAGCTTCTGGGTGTGCTCAGAAGCACTTCTGACCTCATAGCACTAAACAGCTTGGTGCCTGCCTCCCCAGGATTGAGAAATGGCATGCCACTTCACTACCAGAAGGGCCTGATCCACTAGGTGTATCCAAAACCTGCCTAACCCATCATGTTTCATCCAGAAGAGCAGAGAGAAGACAAGAAGATGGTGGTGATGACAGTAATCGTGTCCCATCTCCTTTCCCCACTTGCTTCTAACAGTTCTGTACTGAAAGCTTTTTCCCTGTGACCTGTGAGATCTGGTTTCAACATGCTCTGAGGATATTTTCTTGCTGAGTCAGTCTGCACCCTTCTGTTAAATGGGGAATAAAAGACCTTCTTTACCTCATGGCCATTTTCACCAGGCCTTGCCCACAGGCCAATTTTTGCAGGACAACTCATGGTCACACTGTTGAGTTTGCTCCCTTTTGAGTGGGCTGCTGCAGCCATGCTGCACAGTGTTCTGCTCTTGTCTCCTCTGGTGACCCTGCAGCTAACAGTCGTTATCTTCAGTTCAAAGCATGGAGAACACTACCAGGTGTATGCTGCGGGCAGCAGAGCAGTGCTGCTTCAGGAGTACTAAAATGCCAGGAAAAAATACTGTGTGCTCTAGGAAAAGGATGGCTGAGGGCATAAATTATGCTATCACCTAACCTGGAATAACGCTCAAGCACTGTCCTTGTTGAAGAAAATACATTTGGCGCCTTCCATGTCTATCCTGTCTGTCTGGAGCAAATCCTGGAGTGAACTACACAGCTGGTGACACTCAGGTTTGCCCTTGGGGATATCAACAGATTTGTTCCAGAAGAGAGCTCAGACACTGATGGAGGTCTGACATACTGACCATGGGGAGTATGAGAGACCAGGAAACCCATCCCTGGAGCAAACCAGGAGTGCACTAAGCTACTAGTACAGACACAGCGTTTTTAAGCAATAGATGTTCTACTTTGATGGGGCCCATGAAGTTCAGGAGAGGTGTCTCTGCTGAGCTCACCTCTACTCAAAGCACCAAGCAGAACACCAAACCCAAGCGAAACACAGTGCTGTCCAGCAGCCCTCAGTTGGTGTGGTCAAATAAGTAATGACTACATTCATTTTCTCATTATTCCTTTCTCTCGCGCTTATAAATAACCCAGGTGGGTGCTGCATCTGTAGGGTGCTGCCTGGAATCCAGTGACCAGTTTCAGTTCTGTTTTATCACAGGTACCACCGGGAGACTGAGACACGTCTCCTGTGCCTCTGCCCTCTTGAATGTCACTGCTGCTCTACGGAAGCCCAGCTGCCACTATGCTTCCCTGCCTGCCTCTAAGATGATTGTCAGGCACAGAAAATATTAATTAAATTTTAATTAATAAATTGAATAGTGTGGGGTTAATTACAGCTATTTACAGGGAGTGTATGGGATTTGGAGGGCCTACCTTCTGGTGTTTCTGCACAAAGTGTTGCCTCTTCCTCTAAGCTCTAATTAGCCGGCTTTTTGTTTTTAATAGCCAGTCTCCAAATGATTGCTCAGTAGCTCCCATTTTGTTCCTCATCAGCAGTTCTCCAGCACAGCTGCTACAGAAGAGAAGCAGCCCTGCAGTTTGCCTTGCAGGGAGCAGGTGATAAAGAAGCTATCAGGAGTAGTGTAAACCAACAACATAGAAAGAAAGGAAAAAACTGAGAGGCTCAGCCCCTAAATCGTCTAGTAAGGGGACTGTATAAGAAACAAACGACATAGGCAGAAGGAAAAGCAACATCTGAGGCTGTTGCAAGGTCAAAATCTTTCTCTCTGTATGTAGCCCTCTCGTCCAGCTGCATGTTCTGCTTTCCTGCCTATGTGTAGTGCCAAGAGTCATCAACAGCAGATAAGCACCTGGGAAAAAGCAGGCTGTTCCAACACAGTCAGCTGCACAACTTAGAATAATTTCTCCTCTACTTCTTATTTTCAACCTACATGCTTCCTTCTTTAAAATCTTTTTAAAATCTAGATGGATTTAAGTAGCTATATTTTAAAACCAGTCACTTTTAGCTGCTCAGTGGATAGCTCTAAAGAACAAGGGTCCTTTCAGGACACTGTTAAACTAAAGGGACACAGTAAACACGCTCTGCCCAGTTTATTCCAGCTTTTCAATTTCATGCTGCTAGATGCAAACTAGCAGTGCCTAAGAACCAGCACAGAGGAGAGTTTTGGGAGTTTGGGGGCTATTTTGGATGTTGTCTTGTTGGTTTTGTTTTTGCAGAAGCGATCAGCAGGCTTTCTCTTGAGTGTCTCCTCCGGCTTGCTACTGCTCAGGACTGAAGTGCTGCCACAGAGGGAGCAGAGGGCAGTGGCTAGAGGATGAGAACTGGCAGCAGTGCCACAGCCAGCAGCTGGCCTGGTGCCTGCCTTCTCCTTCCTCCTGCAGCAGCTGGCTCTATACAGCAGGTACAGGAGCCTGGGTTTGGCTCCTGCTGAGAGGAGATGGGGTGAAGAAAAGAGGGGAAAAAAGGATTATTTTTTCTTTGTAACCAAAAGCAATAATACTAGTCATGGAAAATGGGGACAGACTGGCCAACATAGAAAGCAGGATATCCCCAAAACCCAGCATTGATCCCTGTGGTTTCTGAGGTTGGGAAAACCATTGTCTAAATTAAGAAAGCTATCTTCCATCCTAGGAAAGGAAATGTAAAAGCCAGAACTGCTGTTGCATAAAAGCTTGCTTGAAAATGTGACCCACTCTCCTTTGCAGCAAAACAGTTTCACTGCCCAGGGGCACTGAGCTGAGGGCTCTCCAGCACCAAGGTGTCTCCTCACCCCACACTGAAAGCCTCAGATCACAGGGCCAAAACTCTGCTCCACATCTACCTTTCACAGCCACTGAGATTCCACCAGAACAGAGAAGATCTTGTCTTTATTTAGAGTTGTGTCACCAGAAATGCTCACCAGTGCTTGTGATAACTCAGCTGCTTGCACCAGCAGTAAATGTACATCTAACAGCAGCAGTGCTCACACTGCAATAGCAGCTGCTGCAAGACATCCTTTAAAAAAACCCCAAACCCTGAATGGAGTGCTCAGATGGGCTTTTCTCCCCTTCAACAGCAAAACTAATTTTGTAATGAAGAGGTAAAGATCCCACTGCTTAAAGCTTCTGCTCCTCCCCTGGCCCAGTTGCTTATTCAAGTCGCAGATGCAGTCACTCATCTGATTACTGGTGTATCCCCATGCCGGTCACCCAGGTGCTGCAGCCAGGCAAGGCGAGCACAGGCTTGGCTGCAGGTTTAAAGGGCTGAGAGCCTTTAAGAAGGCTGAGAGTCCAGATTATCGAGGCAGCTTCCAGCCGGGGCGGCGGTGCCCGCCTGGCTGGGGCCGGGGCGGGTGGGCAGGGAGAGAACTGCCGGCAGGCTCGGGCTGCCGGTGCCACCTTCTGGACACAAGCGTCATTCACTTTCCTCTGCGATGGAAGAACACAGCGTCTTCATTTCGCTCCCCAGTCCTGCATTTTGTTTTTTCTCCCCTCTTTTTAATGCACCATCATGTCGCACATCACTGAGGGGGAGCAGCCCCAGCAGGACCCAAGACGGCTGTGCAGCACATCCCACCTTCTGTGGAAAGGTACGTGCTGCAGGCTCAGGAAAATGCTCCCTCCCTTTAACACTTCCTCTTTGCCAAGCACCTCTGGGAAACATGGGAGAGGTAGAGGCAAGACAGTGGCGCTTATCTTAAGGGATGTGTGCATTTCAGGACAGGGAGGAAGAGCAGGGACATGCAAGGGCACCCTGGTTAACATGAGTGGCACCATTCCAAGGCTCACAGAGTATCAGTTTCAGCAAGGCCTAGCCTGTGAAGAGGGGTCTGACTGGTCTTGCTGTCCAATTGGCTTTAAAGGCCATATGTGAACACAGACATCATGAAGTCTTGCCATTTATGTCAACGGCAGTTGTGTTCTTAAACGGAATTGTCCTCCTTAACATCCAAACCACAAACTGTTGAGCGTGGTTACACCACAGGCATTACCAACAGCAAAGCTAAGGTTAGAGAGGCCACTTCATTCTGAAAGAATCCAAAATTATATCTCCTGAGGACAGCAGCTGCAGTTCTAGCTATTTCTTATAGCTCCAGAGTTGGACCCAACCACTGTTTTCCAAGTGGCAAACAGGATGCATACACCCAGCACAGCCTCAAAACCAGCTCGGAGGGTAAGCTTGGGAACAACTTTTAGTGCAGAGAAGATGTCTCCAAGGAATGGTTTAAAGAGCACAACTAGGAACTGCAGACCAGGAAAAGCTGTGACGTTGGAAACAAATATCTGAATTGGTAAAAAGCAGAGCAGCCGAAAGGTAGAGCTATGGGGACAATACAGGAGGCAGGCTGCAATGCAAAGTTGCAGGCTGCAGAGCACAGTGCTGCAGGGCTCCTCACTGAAGTCATGTTCTTCTGCCCCGAGCTTAAGAAATGTGGAGTTTGGAGATGTCAAATGCTTGCTGCAGCTACAAGGATGCAGCACCTAATGAAATATCTTTTCATTACATGTATTTTAAATCTGTCAAGCCTTCCTTTAATACACACATAGCTTAATGATAAATACCAGCCATGTGGTGATTAAAGCTGTGCTGGGGCTTTGACACTGCTGTGTTGCTATTATGCAATTCAGCTGCAGATGCTGACCCACCTAGGCTGTCAGTTTTTACAGTTGGACTCCATTAGAGTTTAGTTGCTGCATGGCTGGCCCAAATACGTGTACTGTTACTGCTTGTTTGTGCAGTGGCTTCACTGCATTTCTTTCAATTAGATTTATTAAAAATAGCAATAGGCTCTCTTCCACAAAGGTGTAATCAGAGTAACTGATGATAACGGCAGTTTACACATGTCAAAGCATCTAATTCCTACTGCTGTTAAGTCTCAGTTCCCATAGCTCTCCAGGAAGGACACAGACTATTCCTGTCTGCACCAAGTTTCAACAGGATCTGGGATTCTGAGCCCTGCAGAAAGCGATTCATAGCTGTGCTTCTCTCTAGCACTGGTACTTGACAGTGTTGTGTACTTTATAACAAAAGGCGTCAGTGAAGTACTTTTACTTTTTGGCTAGTACACTGAGCAAGATCTCTACTTAGAAATTCTATGATTTCCGGTCTGTATTGATTTTAAGAGCATCTTTAGCATGCAAGCAGCTGTTTAATGCATTTTGACCCCAAAGAGGGGCATTTGCATTAGTATTCCCACTAGAACGTTTGTCCTTTCGTGTCCATGCATTAAAGTCCTGTTTAAAATCTGTCCATGTCCCTCATGCCTCTGGGGAGCTCTCCCTGAATATTCAATGGTAGTCCACGGTCTGTAACAAAGGAGGGAAGGGGAAAAAAGAGACAGAGAACAGTGTTTATGCCTAAAGTTCAATAGCTTTTTAACGTGAAAAACATACACACACACAAAAGCACCTCAAGTACAGAGCCTGGTATTTCCACAGCAAAGATCTGTATGCAGTTTTTCAAGTTAACTAATTTACAGTACGGGCATAAGGCATCTGAGCTCCAGATGCACTCATTCAGGCAGCCAGGGCCATAAATAAAATAGAAAAGAATGCTCTGACTCTTAACATGGGTTTTACAGAGATGTGTTGAAGCTCTAGCAGATGGGTTTTGCTGTCTCAGCTTTTACCTGTGTGACAAAGCAAATGCATAAAGCTGCTTACTGCCTCCTTCGATTTTAAAACCTTTGCTTTTGCTCCCATATGCTCCCGTGAAGATATGGCTAATTTAAACAATGAGCAAAATCCTACCCCCCAGGGAAGCTGATGGCAAAACTCCCACTGGCTCCAGCAGGCTTGGGGTGTTGCACAACATAAATGCAATTGGCTGAACTTGTCTAACAGCAAAACCAATACTGTAATCAAATTTGTATTCTTTCATCTACAAATCTGCCCCCCTAACACCGACCCTGGTGCTGCTGTCTCTTGTGGAAGAGCAAAACCAGCGACAAAGCTGCTGCCATTGAAACTGGGCTTGCTGCAGCCTCAGCCCATGCTGGCAAGCAGCTCTCTTGCACGGAGGGGTGAGAAATCCTCTCCTTAATGTATCAAAACATCCTGTCAGACCATTAACTTTCTTTTGCTCTGCCTACGTGCTGTTCTAACAAAGCAGAAAACTGGAATCATGCATTTGAAAGACAGATAGCAAAAACTTTGTATTTTCAAAGAAGTTTACCCGTTATTAGTTTTTTCCCTCACACAGAGATTTCAACATCATCATCCAGTCTAGCTTTTATAAACATCTCAGTATTCTTATTGAAGCCAGTGTGCTGTTTGGGCAGATGGCACAGAAATTTTACAGTCCATTTCATCCCTGATGCCTGCAGTTAATGCACGTTGTTAATAATGGGATACACACACACAGATACATGCACATACATGCATATACAGACACGTTAAGAGAAGAAAACACACCTGACACTTCTGATATGGGAATTAAATTAGTGAAGGTAAATTCCTGAGCTCAGCACGTACTAGAAGTACATCCTCAAAACTGTATATGGCTGACTTTAGGAAAAATTGTGCACTGTGAACAACTAAGCAATGCTTCCGAGTTTAGTATTTCTGGAAAATCAGTTTCTTTGTGTCTCTCTTGATCCTTACCAAAATACATCTGCTCACCTATACCACTTAGTTTTAAACTATAACCATTCGGGTGCCCATATTCAGTTTGGTTACTGTGGATGCTCACTATTCACCACACTTCACTGTGATGTGCCCCTGCAGGTCTTAGATTATCTTGCCAGAAATTCATGCAATGATTTAAAGGTATGTTTGACTCATTCCACTTCATAACCAGGCAATACTTTTTTCCTGGAATCAAACCAGAAAATCCCAGTGCTAAGGATAGAAAGATGACAGGGAGAGGAACCCCCAGCCTGGGATTCCCTAAGACCAGAGCCTGCATCAAGAGGAAGCAACAGGGGCAACTCCAGGGATGGGAAGTAGAACAGGCAGTAGAGGGAACAGGCACCAAGGCAGTTGTCAAACTAATGCATGGTTTACCCATGGTTGGGTATGTCCTTCCAGAGCCCTCCTTAAGAGACAACACTTGACTCAAGCAGCTCTTGCAACCTGGGCTCTGCTCGTCTTTTCCAGTGCCTTGGCTCAGTAAGTCCCACCTTACAGCCCCCAACCCTGACTGTTCTTGGGGGCTCCCCCACCGTGATGCACCCCAGCTTCTAGTCAAAGCACTGCTTTGTAACAGAGCTTAGGGAAAGATGGAGGAGGAAGAAGAGAATAAATATATTGGAAGACTGATGACTCAGACTAACTAGAGAATGTGCTTAGAGCAAGTTTGTTCCATCAATGGCAGCACTCTGCTGTTTGCTTTACCCCTTCTAGACTGGGTCATCCCAATTCTTTTATTCCATTTAATGGTGACATAACTAAGTGGCCAGGAGGAAGCTGCCTCACCTATCATAAAAGCACAGTATGTAGTAATCATAGAAGGCTACTGTTCAAGACAAAGCCATGAACTCCACTTTTAAGAATGTGCTGGGCTGTAATTCTGAAGAATGCATTTATTAGCAAGCTCCTGGGTTTATAAGCTGCAAATCAAGACACAGCTGCCTTCAGCACTCGGCTGGCTTTATGAATCATGAGCCCTGCGGTGCACTGCCATGAGACTTTGCTTTAAAAATACAATTGTTTGTTCAACAGCAGAACACTCCTCTTTCCACAACTGCTGCTTAGTCTCCAACCAGAATGAAACAGCAGCTCTGGAATTACATGCACTTAAATGTCCAGTTAGTATCTACCAGATTCAGTATAAAAGCATCATGGTGAGTTTCTAGGTCTGACATCTGCTTGATTAAGCAACACTTTCAATATCTGGTTACTTTGCAAAAGTAGGCAGCTAAGTAGAACAGGTCTAGTACTGAGTCAATCATTTGATTTTTTTTTGGGGGGGGGGGGAGAGAGTGGTGGTGCTAGAGGTTTCCCAGATATCCCTTATTTCAAAGCAGGAAAAAAACAACAATGGCCAGCTCTGTACCAAACCACAGGTCAATAGATTTCAATGGTCCAAGGTTAAAATTGGCCGCCAGCTAGCTGCACAGGCTTATCCCACAGGTATTAAACAGGAAACTTTTAAAGCGTAAAAATAGTTACAGTTATGTGACTTATTCCTGTAGAAGGATTTTTATCATGTACACGAAGACTACAAGCTTTCCTCCTTAGAAATGTTTGTGTTTGACACTTCCTCTGCAGCACAGCAAGTCTGTGTTTTTCTCTTTCACGCAGGCTGTGGGTTGAATTTTGTTTTGCTATTTTGTCCTTTTTTCTTTCACAAATCAAGCTGTCAGCAGCATGGGAAGTAAATCTGTAACTGGGACACGTAAGAACCCTTTTCTGAGCCTGCATCGCTGCCCCCAGTAAAGTCACCCTTGGAAACAAGAGCACTTGAGAATATCTTAGCACACTGTGAAAGGCTTTTCGCTACGGTTGTTTTAGCTGAAAAGGGACAACATAATTCAAGTAAAAAACTGCAGAGATTAGAGATGCTAAAAGTATGTGGTCTCTGCTGAGCTTCCTGCTACTGCAAGCCACAGCCTCTAAGGAGCACTGTATTTGAATATCCGCTTTGTTGGCAACAACGCTTTTGGGCTGGGAGATAAACCTAGTTTTCTTGGACTGATATGAAAGCTACACAATAATATATGCTCCTCTCCTGCTACCACAACCACTCCCAAAGCTAAGGAAGTCCAGCCCGATACCAAAGGGCCATGCTGAACACAGCTGGTTGCTCTATGAGTTGCTTTAGTCTGCTATTAACATTGTCCTCTGCTCCTTACTCACTGCCCTGTATCACAGCTAATAGCTGTATTGTCCACATGTCCAGCCTCCTCCATCCCCAGCAGATCCATCTGTCCTCAGATGCTATATCTAGCCACTACCTCCCAGGCAGCCCAGTTTACCTAAGCTCGATCTCCTCCTGGGCCCTGGAGCCTATCTCCAGTGTCAGATGCACTGTGCTCAACCAGCCCAACCATGTCATTAGCAGTGCAGCTGCAGAGCCACCAAACTGCCAGTACGCATGTGGCAGACCACTTCTTGGCATCTATTAATCATATATTGCATAAGAAACAGTCCCTTAACACAGGCTAGTCATTCCACTCCCAAAACATGGAAAGGACATAAAAGCTTTTGGCCATGCAGAAAAGGAACAAAATGAGTGGTAATTAACTCTCATGACTACAAAGGCTAACAACTTCAGCATTGGCAAAGGGGATCAGAGGCAGCTGAGCTGAGAAAGAACTGTAGCAGAACAAGTATTTGCCTGGGAGCAAACACTGCCAGAGTGCTTATTTTAGAATGAATAGTCATGTTAGTTAACTAGAGCTAACTATTGAACAAATAGCTCACGTTACAGCATACCGAGGTACACCAGATGCAGCCTTTGATCTACTGACTGACAGACCTATTGCAGTGGTTTTTTTGTTATTTTTCAGAAATTGAAAAAAAAAAAAAAAGAAGAAATTATCCTTCCTAGCTGGTTCTGGGGTTTGGTAGAGTCTTCTCACAGCTTAAGCAGAACAAAACTTGTTTGAAAAAGGAACCTAAACCAGACTGACTTACTAAAGCATGAGTTATTAACATTCGGCGTGAGCATGTGCTTTGCAATGAAGAAAGGAGCTACTAAATGAAATGTTTTCCTGTAAATCCACAGGTGTGACTGTTAACCCCTTACTTGTACCTCCACCAGGACAGGCAAGCTTTGGTGCACTACATGCCCTTGTCATTTCTCACCACTGAACACTATTGCAGCCTCTCAGCATCAGGATTTGGCCTGCTGTTGAGTGGCATACTATGTAGCCCGCCACACCCTATGTGCCACTTACTTAAAATACCAGTGTGCACAATGAATATGATTCCCATGGTTTTCAAGAAGTAGGCGAAGAAAGCTTGGGGGTTTTGGGAATGTTTTTTTAAGGCAGCCAAAATTAATCCTGAGAATTACAAGTAAAATGTGTTCTGATGATCACCAAATGCATCTCATCTGGAAACACACATGAAAAGTTTCTTTTCTACATGAACTGCTTTACACCGGTCATAAATTGAAGGGATTTGACAGGGATTAAAGATTCACTTGTCAGCTGCTCTGTCCTTTAATAAGCTTCTTAACATCTATACTGACAGAAGCAGCATGTCCCCAATTTAGCAAACCAGGCTGTCTCTGTCCAGGTTTCACTACAGCTCTGGAGGCCTCGAAAAAGTATTAAATGCAATGAGTCTTCTGCCCCCTTTAGGGAAATAATCTACTAAATAAGATTTTCTTCAGACCCAGCTTTTGTGGAATGGACAATCAAAGTACTAACTTAATTTCTAGGAGCTCCACAAAGTGCGTGTGGCTCTTCATGCTCTATTCAGGAGAAATTCACATACCAAAAACCTGTGTTGTGCTCTGCTATGTCTTGTTCTTGTACCTCCTGCCTTAGTTCAGGTCCACAGCAAGCTGCATCCTCCAGGCTTATTCAGCTCAGTAAGGATGGCCTTGCTTGTAAAGCACTTGAGAGCAGCTAGGGGTTCTCTGCCACAGGCAACGCAGCCACTGACCGTCTAACCCAGCCGAGACATCTTAATCCCTGTTTTGCACTCTCACCTGTAACATGGAGATTAAAAACATTCTTTCATCTTTCCAGCTAAGTATCTTTCTACTTTTTAAATGGTATGCTCCTCAGAACAGAAGGTTGACCACATACTTATCCAGAACCGAGAACAAATTACCCTTTGCTTTAATTCTTTGGGATCTCTGGAGAAGAATCACCCTCTAAGACGTTAAATGGTCTTTGTTTAGCAGTATTTTTAAAGTTCAAACCAACTGCAAAGCAGACCAGGCAGATTCTCCCTTTGAGCCCTCAGGTTTATTTGGTTTCCATCCTCCTGTCTTTCTATGCTCTGGGCAATTCCAGCCAAGTTTCTTGCTGGTTTCTTACGCTTGTTTTGTGCCATCTTACACTGCTGAAGCCATGCAAGTAAGGAACTGTAGTAACAATACCAACTGCTCAGCTTTGACAGGACATAGCTGTTTTTACTGGGTTACTTTTCTGGCACAGCACTGAAAGCACCAAATGATTTGACACCTGTAATTTTATACTTGGAATAACACAAGGTATTCATACTTCCTTTGTAATGTAAGATAAAAGCAAACACTACATATGTTCTCATTCCAGTGCTGCTGTCTGGCAGCTATTTGCCTAAGGAAGAAAAAAGAAAAAGTACTGTTACGTTACAGAATATGTGGAAAAGTAAAAGCTATGGAAAAGACATCATTAAATAGCAAACTTATTCCCCTGCTAGCACCAGACTGCTCCCCGCAGCATGTTTCAGAGTGTTTTGTCCAGTCTGGTTTTACAAGTTTCACATTACTTTCATTTATATATTTAATACAGCGCTGAGTCCAATGCGGTTTTGGTGCTGCTTATTATTATGCTAGACCAGCTGTTCATATAGAGCTGGTTCCAAAACTACTGAAAAAAACCCTGGACTCTTTCCATGGACTTCAACAGGCTTTGGATCAGGCTCATGAGAAGACAGCGACTACATTGCATGTAAGACTAAGCAGGTTACAGTCAGCAAAGCAGAAAGAGGATTAGCTGTGTACAGTCCGAAGGCATATTACTCTGAGTGCTTCTGAAGCAACTGGCTAACACGCTTTCGCTTTCTCAGGGAGAAAGGGCTCTGCCACTAAGTCAATGCCACCATGCCAGGAACGAATTTGACCTGGAATCTGCCCAGTTAGCCTGATTACAACTGGGATTTTCCTAAACTGGAGGTGAGAAACTTTATTTTCTAAAATAAAATGCAAAACCAATAAGCAAATACTTTCTGCTTTCCAGTTTATGTTTAGATCGTTACACTAGAGGCACTGTGGAATGAGTATTAGGACAAACACAATGGTTTTTTTTCTCTTTCTTCTGTCATGGAAGTATGGACCCTCTTTCTTCTTTGGAACCTCAAATGGATCATATTTGGTTTAAAACACACAGACCTTCACTTTCTGTCACTAAAACAAATGGGCAGCCCCAAACCTCTAATTTGCCTATATTTTACAGAGTACTGGTAGTTCAACACACAGCTACTGTGTATGCTCTGAGTGCACAACTTCTGAAAGCTAGAATGCCTTCTATCAGGAATTATTTTATCGGGGGGTGGGGAGGATTCATTCCGAACAACACAATCAAATGAAGATGGTGGTGTGCAGTTATTCTTCCCACCCTTTCAAATTCACAGCAAACCGTGCCAGAGTTAGTGCTGAGAATGCTTTCATCAACTAGACAGATTATTTCTTCTCCCTCTGTTCCCTACAGACAGGGGACTTCATGGCATTGCTTTGTTGTACGATGTGTACAGTTATAACCTACACTAAAAGCATGCCATTAATGAATGAACACTGGGTGTGGGTGTCAAGCAGATGAGAATCTTTGATCTTCTGTGCTCCACCACTGTGGCAGATGGATGTCTAAACTGCTTTATTAATGTCCTGAAATGTTCCATCATTTCTCAAACAATATTGATGGAATAATCAGAATTTCACCATGTTTTGATTTTCTGCTCTTTCAGCTCTAATCTAGATGGAGTAGGGAAAAAATATATATATTTACTATTATTATTATTAATTCTCCAGGCATTTGGGAGGCATATTTCATGTGCCTGACACTCTCTGAGGTAGTCAACAAACGCTTCTCAAATTTCTGTTTAATTTCAAAGCAGTTTCCGTACAATATGGAAGACGTATTTAGCTTTAGGTACAATTCTGACACTAGTTCAAAGGAGCAAGATAAGGGATTCAAGGCTTTTTTTGAGGATACCTTAGAACCAGAGTAAGCACGTTTAAAAGCATAGAGGTTTCTGAGTATGACAGCAATGCTTTTACGCTTCAACATATGAATAACCAGGGAAAAATAAATAACCCAACTAGTTTGAGGCCACAGAAGCATACTAAAGAAAGTTTATGTGCAACTGCCTGTAAGACCGTGACAGATAAAATCCTTGATAACCCTTCAAAAACCATGATTATTCTGCAGTGGTGTGACTGCGAATCCCCCCATATTTCCCCAGATTGAGTGAGAGATTGCTATAAATGACAAGGGGAAGAGAAAAGATGCAAAGTAGGGCCTCCGTCTGTAAAAGAAAGAAATCAAACTACCATTTCACAGGTAGGTGAGCTGATCTAATAAGTGACTGTCGCAAAAGTGCGAGGTCAAGTCTCTCAGTCTCTTTCCCAGCCTCCCAGCTGCACTTGCAGTACTTCGGATACTCCTCTGATCCTTTACCTTCTATGTGTCATTTAGTCAGGTGATTTACCTCACTCTTACAGAGAAAGTAATCCACCTTTCTGCTACCTTTCTTCCAGGCTGATAGGTCGAAGTGGCTAATGCATGCCAGAAGCAGCACAGAGTAAGCAGTAGGATGATCAAGAGCAAGGATTGCTGAGAGGGCAAAGGACTGGGGACTGCCACCTCTCACTTCTGACAGTAGCAAACTGTGAAATCGTCTCTGAGTGTCTCATGGAAGCACACTGCAAGCACTTGTCATCGGAAGGGAAGGGGGAATCAAAGGGAGAAGTGAAACAAGTATGGGGCCTGATCATTGCTGCTTTGGAGGAGTGTGGATTTAAGGACACAAACTAGAGAGGTAGGAATTCCATATGTCTGCAGACCATTTCCTGGGTAGAAAACAAGTATGTGCATTTGCAGCAGCTGCAGCACATGGTGCAGCAGGAGGAGCCAGGGGATGTACAATCTATATGCAAACAGCTGCATAGTTCCCCCATAAAAGCATGGGGCTGGCTGCATGGAGTCTTAGTAGCTGCACAGTATGTCTAGGTTAAGCTGCCTGTTTCCAAAGGTTTTTGCTCTTACGATGCATGGCTGGACAGCACAGTACACAGTGCTGCTCCTGCTAGGCTGCTTCATGTTCTGTAACTCCAGTGCATGTTCCCAGTGCTAATGCCCAGGGTTTCCAGATGTGCAGCAACTAGTTCAGAAGTGTCCGCTCCCTACAGCTACCAGACATTCGGAAAGCTCAGACAAATTTATGAAGTCCTCAAAATCTGCCTAAATGTGATTTCCAGGTAGAAGGAGTAAATGTGTCTGGGAAAAGGAAGCCCACAACATCCAGAAAGTCCTTCACGACATGTAGAAAAGCAAACACAGGACAACAGAAGTTTAGGAACACCTGTTCTGATGAACTGAAGGCAGGGCTGGAGCTCAAGTCTCAACTTCTTTACCTGTCTTCTTTACCAACTTAATTTACTGTCACTCCATTTTACAATGAATTTGAGAGGACGTGCTTTCACTTAATGGAAATATGAGAGGTGCCTTGCAGTTTAGCTTCACAAATGTTCCTGCTACTGTGGTCATTCCAAAAGCTGTGTAAGGAACTCACTTCAGGTCTAGACACCCATGAAAAAAGTAACTGTAAACGAATAAGAGGCTATGCAGTAATGTGAGAATCCACCCTTCTCTCTCCTTCATATGGCGTTAGCTTATAAAATTAATGACTGACATACCTCACAGAGACGCAATACTTAATTAATATTTGTTAAGTGCTTTGAAATTCTGATGGCAGACATCATACTAGCGTGCATTCTGACTAACACAGTGCAAAAGTGATGCCAGTGGTATTACTCAAGCAGAAAGCTAGAAGGGTATCTATCTATTCAGTTTCTTATTTAAAAGGGTAACGGAGAGGAAGAAGGTTTAGGAAAGCATTTTAAAACTCAGTTATCCTAAAAGAACAGGGAGAACTGGGGAGCAGAGGAACTAAAACAGTGTTCAGAGGAATTTACTGAGTGCATTAACTCCTGCAAAGTGCCTCCAGCAAAATCCTGGCTCCAATCAAGTACATGGAAAATATTTCACCACCTTCAGTGAGGTGAAGATTGTTAGCTTTTGTCATGATTTCCAAGAGATGCACCCAGCATCCCATATGCAGGTCTGCAACTTCGCACAGTTGCTTGTTTACAGTTCAGGTTCAGGAAATAACCTCATCAAGCTAGGGCACGCTCACCATGGAAAAGCAACTGCTCAGCTTCTAATCATCTTTGTACTACATCCCACACTTGGAGTAAATCTTTCCATTCTGTTAATGAATTTGGACCTGAGCTACCTATTCAAGTTGGTGGCAAAATTCCAATGAAATGGAAGCAGCGTGGAGATCACTGCAGATTTTGTAATAAAGCTGGGAAGAAAACACCCTGTGTTTAACAGTGGTTGGAACTCATATATACCCCTGGAGTTCAATTCATTTATTCAGAAGCCTGTAGAATTTGCAATTAATTCCTGAGTGGAAGAAAGGGGAAAAAAAAAAGGAAGTAACAGAAATTCAGACAACTTCATTTCTCATAATCAGTTTCCCATACCTAGCAGGATAAAGAGTAGGAGAAACATGCTCCTCACCACTTCTGGGTAAGGCAGAGTTAAAGAGCACATTTTTCAGCTCAAAGCTTTGCACCTGGGAGGCTCCAAGGAGAAAGGCTATAAAGAGTAGCAGGTGATAGACATCACAATTTGTGAGGAGGTACCCTGAAGCTTCCAGTGATAAGAGGAGTGATAGAATAGGCATCTATAGCTACTTTAAGGTGGAAAGTAAGTGAGAATATGTTGGGATACAAGTTCTGGTTTATTTTTATTTTCTTAAGAGGACTGGAGCCTGTTACTTGGTGTATATGGGACTCTTGGTAAGTTATTGCTTGCCTTTTTCCAAGTGGTGTGTGATGGCTTCTGTTGAGTATCTCTTGATGTGCTTCTATATAGCACAGGGAATCTCAGAGGTACTATTTATCGCAAACCATCTCTTAAGTTAGGCTTTCCAACTATGCTACATGTCAAAATGTTGTACTTAATGCTTCCAAAGCAGCTTTGTGTCTGTGCAATTGCCTTGACCATGTGTAAAGATAAAGCTGCACATAGCAACTTTCCTCTCCACTGGTGCTAGTATGCTGTCTTTCTAACTGCACTGCAGGCTCTGAAGCACGTAGGCTTTTAGTTTTCTCTCAGTGCTTGAACAGCTGTCTTCACAAACGTACATATCCAATAAAACCCCAGGAAATGTTCCTGGATGCCAGGAATAAGCATAAATAGCTGCAGCTCTACTAACTTCTATGCAGATCTCTGCTTTCTATTTAACAGAGGATTTTCGTAAACTTCTTGCAGCAGTTCATGCTGGAGCTCTAAGTGCTGACAGTTGCTTTCCAGTCCTAGTGGAATAAGCAACATCATTCTTCTATCTAAACTTGGTAGTCAAAATGGGTTGGTGTATGACCTCCATGATGTTGCAGCTCTCTGGATCCAAAGGAGAGATGATGCTAAGGGGCCAAAGCAAACATTCAACCCTAAAGCTTTTACTGACTAAAAGTTAAATGCCTCCTATTTAAGTCATGTGAAAACAGTGCTGTGTCACTTGTTTAAACAGATAGGCTGTGTATCCTTCCTCTGAATACACATTAATAGCATACTTAGTGGACAACAAGTCCTATCAAACTTGGCAAATGTTTCTTTAGAGACTGCCTTTATTATGGCTGGAGATAATGGTGGGCAGGCAGCATAGAGGGGAAAAAATGACTCTGTCTACTGCTTGGCAAGGCTGCTTTCAGGGATGGCCACTGAAAAGATGCTTACTATGTATTTTGGAGAGGTCTCATTTTGTGGAGAGCCAGAAGAAAATGATACAGGAGATCAGAGTATGCAAAGTCAAACACCTTTACTTAGTGATGTCTGCACTAACCTGATAAGACCTGATGGACTTTTAAAGACAGTACTGTTCCTAATTTTTAGACTTCAGAAAGTGCTGCTAAATAAGGTGCTTCATGGCTTGTTCTCCTCAGTGTGTGTCCACCTACATTATCCTTGACTTCTTGCCTGGCTAGCTCTGGCTTTCTCCTACTGGCCTATAATTTCTTCCCCAGGAGGCTGATGAGCAGCCCAGCAGCAGTCTAGAAAACCCACTTGTATTGAAAGCACTGAATTGCTTCTAAGCACATCTAATCAAGCCTGATCACCCTGACGTATCATGCTTTCCAGAGTAGGTTCTTGCAGTTCTCTAATATTCTAACTTAATGTTTCTGTGCCTGGTTTTAATGTTAACACTGATTTCATGGTTCTCTTATGACCAGGACACACATCTGTTAATTCATGTCTCTGGCGAGATTTGTATTACTTCTACCTATAACCTGCTGAAGTGAACTCTTGTTAAGCACTCTAGTCACCCTGTATCTACAAATGTCTCTGCATTCTGATTATCTTATTTTCTTCTGCCTCCTAAGTGCCCTACATATATTTCCCAGCCTCAGGTGAATGACTTTTCATATTACATTATAATGAACGTTGTTCAGATGAGCATATCTGTTCAAGTAGTTCAGATCTCAGTGTACCACTCTGTGTTTACACTTTCAATTTGTGGTGTTTGTCAACACCATACAACCAGTTGTAGAGACTCCTGCAGAGGGCTCAAAACCGGAAAGCACTGACCTGAGGTCTTTGGGACTATGTTACGTCTTCTGTTGGACCTTCTCTATGGATATTCCTGCTCCTTATGGGTCTTCCTTCTGGGGGAGTTCAATACATTGATTTCTAATTATTCTAACGCTAGACTGATCTCTCTTATAATTACTGCTGGCTATATCTACATGACGAATAAGTACAGTTCTGTAAATCAAAATATCTGATGCTCAGGGCTGTGTTCCCACTATGTAGGTTTTGTGTGTGTCTGTGTGTGTGTGTGTGTGTGTGTGGTTTGTATAGACTAGCTCTTGCCTACTCTCATGGACTTTCCCACCTATGAACTGTGGAGGGTGGTAGGTATTCTCCCGTAGAGCAGCCTCTGGTGGTCCATCTCAAAACTTCAGGCTCAAGTCAAAGTGCAGTACATGGAGACAATGTGCTTCAAAAACTCTGGGCTTTAACTCCTTTAACATCCTCAAAGCAAGAATCTACATTAGCGCTGGAGCACAGATCAACACCTGCCAGACAGACTGGGAGATTACTGCTGCCATTAATGAAGTTAATCTGCATCTGGAGAAGGCACACAAGGATGTGGAAGATTTCTATCTCTTTGTTAGTTAATGGGAGACGCTTACAAAGCCATTCTTCTAAACAGATACAGCTACAGATATGAAAAAGGAAAACATTCCCTGTTCATGTGCCTCCAGTTTGATCTTTGAGATGTCTTAATAACATGATGGCAGAATCCATTTTTAGGTAATGGATAATTGGGCTTACTATGTTTAGTGTAGTGATCAAATTAGTAGCAGGAATGACTTTTCATTTGGTGTAGGGAGGGGTGAGAAAGGCAGGGCAAACCCCTCCAAAGTATCTGCTGTGTACTGAGGTTATGCAGAGCACTCTGAGACAGCTCTGGAAACAGGGACTATGTATTTTAGCTGGTAGAGTGCTGTGCAATCACTTAATGAAAATATATACCTACCAAGAAAAGCAAATTACTCTGCCCTGGTGGAAGAGGGGAGGGTTAAATACAACTGTTATTACTGTTCTGCAGTTGTTAAAACAAAAAAAAACCCAAAACCCACCACCCCACTAGACGGAAATATTCTATCACTTGACTAAAAATGCTAATACCAGAAAGCATCCCTGAAACATGCTTAAAAGCAAATGTCAGTAAAAGTAGCTGGAGATGCTTTTGAAGTTGTTCACAACAGGCGAAAGACTCGGAAGCAATGCTGAACTGACAACTGGAACCGTTAGTAAAATGTGAAGTTTTCTTGTGTAACTTTTCAGAAGTACACTCTCAAACAGCTTCTATTCCTTATGATATGCCGAGTACAAAATGTAAGACTGCATCCTCAAGAGGTTAGCTCCCATACTAGCTTTATGGTCATGTAACTGCTGCTTACTTCTAGAAACTGAGAAACAATACGGCCTTTTTCTGCAATCCCTTCAGTTAGCAAAATCACAGCTCAAAGCTGTGAGTCACTACAGCAGTATAGACAAATAAAAAAATCTAGCTAAGTTCCTTTTCCTTCTCTCCCTTCCCCCTCACTTGAATATGCAAATATTTCAGGATAAAGTGTTCACACATCAGTTGTTGACTTCTGTTTCTATGGCACTTGTACAGTTAGGGTTTGCACAAGCAGTGAGGTGTCTGCATGAAAACAGGCTAGAGCTAATGTGGCCTTCAGATCTGTATCTAAAGCTCCCTCCCAATTCTCTGAACCAACCACAAGTTGGGCTGCCGCTAAAATCATCCTCAGAGCTGCTCTAAGGGCTGTGCTGCAGACTAGGTAACTTAGTATAGACAAATAAGAGAAACTGCTGTGCAAAGAGAATGCTCACATGGAACTATACTGTTAACAGATATGCTGCATTCACCTGTGCTGGCTAAACTAAGGCAGGTATAAAAGAAAGGCCAAGTGCCCTAAAAGCCATGTTGCTAGGGAGGGCATGTGTGGGCCTGTCTCTTTGTGTGAGCTCCAACACTTAAGGTGCCTTAAGTGTAGTGAAAACAACCTCAGCATCAGCTCTTCCTCTTGCTCGATTTTATGTTGTGGTCACAGCTGCAAATGTAAGGATGTTATTTTGCTCCTTTTGCTTCTCTGGCATTGAGTCAAAACCCAGAAGTTTGTATTAGAAAAGTGGCCTGGAAAGTACTACATTAACAGACATGCAAAGCCTCTGACTTCTGGGGAATAAACAGCTTTGAAGGTAAAATACATGCAGCAATAATCCATGCACACTTCATTAATTTCAGAACTGCAACAACAAAGTACTACTTAGAAAAAGCTGTAAGATACTAATGAAGGGTTTGGGGTTTATTTTTTTTCTTTTAATCCCAAAAGCTCCTTATCTCCATTCTCCATGTTTTTTTGTTCAATTTACAGTAGTCTAAATTCAAGCTCATCTAACAAAAAAATGACACGTTAAGTTTGAGTAACATCTTCACACACCCCCTCTTGATGAGAATCCTTTCATCCCTGGGGAATAAATGCAACAACTTTAAAATTGCTTACATTGCTTGTTTAAGATGACTTTTCTTTGTGCTTTGTGTTTAATGGAATTTGGCTCATTCTGGATGTTTCAGCACCTTAAATTATTATGTTGAGATAAAGAGGGCAGCAATTCTTGTCAAGTCTTAACAAAGACAAAAGGACCTCTAGGCATTAAGCTGCCAGAAAGGCAGTTATTTTGTTATCCATCGACACACACACGTCTTTCTCTGCCACACCCCCGTTCAGGTTTAAGTACCCTTAACATGGGCTACTGCACAATATGAAACAGTTCACTGTTCAAATTTGAGTCAAAGCTTAGACTGAAAACAAAGAGTAGGTGCAGTTCAACGCTGCATTTAAGTGCAGCTTTGAGTTGCTGCTGGAAGGGATGCTTATGCCTCTTTCTCCCTCCCTTCTGCTGGCCTGTGCAGTTTCAGTGTATGCCATGGCCAGAAAGCCGTGATGCACTGCAAACCCAACTTTCAAACAGGCAGTTGATCCCTAAACCCGATACAAGAGGTACAGCACGATGTACAGCTGGGCAGTGGAATAGGGCCATCTTGCTGTCGCAGCCTGCTATTACTGCAGCCCATAAGGCTGGCCGAAACGGGGAGGCTCCTTTTTTTTTTGGTTTCAGTTCAGTTTAGCACTTCAGTTTATCAAAACCTGGCTCTAAAAGAAGCAATCCAGACCACTCTCTTAACTCATGCTCCCTTCTTGCACTTTAAGAGTTCATGTGAATCAGCAGCAAGTAATTGATTTAAGTCAAAACCAGCTAGGCTGGGAGGCAGGAGGAACTAGACTTACCAATATGAAGAGACAGGGGTAATGTTGTCTGGTTTAGTGATAAAGCTAGTCTGAAATTGGAGAGTTTCAGTCTTCAGAGAAACACAGCAATTTCTTCGCAGTGTCAGGATATTAAACATGCTCAAGACAACTTGGTCACTTCTCTTTGTACCTGAATGACAAAGCAAATCTGACTGTAGTTGTCTTATTATGTGAAGGAGTTACTGCAACTGACTTGCTTTATGCTTACCCTACTTAAATT
This sequence comes from Strigops habroptila, assembly GCF_004027225.2. Taxonomy (NCBI): domain Eukaryota; kingdom Metazoa; phylum Chordata; class Aves; order Psittaciformes; family Psittacidae; genus Strigops; species Strigops habroptila. The sequence continues at coordinate 148,462,435 of NC_044277.2, read as the reverse complement.
TCCACTAGCTGTGCTTCTTGCACTGGGGTTTCCACAGCAGAGAGTACTGTGAGCCTGTCCGTTTTAAACGTTACCTCAGCCCCAGGGATGTTACCACCCACGGCCCTCTGGGGCAGAAGTGATGGCACTTTGTGCCTCCTCCACCTCAAACCCTCAAAAGGAGCTGGCAGTGCTCCCTTGGGCAGCACCGGCTCTGGAAATCATATTTAAGTGTGTGAAACCACCACGTCTTTACAGCAGCTTGAATATTTTATGTGTATCAGGCTTTCTTTGTATTTGCTTGATAAATTTACCTCACATCCCACCTCTAGAAGTGACGAGGTGTATTTAATGCGCAATTACCATTAACACGGTCCTAGTAATTGCAGGGCGAGGTGTTGTGCGTGTAATTACTGCACTCCTTCATCCTCTTACGCCTGTTACACTCCTGCGGCTACCTCGCTGCAGAGCCTCCCTCATCACGATGCCACATGGTTAGTGCCTGTTTTCACCCCACCGCCTTTATATGTGTCCCCCGTCCCCTTCTGCCACCGCTGCCTCCACAGAGCCACCGCGGCCCTGTCGCGCCTCCCCCGGTGCGAGCACACCCCGGCACCCGCTTCCCGCCCCCCGCGGGGCCCACAGCCCCCTCCCGCCCCACGGCCGCCATTTTGTGCAGCGCCGAGCCCGCCGGCTCCCGGTGCCGCTCATCCCGAGGCGGGGCGGAGGGAGGGAGGGAGCGGCGAGGCCCCACCGAACGGTCGTACCCGGGCCCGGCTGCCCCGCACCACTCACGGCAGCGGCGATCGGCTGAAGGGCTCACACGGGGGCCGCCATGGCCGCGGCTGCAATGCCGGCGGGGCGCGGCAGGGGGCGCTGCCGGGCGGCGCTATGAGCGGGAGCGGCTGAGGCGACGGGAGGGAAGGAGGTGGCGGTCGCGGCTGAGGGGACCGGAGGGTGTCGCGGCCGCTGTGGCGGCGACGCTGAGCCCGCCCGTGCTTAACCCGGGGCTGCTCTGTGAAGGTCCCGCTCCTCGGGGCAGGGTTTACGGTGGCCTCGGTCTTGCCTCCCCCTTTTCGTGGCGGGTGTCCCGCAGCCGTGGATGTGGGAGTGAAGTGGGGGACACCTGTGAGGAGGCGGCTGCGGTTCCATGCCGAAGCGCAGGCTTCCCTGCAGCCCAGATCCCCTCAGTCAGCTCCATAGTGGTAATGCAGAACACCCCTGAGAACTTGCTGCCTTGTTCTGCCGTCAGCTCGCTTTTGTGGTGGTCCACTGTTTTTCCAGGCCAAGCCCCAAACCAAGGGATACCTTAAAACCACCCTTATGCATTAAAATAAAAACCCCGAAAGAATTTCTGTCTTTCCAGCAATCCCCAAAGAAAACTCTCTGGATCTAATCTGATGATCTGATTCCAAGCCCCGATACGCATATTAAATTTAATTACTGCTGTCCTTTAGTTTATCTTTTTCATCCCAAATTTATCCGTCCTCATTGTACCACATAAGCTGGTGTCCCTGCCAGAGTTTATCCAAGCGGGCTGCCACTGAGCTCAGCGCTTAGGCTGTAGCATTTGTAAAGCGTGTGTGATTGCTGCTTGATTACGGGATTCTGAGCCTTGGCTCATGGTTTTGATTCATCTGAAATTAAACGATGAATGTACCAATAATTTCATAGTGCTGCTGTTCCTCAGTGCCTCATACTTACTTGATACTGTACATGCTTCCTGGCTGAGGAGTTGAGTCAGGCTTTCTTCTCAGGGCTGTTGCCAAGCCAGTTTGTTCTCTTACCCAAGTAGTTCCCAGCTTCTTATTTATGCTTTTTGGCTTACCATTGTGATTTAGTGGAATGCTATCTGCTATTGAATTCTCCCAAATAAAACTGTTTATTCCCGTGGAGGGCTTCTAGTAGTTGCCAGTCAACTCCTATCATCAGAATGGTGATTACATTATTTTGCATTGCTCAGTTGTGCCTGACAATATAACTGACAAGTGAGAGGTTGCAAGGTTGTAGCTGAAGTTAATTAATACATCTGCTTGCTAGGGCTTGTAACGCTCGTGGGACTGTGGAAGGTGGGAGCGGGGAGAAACATGGTCTGGAAAGACAATCAGCAGACCGAAACAATGTGCAGATATGACCAAAAAACACAGACAATGAGAAGTACAGGACAAAAAAGGGAGCAGGTGGCCCAGCCTAGTGGGAACTCTTTTCTATGCTCCTGAGAAGCCCTGTTAAGAGGATGTTTTGAATGCAAAGATGCAGGGTTTTTAACCTCTCTTTCTCTCCTTCTGCCTTTCAACTAATGTCCCTTCTTTGCCTTTACCTTCAGGGGTGGTCTCATTCCTACATATCTAATTACTCTCTGAAAAATCTGTTTCATACATTTCAGACCTGAAGAAGGATTTTTTGCCAAAAGCTTGTATATGGTTCCCAGCTATGCCTGTGTTGGCCTAATTACCCCTGCAGGCATTCTCCTTGTAATTTTACAGTGGTGAAAGCTATACAACATCTGTCCAATTTAAGTGAAGTTTTATTGGTATTGAAAGGTACTCGTCATTTATAATACTCTCTCTGCTGTTTCCGTATGCAAAGAGAAACAGACTGTGTAAGACATCAATACACAAGTGAAGCTATGTCCACATTGGGGGCTATTTGCTGCTGCTTTTTCCAAGGTTGGAATTCTCCCCTGCCCACTGTCACTGCTCTGGGGACCCTAGCTTCTCCTGCCATGCCAGCAGCTCATCTCACAGCCACAAATGATTCCTCCAGAGCCCATGTTTCCTTCCACCTCTGGAGGACATGCTCTCCCCCTAGCCCCCCAGTCTTGACCAGGTCTGGAGTTCAGTTAAATGTTGGGTTTGTTATCTAGCCACATGAATAAATCAACAAACCTATGGCAGAGTGAGCTCAAGGCTGTATACAGGGATCAAACAACAAGTAGTTACCTGACTGGTTTAAGCTAACCTAACTCTACACTGTGGTGGGAAGAGGCAGTTGCACCTTCCTGTTTGGCTGCGTGTTGCCACTTCCACCTGGTTTTGGGAGCTGATTCATCCGGAAAGTAGGGGGTTTTTGTCTTTTTTACAAGGTTAATGATGAGATCAGACAGGTCCCACATCCTGTAGAACATGTGGCTATACAAATGGGAGCAGGGTTACTGAATCCAAAGGCTCTGAGTTACATCTGCCTCAGATCACTCCCATATGCCTTCTTTCATATGTTCTGCTATTCGTTATGGTTTCCTATCATGTGCTAATTGATTAATTACTTTATGCTAAGCATACAGTCACGTGCTAGTCATTAGCAGTCCCATATGTTGAACTCATGTATATCTTTAAATGCCGTATCTCCTGGCCTGCCAATCCTCCTTTATGCAATACCACACATATGTTGCAGATCTTCATTCATGCTTTGATGGACTTGAAAATTCTTGCTCATTACTCTTGTATGTAGTACTTCAGTTACTCTCTGGAGCTCCTCCTTGTTGCAGTTGTGTAATGACTATAATTAAAGCTGCTGGTACATAGATCTGTGCATTAGCTTGTGGTAATACAACGTGTTTAAAAGGGGAAGAAAAGAATTTTGAAAATATCCTGTGACATATTTGAAGCATCCTGCGTAGTAATGTCAGCATAAAGCCCATGTGCAGATGAAGTTATGTCAGACCATGGAAGTTTTGCACGAGTTTAAACTCCATAACTGGCTCAGAAACTGCGGCCTTGGAAAAGCTGATTAGCTGAGAGGAGGCCAAGTTAGTTCCTGAAGTCTTGCTGATGAGGAAGTTAGCTGATGAGCAGGAATGAGTGGGAAAAGATGGAAAGAAGGGCGTTTTACAATCCCAACCTGCAGGATTTCAGAATAATGAATTTAAGGAACCTGGAGCTGCATTGAATTTTCACATTTTAAAGGAAGAAGACAGGCACCTGGGATTGCTACTTACACATAGCATGTCCCAAGATCTGCCAGAAACAGATTGAATTGAACATACTCAGGTGCAAAAGAAAATAGTTACTGATTTCCCCAGAGTTATTTCTATGTTATGTCTGAGGTGGATGAGAACAGAATTTGATCCTTTTTTCCTATAGTCCCAGTGTGACACCGTTGTAGATTTTATCGTAGTCTGTAAATGCCCAACATCAGCATAGTATGGAAAGATCTGTGGAATTCAGACCATCCTCATTTCAAACACTGTTTATTGCAGGAACTGCTGGCCTGGGGGAAAACAGCTGCACCTGTGCAGGCTTTTATCTTCCAAGCCCTGAAAGAAGCAGCTGAAAGTCCTGTTGCATGTAGATAAGAAACTAAGAGGCTGGGAGTAAGATGTGGGTAAATGTGGCTCTCCAAAGAAAAGCTAGTGCTTCAGCACAGTATGCTGTGGGCCAGGAAGCAATCCCTGTAAGAAGTAAGTGAGACAGTGGAGTAAGAGCTTGTGTAACACATGGCTTAGGCTGTCCCAGCAGCTCCTTTCTGTATACTGCCTGCTTGGGCACAGCCAGGCACAGAATGATTTCTTGTCTGCTTGGCTCTGCTGAAACTCCCAGTTTCCTGAGCATGGGCTCAGCCTACAGCATAAACCCTATGGATGCAGCTGGCTGGACGCAAGCACTGCTGATGTAACTGTGTCTGCAAGTCATTCATGACTGGGCTCCACTTAGTGCCTGGCTGGGGTGACCACTGCGAGGGCTTAACCGGGGGTCTCGCACAGGCCTCCAGGGAAGTGTCAGCCCCTTGCAAGCCATGTGCAGCTTTCTTGGTGTTCTCTAGGCGACAGCTTCCAGCCCCAGTGCCTGTACCAGCCTTTCTGCAGCTGCTTCTGGCTATAGCCCGCCCCTATAGTGTCCTTATTGGATTCCTGGCCAAGGGGGTGTTGCTGCAATGATAGCGACAGGGCGTGCAGTACATTGATATGCTGGGGCTGCAGAGCGTTGTGTAAGAAGGAGCTGCAGGGAGCAGAGGAGAATTAAACAGGATCACTTTTCTCCTCTGTGAGCCGAAGAGGTTAGTGACTATTACTTAATCCCTGCTAACTGTAATTAGGATTTGGAAGCACTGCTTTCGTCTTCTGACCCTCCCTCCACCCTTCCCAAGATTGCTTGCCACTGATGTTTCCCCCTCGGTTGTGAAGGAATGGGGGAGTCCTGCACGTCACGTTGTCCTAACTGCTCCAAAGACACCCACCACACTAGAGGGGACAGGCCAGCACTCAGGAGGGGGGAACAGAGAGAAGGGGAAAAAAAAGGGAAAAGCCTTTTGTATGGAAGAATGTCCAGGGTGCAGTGAAGCAGAGTATTAGCTTGTAAGTGATGTGGAAGCAGCCAAATAGCATCATTAGGTGTCCAGAGCACTGTGTGGTTAAAGCGTGAAAGGTCGTTTAAAACCTTTCCTACAAAGTGTCTTCTGGGCTTGTTTTCAGAATTGCTGAGCTTCCTCCAAATACCTGTTAAAATCCATATTTACTGCAGGTGTTTGACACCCCCTTCTGAAACAGCAGACCATTAACCTTGCTGCACCTCAGTTTACCCATGTGTGAAATGGGGATGAGAACACTTACTTTCTTTTAAAGAAATGTGGTGGGGCCATATTCCAGACAGCCTTTGGTGGGAGAAAGGCAATTGTATAGAGTTAGTGTGTAAAGCACGTGGACACTTTACTAGTAATTACTTTATGCACAGCTACCACCAATCTCTAACTCTTAAAAAAACCCATGTATCATGGTTCAGTCTACACACAGAGAAAAGACAGGCTGAGCCTTTATATAACTCTCCTGGCATCGTGCTGAACTTCTGTGTTGGAGCTTGTTCAAAAAAACCAAGCTAGTGTTAATTAGGGCAGCAGTTCATCGAACTTATTTTGTGCGAAATCATTTTTATCTAACTCTTTGCATTGCTTTGCCAAATTAATTTTCCTGGAATGAGGATAGTTGTTCAGCTGTTGGTTGTCTGATTACAGATGTGAACACAGAATGACGCTGTGTCAAAAATCAATAACATAGTGTTTGAGCATCTTTTTTGTCATTTGTGTTGATAAGTGGGACAATAAAGACAAATCTGTTTCAATAATATAAATCCAACTTGAAGTTTAATCTTCACAAAATAAAGAGCAATAGCTAAACATTTAAAATTGTAAATATTTAATGTTATTTTCACATATAAGAAAGCATATTTAAGAAAGCCTTAGTTAAAGTCTTACTAAAAACTATTGTCACAAGCACTGCATGCAACTTAGATATTCAATAATTGATAGTAAAGTGTTAGTGATCGATATGATTCTTACTATTGGATCAGGGAACTTCTCTTGTACTGGAGGGCTGATGATTCTGGACTTGTCCTCCTGAGTTTATATCCACATGGTTAACAATCTTTTTTTCTAATACCAACCTCACAGTTTCTTTAGGCAGTGAATTGAGTTACTGTTTGTAAGCAACTGGAGTTTGAGTCAATGAAGTATGGTTTACATTATCCTTAAATGAATAGTAATGCTTATTTTGTAGAGCTAAAAGAATCAATCTTTGTAGTTTTCAACTTCTTAGCATCCTCAGTATTTTCCAAATTGTTGTGCTCACTGGATGTTTCAACACCCATTCCTCACTTGCCCCCAAAATCCCCCAACAACCCCAAAAGATCATGTTCAGCTCTGTTAAATGTCAAAGGACCAAACGTTTTTAAGCTCAGCAGATGAGAACAGGGTGAGAAAAGGGCCACTTTGATCTCTGCACTGAAAATAAACCGTTCGTGTCAAAACAAGTGAGGATCAATTAACTGATCAGTTCCTGAATTAAAACATGAATTACTTCCCCTCTTACACTTTTGTGTCAGGACTTCAGTAAGATGCAGAAGTGGAATGCACGTTGGCATTTTTGCTTTTTAATGATGACTCTGAAGTTACCTCGGTTTCGTATGGCTTGTAGAGAGGATATTGCACTGTATGTTGTGCAGATTTGTTGTAGGAAGCTTCAGTGGGTATTTTCCATTACCACTGGTGTGGTCCATTGACGCTCCATCTGTGCTGCCGTCCTTGGCTAGGTGAGCAGCAGTCAGGCAATAGGAGACAAAAATAAAAACAAAACCAAACTACATCTGGAAAGAAGTGGACACACTAACAGGAAGAGCTTGGATAGATGTGATAAAGCAGTGATTGCAGTGGGAGAATAACTCCCCAGGAAAGGAGTTACTGTATTTGACACAGTGGTACAGCAAAATCAACATATGCAGGACCAGGGATGACTCTTTCACCTCTAATTTTCAGGCAACCATAGATCTTTCTGAAACTTGCAGGTAGTGCTCAGGGTAGTAAAAGAACTTATATTATGCTCATACTGCACTTCAGGTTATTTCACTGGGGGGGGGAGGTAATAGGGTTTGGGGAAGAAGAACAGTCTGAAATCCAAGACACTTAGCAGCTTAATCCTGTAGTAAAAAACCCCGAACAACTCAAAACTTGAATGTATGCATGGCCTATTGTAACTTAGAGTGAAGGTTGCTGAGGGCCTGCCCCTCTCCTTTGGAGCTAGGCTTGAGCATGGAAAGTGTTCTCATGCATGTAAGGCCAAGTTTTTGGGTTTACATCTTGTAACTTTATGTGCAACTGCAATAAAAATATGAATATATGGTTGACCTGTTCCTTCTTTACTAAGCAAAACGAGCTTGGCTTTTTGTTTAACTGAACTTAAGCATTCCCTAGACTCATGTTTGCAACCCAGACAAAGCTCTACTGTGCTAATTAGAAGGCATTGCAGAAAACACACCTGACTGGGAAAGACAGTGAAATGCATTTGCTAATCCTGTTACTCCAGATGAGTGCAATCTACCACTTTAACAATAGTTCAACAGCATAAAAGAAGTTTCTCCTTTTTTTGTTTTTGTTCATTCTTTCTTCTCAGTTTAGCATTATAAACCAGTTAGACCCTATTTGGGGCAACTAGTGTTCCTGTTATAGTAACTATCCTAGATGCTAAGTTAAAGGCTGAAGTACACTGGCTAATACAGCAAGCCGTTCTCATGGCTTAAGTAATGTAACTGTGGTTATTGTCCTTCCCTCTTAGTGAAACGTGTAGGCAGAAAGGGGTCTTTACTGTCTTGTCATTACCTTTGTTCCGTGAATGAGAGAAGAGGAAAGCTACCAGAAATATCATGGAATTACTCAATAATCCGTTAATAAGAGGAAGAAGTGGTACAGGATATGAAGGGAAAAGTTGGGACTACAGTCAATCTACTTGAAATGCCATGGATGTTTTTTAGCTATGCCAGAAGCTGCAAAGCTTTGTGAACCTTTCTGTTGCTAGGGAGAACAGCCCTTCATCAGTATTTACTGCCTTTTGCAGGCTCCAGCACAGATCAGCAAAAGAAGACTGGTTAGCCTGTTGTTCGGTGATGAATTTTGAGAGTGCAGTGGCTTGCTCGTACTTGTCTTTGGCATAATTTGCTGATACTGTTTAGGCATAGCAGCATTGTGTGCAGCTGGAAGTGGATCAGTGTGTTTGCGTAGATCTCTCTGAGCTTAGGGGTGACAGATACAAAGGTATAAAGGACTGAGATTATTATTAGGTTTTTTTTAGTCCTCATTAAATAAGATTAATAAAATTAGTTTGGATGGTGAAGGCAAATTAAGTTCTGGCTTCCGTCTTCTTCTAAAGCTAGGATTCTCTAGTGGCAAAAATCTGCGAGGAACTGGCAGAAAAGGATAAAGATGTATTCTGCACTGGTGATAATTGACTGCTAAGTGATGAGGCTGTAAACAGGAGTGGTACACTTATGGCATTGGAGGTGACCATGGGCTTCACCTGCTTTCAGTTTTGGTGCCCAGCGTAAGACAGAGTAGTCCTGGTTTGATTTGGGTTTTTAACCCAGAAGTACGGAGTATTTGAATTTGCAGTCTGAATAACTTGGAGTGCAGTATCTCTTAGAAACAGCCCTGAGATGTCTGAGCTTCATCATCCAGAAGTCAGAATAATTGGTATCAGCGGCTGCTGAAAATGTTTGCTCTGGGAAACGTTTTCCATGTAATCTTCTTTGTAATCTTCTCAAATGGCAGCAGCTGAGCAAAACTTAGATTTTTTTTGAAATCTATTTTACATTTACTAACTTGCATAGTGAAGTGGAATAGCCATCCTTGCATTTAGCCCAGTATTTACAAAGATAAGACATACTGTGTGCTCTTATATGAGACCTTAAGACTAAGGGCTGTTGAATAAATCTTTTCAAAACAAAAAGGTCATTCACATGATTCTGTTTGTTGTTTAAAAATAACGTTATTCTGACAGGTGTTTCCAACCCAGTCCTTCACCTTCCTGGATAGGTCCTGGTGACAACCAGCCCGATCTAGTAATATATGCCGTATAAGCACAATGAAAACACAGCAAAAGAACCATAAAAATAGCCATATTATATGATAGTATAAGCAGGTCTTGAAGCGGCTGGATGGCAGCTGGTCCTCTGTTCTAGTGGGGAGAAGAGCTTCACTTCTGCTTTCACTTCCTTTCTGCTCTTGCCATCCAAGCAGGGAATGTGGCAATGCAATCCTCTGGTTGCTCTGAGCCCCGTTTTACTGTTAAGACTCTACCAGAAAGGATGCTGCTTTCTCAAGAGAACAGAGATGGAGAACAGTCTTTATTCTCCGCTTGCTCTGAAGAAGACCTAGTTTTGCATGAGGCATGTTTCCCCCAGATGCAAGGCCAGCAGTTTTCTTGCTTTCATGTACTTGGGTTGAGAGAGCACCTTTCAGAAGAGCTGCTGATCCACTGCAGCATAGTGCCATCCCTGTCAGTTGGCCGGTACCTTGCCAGCATCAAATAGCCTATAATATCAGAAACAAAATGTTCCTGTTTTCAAAACACGAGGGGAAATCATCCTATCCTAGATGCTGCTAAGTTACCAACTCCGAAAGAAGCATGAAGGTGATGATAACCCTGGAGATTAAGTTTCTTTTTGGTTAAATGACTACTAAATGAGGCTTCAACGCTTCATCTTTTGCCTTTGGGATCTCATGCTGCCATGCTGACAGAGATGGCCTTTTTCATCGGAAGAGTTATCACGAGCAGGGAGACAGTTGCCAAGTCACTCTCCATCATATTTGAAAAGTCATGGCAATCAGGCTAAGTCCCCAGTGACTGGCAAAAGGCAAACATCACATCCATGCTAGGAGGATTGTTCTAGATGATCTTTAAAGGTCCCTTCTAACCCAAACCATTCTGTCATTCTAATCAAAAGAAATTCAATATGCATTCCTTTACAGTATGCTTGCTCATTATTTTTAATTCCCAGCCCCTGTATGACATTATTTTTGCTTATATGCCAATCTGGAATAAAGTTTCCTATTCCAGACTGCAGAATAAAATCCATGTGGTAGGAGGAAAAACCATTCAGCCTGACAGCAAGTGTAGTCAAATGGCTTGTGACCTGTAAGCCTGGCTCACAAGCCATTGTTTGACCACACTGTTACACTCTTTCTCTGGCTCAGTTTAATCCTAAACAACAGCAATGGATCCAAGTGAACTCAGAGGACAGATCATTGAAGGCAGTTGTCATTTATGTATTTGGAGCTGCTGAGGCTCCATTGCTGTCTTTAGGTACAGAGGTCTGACCATGGGAGGGAAGAACAGAGATTGATTGTCCGATATCTAAGGCAAGTATCTATAAAACAGTGACAACTTAGGTGCGCATGTATAGCATTTGTGTTTATGGTATTAGTGTAGGATGCCTTGTATTTTCCATTTCTAATGATAAAGGGTTTATTTGTCTGAAACCCATTTTTTTGGAGAGGCCACAGTCATGCCCAAGATGTGGATGGCTTAAATAATCAAAACGAATCTTACACAGTGAGCTTCTTTCCCAGAACCTCAAAATGCTTTGTTGAATTACAGTAGCAGAAGGTAAGAGAAGGGATTTAGACTGATGTTTAAAAAAGCTGCAAGGCTGAATAAAGTAATGAGCAGGGTTGCTGTTACATTTTAAAATCACTTTTATGTTGCCATTGGTAGCATAGGATGGTGGTGGTGGTTCAGTACAGCCACTCTCTTCAGAGCTCAGTGACCTCTTTGACCATTTAAAGGAATGGTGCAGTTGAGGACATGAGGTGGGGACAAAGCTCTTTTGTAAGAGTAACTGTTAAATCATTTCACCAAAATATTGCAGAAATAAATGAAGTTGCTATATTCTAGTAAAATCTGGATAAGAGAGAGAAATGCCTGTATTATGTTTCAAACAGGATTATTCACTGATGGAAATCTCCTGCTTCCATGATCCAGTTCTTTTTCCACCTCTTTTACATGGCATATTTCCCTCTTCCAGCGGCCTGAGTATTGCCTGCTCCTGAACCTTTGCAGCAGCTGTTTTAGTTACTGCAAAGTTAGGCGTTTGTGCTGATCCTGCCTTTGATGGGATATGATCCACTTGTTCAGCCACAGTTGGTGTAACTAAAATACTGGTCCGCATTAATCACATTCACTTCGCAGAGGAAATGAAAAGAGCAGTACTGGGTTCTTTTATCCCAATTACATGGCCATGCTGGTTCTGAATAGGTTGCGCATTTAGAATTCTCCTCTGAGCAGGCATTCAGCTTCACTAAAATCTTCCAGCTTCACATCTTTGAAGACAGATTGTGAGGAGTAAAAGGGTTTTTTAAGCCTATCCATCAATTATAGTTATTTTCACATAGATTTTAGAGAGGGTCATGAGTTTTGTAGGTGCTGCTAGCAGTTTCACTGCTCCCAAACCAGCAACAGTTAATGATGTAGAACCTATGATGCCCCTAGTATGCTGGCACAATCCATCCTGTATCCTTTTCCAGCTAATGTCACTGGGTGAACCCAGTCAAGTTTATAATTTTTAATGAGTTTTGTATTCACTACACATCTATGTCCAAGAGTTGCCATACATATTCATCTATCTTTAGACACGTTTAAAATACCAGTAGTTGTTGGAGTGGCTTGAACCAAGTAGGATCTTCTGCTTTGCTTGCAGTTGGACCAAACTTGGTGGCAGTTTTTTAGGTCCTTTTGGAGACTTGTTGGAACAATAGGTCTGGTGATGGTGGACCTGTAAAGAGACAGTAGAGTTGTAAATAGGAACCTTTTTGTAGGTCATTCTCTCACTTGTCTGTCAAGCCTGAGCATAAGCGTGTCAGGCTCTAGGTTGGCACCCTCGAAGGTTCCAGTTTAGGCATGCTCAGAGCTATCTGTCTGTACAGGCAAATCAAAACTGGAGAGTAATTTAGCCATCTTCTTGGCATATGAGACTACATCTCTGCTTGTAGAAATGGCAGGGTTTGGTGTGGGTAGCCCTAGGATCGGAAGGGGAGATGCGGATTTTGTGTTGTGTCCAGTTATACTCAAAGAAAGCACTGTTCTTCCTAAAACTTTGCATAGGATCTAATGTGCAGTTGAAGTACTGCAGGAAGCTTTTACAGCATTCCTGTAACCTTATTGTTTTTTAATTAACTTCCTTATCAGTATGATTTAAATAGGATACCAAATGCCCCCTCTAGTGGCGGATATTTTGGTGAAGGTGTTTTTGGTTTCTTGGGACAACTTTAACCGATGAGTAGCATGCCGTTAGTACTTGACTGCTAAATCACATTGAATTGCTGACTAACTCTTCATGAGAGAGCTGGCTAGTGGCTGGCCTCTATGTTCTTTAGGGTTGTGATGCCCAGTAACATGAAAAATACTGAGCTCTAAAGTTAGAAGGGATTTGAGTAACCTCAATTGTTATTCTTCATTCAAGAGCTACTTTTTCTTACTCAAACAATTGCTGAAATTGGTGTATTTCACAAATTTAATGGGAATAGAGAGCATCTATAGCATTTTTCAGGCCCTACTCAGTAGCGGTAGACTGATAAAATGACAGATGTGTTAGCTGTTGCATGCATCATTTTTAGGATTACGGTGTTACGCCAAACTTTATCAACTTCCCAAATTTTATCAATCTTGTTATTAAAGAAAACCCCAACTTTCTATCACTCTCAGTTGATATTAGAAGGGTAAAAACATTTTTGCTGGGTTAGAGGAAGAGCAAGTTGGCTTAAAAAAAAGGTATGCTTGTCTGACCAGCTGCACTTTACGTGTGTATTGTTTACTCTGAAGAGAGTATGGGGCAGGCCTCTGGTTTTACGAGTTGCATCATGCTAATGGTGGAGGCAGAGGGTTTCATCAGCCATGGTAAGCACTATCTTTATGGTGACTGCAGCATGTAGCAGGTGTGCTTTTTTTGTTTGGGGAATTCTCAAAATAGATCAGCCTGTTACAGATCTGGGATGCAGCGACCTTTAGGGGACCGGAAGATAGGTATCATCAACTGGGTTGAGTCCAGAAAGATATTAAAAGAACATACTTGTGGCTGGATGTGTTTTGTTCTTGTGCCTCCTAATATTACAGTAAACAGTAAAAGCTCTTATTTCTTAATGTACTTGTAGGAACATTCTCATTGATATCAATGGGATTACTTGTGATTAAAACTAAGCCTGCATATAATTCCTTGTAGGGCTCAGGTTTCAGATAAGTTTAACAGCAAGAGAAAGGAAAGAAAAAATGTGTCACGTTATATGGCATGGGTTTATATAGGTATTTCTATATAAACCTTCCTTAGAGCCACCTTGTCTAGATGTCTGATCTGCATATGGTTTCCTACAGTGGAGAGGTTGTAATAATACCTATTTCTTACATTGCACTTACCATCACTAGGTCTGAGAGTGCTTTGCAGAAGAGGGAGAGAAATTTACCTTGTTCTGGAATTGGGAGGGCTGACAGGGAAAGGAAATATGATCTGCTTGCTTTAGGTCACCCAGTAAACTTCTGGGAGGAAGTAACAGTATAGTCTGGAAATACAGCTTTCCTGCATCTGCTCAGCCCAGCTCTGCATTTGTAAGGCCCTCTGGAAAAGAAAGTGTTTGTAGAACAGACTGCAGTAATGGGCAGGCAAAATCAGGGGCAGATGTAGTAATTTGGAAGATATTTCAGAACATTTCTCTGTAATTGTCCATCATCACTTTCATTACACCAAAGGCTTGGAAGCCTCTCCTTGCATTAGAGTTTACCTGGAAAGCACTTGCGAATCGTTCAAGTGAGGTGGAAGAGCCTCTTATCTCGGTAGGTGACACAGCGAAAACAAAATGAGCACCAGAAGGGAAGGAAGGGAATGCATGGAGATTATTTGGCATGTCTCAGCTCCGTGCTCTCTCAGCTACAGCTCTTGTGGTTAGTTTCGAGTAAAGTTTCCCCAAAAATGCAGGTATGGGTGAGCAGTCCTCCTATTTTATTTTTAATATGGAAAGCTCTCCATTTTAAAAGGTGTAATAGTCAGCACAAACCAGCAAGGTCTCTTATCAAATAGGTGTTTAAGCAGAGTCTTAGTGGTTAGTGTTCAGTGGCTTAGCCATGTGGAGACTTTACTCTGGTGGCTTTATTGTTCTGCAGGGAAGCCAGGAGACATCGTTCACGGTCCACAGGGAGTTGGCAGAGTTCAACTCTGATAGCTTTAGTGTTTACATGAGCATTAAGTCAAGAGTGTGGTGGATAATGTGTATCATGCCTTTTTATTTTTCCTCTTTGAGCCAGTGCCGTTTTTAGCTTTACGCAGGGTTATTTTCTCCAGGCTGTGTTCAGACACAGACTGCTACTGGAGCAATAATATTGCTTGATCCCATGGAAAACTCTGATCTGTGAATTGCTGATAGCTCCATACCATAGCTCATTCTCCTGAGTGCTCATTTATAACTGGACTTTACTCCAAAGTAGTTGACAGTTGCTTGTTAAAACACTCTTCTTCCACTTCCAGGGACAAATCTACTTTCAAAAAATGTTATAGTACATTAAAGCCTATGTTGGGGAAAGAAATGTTGGGGACTTTTTGAGACTCTCTCTGCTTTAGTCATATACTAACTAGCCATGTACAAGCAGCCTTTTGGTTAAAGAATAGCTGTGATGAGGCTGCAGTTGTGTGGGGTTGTTTATTTACCCACCAGAAGTTTCACAAAGCTCTGTGTCGTTCTCTCCTGAGTAGTTCCTGGAAACTTAACATTGGAACTAATGGGTTGGTTTTTGGTTTATTTTAAGGAGATATTTTTATATGTATGAAATAAAAAATGAAGCCCTTCATTGTCATCTTATTTTTTTCAGGTGCCCTAAAGCAGACTCAGTTCTTTCCTGCATAGTTTCAGCCTTTAGCTGTGTAGGTATATCAAAATGTAATTTGGCTCTCAGAGTTTCAAACAAAATGAGCCTGACTGAGGACTTAGCTTCCCTACACACCTCTGGGACTCCATCTCAGAAGTATTATTTGCCTTTGTTTTTCCTCTTCACACTAGCAACTAGATCTGAACCATAAAGGGTGACTACATACAGATAACAGGACGAAATGGTCATTCATACCCATGCACGTATGTCACAGCACTTCTGATTCAGTCACCCACAGGGTGGAATATGTCATGTATTAAAAACAGATCTTTGGATTCTTCCAGTACCTCTTGTGGTGTTATATTACTTTTGTGAGACGTTTTTTGCTGCAAGTATGGAGTTGCAGGCTGTGGAGAGCTGCCTTACTGCAATGGGAGTTGGGACCACTGCAGACTCTGGAGTCAGCAGAGTTAGGTTGCAAAAGTGTGTTTTAATAAATGCTTTTCTTTCTGCTCAGGTATTAGTGCTGGAGACAGCATATCTGTTATGAGTGCGGTCATTTATTATTAATCACCGATTGTATGGAGTAAAGGTGCTTGTTTGGCAGCTGTAACACAGCATCTGGTCATATGTCACTATAACTACATCAACTTCATCTTTGGCAGCCAGCTAGAGAACCAGAATTTAATCAGAAAGCCTGCCTATAAATGTAAAATGACGCACGTGTATTGTTCAAATCACATTTGAAAGCTGGGAAGAAAAGACCATTCTGGCTATTTCCAAGGCACAGTGGTGCCAGTCAGGATGAGAGACTGTTTTCTGCTGGCAAACCTCTGCGAGAGCTGGTGCCTTGAAGTTATAGCTCACCAGAGCCTGTGCGCCTGCCAGGAGACTGGGGCCTGGGTTGTGATGGCCAGAGTGATGAGTGTGAGAGATGGAGAGGTGCTGGTGGGGGTTGATACTTAAGACTGTAACAAACAGCTCTTAAGGAAAATGTACGTGGTTGCTCTGCAACTTCTCGGTGCTGTTGTTTTCCTCTGAAATGCGGAGACTGTAAATGGTCTTGGCAGGTTTTCAAGAAAACTTCTGACTCTCATTTTATGGCCAATTAATGTTTTAAAAAGAAATAACGAAGAGTGTTCGCAGTTGCTTTCCTGACTGTCTCTTTCTTGCATAAAGACTACTTTTATCTCTTGGTTGCAGCAAAGGCAGAGCAAAACCACAAAGTCATGCTCCAGTGTGTTAGCAGTCAAACAATTATTTTCTTTGCCTTCATTTCTGTTTTTCCTTGAAGTTCTGCTTATAGTTAGGATTAGTGAAGCCTTTGTATGGTCTCCTTCTGGAGGGTACTTCAGCACCTACAGGTGTTAAAGCAAGTAAATGGCTTTCTGCAGAACAAAGGATTTTTATGCCTTTGAATAGGCTGCTAAATTGGAGCATTTGTGCAGTTCTTCCCTTTGAAAAAACAACACTAACAAAAGCCACACTGTTCAGCTCCAGCTTTCTCTGCTCCAGGCAGATGTGTCTTGCTAATAGTAGACAATGAGAGTAAGATGTGGTGGCACAGGCTCTACCATGTACCAACACCCCTCTGCCAAGTTGTGACTGCTGTTGTCTGCCCAGTGTTCCCCTAAAAACTTCTGTTGAGGAAGATGCTGCAACCCTCATCTCAGGCTTTGCTGCTGTAATGGGGATAAATTTTCTATGATGTTTAAACCATAAGCCTCCTCAAAGAGGCCTCTGGGAAAATTCCTCAGTCCATTCTGGGTTATGTTAGAGGAAAATAATCAGGCTGACACAGCCTGAAAGGGGCAGGGCTGTGCAGCTCCATGGACCCTGGTTCAACCAGGCTGAAAACATATTCCCAGTCACCACACACAGAGAGCACACACATACACCACGTATATGCACATGCCATACAGATCGCAGACAGAGCACTCACAGAAACACAGACAGCACCAGCAGCCTCTCTGGCTGAGCAGGATGAAGGTCTGCTAGTGAGAATGTATATATATAAGTATGTACAAGGTGGATCCCTGCAGCAGCCAGGCTCAGACACCCAGTCTACCCAGTAGCTGCCCCGGAATCCCAGTCTCAGTTGCTGGCACTTGGCCATATGAGTTCCCCTTTATTCTTTGGAGTACTGGGAGGTGGCTGCCAGGAGTGGGGGGGTTGTATTGTGTATTTTTAAGCAGCAGGAAGGAAATGACGACGTTTCGGCACTCAGGTTTGGTAGAGTTACAGATTTAATGTAAGCAAAGATCTGACAGGTATAGAAGGGGGTGTTGGAGAGAGAATTGCTGAAAAATTACTGTGGGAATGAAATGGTTCAGCCGTTGAGTATGCAAAAGTGAACTAACCTTGGCAGCAGTATTTTCACATTAAGTACTCATCTGCAAGGTTGCTGCTACTCTTAAGATACACGTGGCAGTAAAACAGTAGTCGCTTGAAGTGGCACAATTAAAAAGACCAGGCTGGGAGTGCTTCAGGAAAGCCTCCCACGTCAGTGTTTACACTATTGCAGGTGACATTAATTGCAAAATATTTTGATTTTATGTGAGTCACTCATTCATCTCTGTGGGAATGAGACTTTGAAAACGGCAGGGACAATGCACAAGGCTTACTGACCTTCTCTATGTATCATGAGAGAAGGTACTCGTTCTCAACTTGTCATGTCTAGATATGCCATGACAAATTTTCTTGAAGGGAAGATAATTCTTCAGTTTTCTGCCTTTTACTTTGCCTCTGCACTGGCTTTGCATGGCCTTAAGTGATGTTGCACAAAACAGAAGTAAGCCTTGCTCCCCATAAGCTCACCTCGGTGAGATAAGCGGTTTTAAGATGTAGGGACTGAAGTCCCATTGTGTTTGCACTGGGGAGGCACACACTTGCTGGGTGACTGATCCCTTTGATCATGCTCCATTGCTTGGTTTGCTGCTGTTTTACTGTAAATTTTGCAAGAATGCTTGGGTATAGAGATGTTTGTTAGTTTGTTTTTTAGCCTAGACCTGTCCAATGAAGGAAATAAGCAGCAGAGCCACAGAAATCTCAACAGAGAGCAGAGAGGTGATGGGACAATCAGAGTAAGATAAATGATCCTCTTCAGGTAGATGCCATTCTCATCTCTGCCTCTCTGTCATGCAGGGCTTGTCTCCCTGCGTAAGAGGGAGCCCCTTGTGCCGGCCATCAGTGGGGAAGAGCTACCACACCAGCTGACACCAGACATGTCCCAGTTCAGAGGGGGCCCTTGGTGGGGCTGGCAGAGCTCCCTGCAACCAGGCCAGGCCAGTAGGTGCTGGGTGGTGGGAGGCACTCCTCAATCACAATCTGTGAGCATGAAGGACATCCCTTTCTCCTCATCTCCTCATCCCCTTTGCTTTCCTACAGCCACTTAGGTAGAGAAAATGCTTTTGGACACTGGCTGATGCACTGTTATATCACTTACTGCACATTTTGTTTCAGTATGGCAGGAGTCAAAGTTCAGCAGCCTTGAAAATACCTCTAGAATCTTTTTGTTAAAGTTTTAACCAATATCACTGATTTTAAGAAAAAGGCATGGAAGGCAGGCACAGCAGTTTATGGCTTGGGCTTCCTCCTTCATAATTTTTCTACTTGAAAGATAACCATTACTGTTATCCTCATGCAAAGGTATGAAATAAGGAATAAATCTCCATATATTCATCTGGACTCTCAGATGAGTATTCTCTATTCTGCTCTTACCTGGTTCCAAAACCCATCTAATTTACTTTTCTTCCTGAGCAGCTGCAGGATTTGTTGCGTGAGCAAAACGAGGGTAATAAAAAGCTGCAGCAGGGATGCAGACATAGCGATTTTTCTCCTCACTATGTGCAAAAGCAAAGGCTCTGTAGCGTACATTTAGCAGCTGTCTCTTTCCGTGTGGATACCGTATTAGCCTGCAAACCTTGACCTGGACTGAATGGCTGGTTGCCATGACAACATGTTGCATCGGAACAGTTATTGGGTTTAGGTTGAAATCATCTTGCCCGTCTTAAAATGTGATTTCTGGGGAGGTCATCAGGTGAAACTTGGAAATTTTTTTTCAAAGGAGAGCCAGAAATGTTGATGTTCAGCAACGCGAGCATCCGCTGAGAGATGTTCTTTGTTCATGGCAAGAAGGTAGTTTGCTCCCCACCTTCTTCACTTCACTGGAGAAGGAGGTCAGCAGATCACCAGAGAAACAAACAGTTCTTGGAAACAAGATGACTGTAGGAGGTTCAGGGGAATTTGTCTGCTGTGTGACTTCCACTCCCAGTCCCACTAAAGGCAGTAGGCAAATATTAACAGCTTAACACTCCAGTAACCTTGAAAATTTCTGAACTTAAAGTAAGCCTGTGATCGGCTACTCTCAAGCTGGACTGCTTCTAAACTGCTGCTGATCTGGTCCTGATTCGCACTGGAGCCCTTTAGGACTTCAAAGAGTTACAACCATACACTTCAGAAAAGCATTTCTCTGGCTTTTTGATGGCTCTGCTTGGCATGATCCTATGGTAAACTGCCCTGGGGGTCAGAGGGGCTGAGGCTGATCTACAGGGACAACCTCCCCAGAGCAGAGGTGCCCCACTCCAGTGTGCTGCAAGCGTAGCCAAACCAAGCTGGGAAGGGCAAAGCTCAGCTGAAGCTGAAATGAGCCATGGGAAAGGTTTCTCTGGGTACGCTGGCAACAAAAAGAAGGCTGAGTAAATATGAGCCTGCAGCTCAGTGGGGCCAAGGTGAAGGAAATTAAAGGTACTTGATGCCTTTTTCTGCTGTGGCTTTCACTAGCAAAGGTCTGTCCTCAAACTTCCTGGGTTTCTGAGTCTGCTAACAGTTGTCTGTAGGAATTTAGCATTACCCGCAGTAGCGGAAGACAGTGATATAGCTCTTGAGCTAATTGAATGTACAGCAGACCTTGGCAGCAGACAAGGTACATCCAAAGGTGCTGAAGGACTTGGTCGATGTCACTGTGAAGCCACTTGGCAATCAGGAGAGGTTCCTGGTGACTGGAAAAGGGCAAGTACTGTTAAATGTCTTTATTAACCACCTGGACGATAGGATGGAGTGCAGCTTTGGCAAGTCTGTGGGTGAAATCAAACTGGGGGGAGTGGTCAATACACCTGGGGAGGCTGGAGAAACAGCAGACAGGAACCATCATGAAGTTCAGCAGAGGCAAATGTGGAGTCCCTTGTCCAGGGTGGAATAATCCTGTGCACCAGGTTGAGGACTGCCTGGCTGGAAAGTCAGACAATGCCTTCCGGAAGCTGGTGGACAAGTTGAACCTCAGTCCACAGCATTCTCTTCTGGGCAAAGAAGAGGCTAACCATGTCCTTGACTACATTAACAGGAGTGTAGCTTGTTGCATTGAAATGGCAAAAAGCAACAAAGGAATTCTGAGTAGATTCTAAGAAGTAGTTCTTGCTGTGAAGGTGGTCAAAGGCTGCATCAGGGGCCCTGGGAGGTTGCCAGATTCACATCTGTGGGGACAGTCAGAACTTGGTGTGACTCTGATGTGACTGAGTGGGGTTTGGATTGGGTGACCTCAAGGGTCTCCTTCCAGCTGAGATCATTCTCCAACACTCAAGTCTCTTCTCTTTGGCCATAGAGAAAGTGAATGTAACTGAGAGCCCAGACCAGGGCTCTGCCTGTGGATGGAAGTGAAAATGGGTTGTGTGCTTATGTTACTCTCCTTTCCCCTTGCTCTCTCTCAGCCTTATACAGCTCTCTTTCCTGGTGAGCAGTGCCATCATGTTGTACCTCAAATATTTGGTAATGACATGTCACTGTAATTCCCCTAGAAAACTCTTCCAATATCACTCACTTATATTAAACACGCTGCTGTGTGTTTTACCCTGGTACCCTTTTGGTATGTATAAGTAAGCAGAGTTCAACGTTGACAGGGATATCTACATAGGCAGGAGCTTATAGGAAAAACGAAATCCAAATGACATGTGATTTCTTTGATGCATTTTTTTCTTGATGTCAGTTGATGTAATTTCTTAGCAGCTGTCAACCTCTAACACTGCCAGAACAGTCTCTTACAGCTGTGCTGCTGCAGTGTGATCTCGTCAGACAAGAGGCACAAGGAGGAGTGAAGTGGGGTTGTTCTTTTATCCATTTAAGTCTTGGGAGGATTTGAAGGGCTGCAGCCAGGTAGTGAAAGTGATTGAAAGAGTTCACTCGGGTGAAGGAATTGGCAGTGGCAGGAAGGAGAACGCTGAAGCAGAAGAAACAGAGTTTGAAGGGTTGCTGTAGTAGGATGGAAGGAACAAAAAATGCAGTGGGGCTGACTTGGCTTGGTTTTAGGATGGTTTTCCTGTAAATCTTAAAATTACCGTACAAAGTGTTGCTAGTCCTCAGGGTGGTGGAACAGTGGAGGTTTGAAAGGTTACAGCAATTGCCTAGTGCTTCTGCAGATCAATGGCAAATATGAAACCAACAGGAGAATTTATTACCAGTGGCCCGGCAAGTGCAATTCCTGGCTCGTCCTCCCTATGATGCAACTGTGGCAGGAATGCACTTTTGGGAGATGTAAATCTTGAAGACATGCCTGCTTGTCATTAAAGAGATGGCAGAGCTTTCTTCATGCATGGAAATGTCAAGACAACATCTTGACCAAGTTATCAGATGTTTGGTTGCATCTTGACATTGTAGGACATGCCAGTGGTTAGACAGGGGAAGAAAAGATGCTCTTTGCTTCCTGTCCCAAAGTATTCCAGCTATGCTGCCGTGCACTATGAATGTCCGTGTGGCAGCCCAGGGCAGGCTGTGGTGCAGATGCTCAGGAAGTCAGCAGGGTTTATATAAAGCTCTGCTGGGTTTGTAGAACCTTTTGGCTCCTTTCCAGCATGGAAATGGTGATATAAATAGAAGAATGTCTCACTTTTGAAGTCTGCCTTCTATTCACAGAAAGGAAGAACTTTGTGCTGGAGCTGTGATATCATAGCTGTTAAATACAAGTCTCAAGACCAGCCCTAGGACAGGCTGAACCGCTTGAGCACATCTCAATGAGATGCGAGTGAGCTCAGTAGCCTGTAGCATCACATCTCTGTTAGCTGGTTGCTGACATCTGAAAAAGGTCTGGCTGTATGAAAGCAGGGTTCAAGAGTAATCCATCCTCCCTCCTCTCTTCCCAGATGCTTGTCTCCCCACTGAAAGACAATAAACGTTGCTTTTTTTTCCTTTGGCCAGATTAACAAAATGTTTGGGACAGTGGTGGTTGGAGTTGGAATTGCTGGCTTAGCACGAATCCGGGACTTGATGAATCCGATGCCTTCCAGCCCTTCTGAGCACCTGAAACTCTTTGGATTTGTATCCAGGTTAGAAATGTGATCTTAGCGTGTCTAATATGTGTACTGTAATGCTTCTTTTTCTGGTGCACGTGCCTTTCCATGAGGAGGACTATTATTTGAGGGGGCAGGGGATGAATATCCGAAGTCTGTAAGACTTCAGATGTATTTCTCTTATAATTAAGGCTGTCTGAAAAGGGAAAGTGTATGCAAATATGCCTGTCATTCTGAGTGGCATCTAGGAAATGAGCACAGAAAGCTTTGCAAGAGGGAACTAATAGGTTACCTTAGTGAGATACCTTGCAGAAATTACTAAAGCAAAAGCTGAGAGATGTTCTCGCTGTAGGATCTGTGTGGTGAAAAGAAATGCAATTCTGTCTGACTGAAATTTCCTGTAGGTTTAGGGTGGTACAGACAATAGTTACACTAATGAACTAATGTTTGCATGACGTTTGTAAAAGTGTTTAACAAACATAAGAAGTTTTACAGAGTTTTAAAAAAGGTGTTTTTTACAAAAACATGAGTTTGTAACGTTCCTAATAATGGAACTTCATCATAAAATTCTAATTATTTTCTTTTTAACCAGGTACTGAACCTATAATGTCTTTAAAGAAAATCCCATAATTTATTACATACGGTAAGGTTGCTTCTTAGAGAGCCAGAGTTTTTCTCACTAGCTCAGAGACATGGAAATTTAGCATATACCTCCCTCTGAGCATTCCTGCTAGACTGTCTGCCCCATAATATCAAGGTTTTAAATAGTTAAGCAGTACATATATGGATCTCAGTCTGCGAATGTATTTTTCCAGCTATATTTAAATCATGCAGTCAGGGTTGTTTGAGACTGAGAGGACCCATTAGGTCATCCAGTTTATTTCCCTGCCAAATACACTCTTGGTTCCCTGATGCCTTTGCTAGTGCTACAGCTAGCCTCAAATAACACTGAACATAGGGTTTTCACTACTTCTGTTGAGAAACAGTGCTGTCAAAATGCACAGTTCACAGACAGCTTGCTTGGATATGTTGTCTTGCTCTTTGCATTCCAATCACGTACAAACATTACCTCTCTTTGCTTTCAAGTCCTGCTTGTGGCCTACCCTCATGCCCTCTGTCACCTATCCTAAAACTGCCAAGGTGTCTGCTCCAGTCTTTACTGATGTAAAAGGATTTTGGGACGATTGTGTGTGTTTCATTTTCAGGTGGAGATTGCTCAGGGTGGTGGCCAAGAGAGCCTTTCCCTTAGCTCTGACATGGGGTGTGTGCCATCATAGCCAAACATCTGCTTTGTCCCTCTCCTGCTTGTCCGTACTTGTTGTAGTTGCATGTGGCCCTGTCAACTCAAGTGCTTTGGCCCATGTTGTCCAGCATGGTAGGGAGAAGCTCTCCCATTGGAGCAATGTCCTCCTTCAAGTCACTCTTTTATAATGGTTCTTTTGTAATGATGCTTATTAAAAAACAGAACAACAAAAATAATCGGAAAGGACTTTACACTTCAATAGCAGGACAGTTTGTGTACTGATACCACCACCTACACACTGGCCCATCTGTTTTGTTCTTTTGTGTGTTCCACTTCTGTCTGTAAGTGCTCATGATCTTCTGGGATAACAAGCTGCCTTTGTTTTACCCTGGTTGAGCTCAGTGAGACAGCCATCCATGGGAACAATTTCTACGTGCTGTTGCACTACATGCAGTTGGGGAGAATGGACTGTGACAGTTATGCTCTGGTTGTATTTATGCTAAATACACAGGAGAAGCTTTGGCAATATTAATGAGGTCAAGCAGATTAGCCTGGAAGATGCTCTAAGAAGCAAAGAGATCCATGCAGCTTTCGTCAGCACAGAGAATAAAAGCCATGAAGAAACCATCAGGTATTTTGAAGTGGGTTTATTTTTCCCCTCTTTCCTACCCTTTCCCCTGTAATTTAGAAGCATAGAGGAGCTGTGTAAAGCTGCTGCAGGAGAGGATGTGAACACTAGAGAAGAGACCACCAGGCTAGAAGTCTGAAGCGACAGATAGTGAGTTCCCCGGGGCACCCAATAAGCCCTGGAAGGGAATATGATTTAAGATGCACTCATTTCCCAGGTAATTCAAATTGCATACCTCTAGGCCTGTGTTTGGTGGACAGGCAGCTAAAACCAGGATTCAAAGCCTTTCCTCACAGATTATATAGACAAAGGGCACTCTAGTGCCCCATTCCAGCCACTCAAGTGTCTGGAAGATACAAATTGCAGTGGTTAATGCTGCGGCATTTTAGTCACTTGCTGTAGGTTGCTGAGGGGATTCTGTGGAAAAAGAACTAAAACCCAGCTCTCACTGTATTTAAATGTGTGATGTAGCCACCACACCATCCTTGCTAGGAAACTTGCAGTTGGTTTCTGTTACTCTGCATTGTGCATTTCTCCACAGGGGGCTGGCCATGGGAATGAGAAGCAGCTTGCACAGTGCGGAGAGATGATTATGATGGTATTATTTTTAAAGACTGATCTTGTATGCCTTTCAGAATGTTTCTAGAAGCTGGGAAACATGTCCTCGTCGAGTATCCCATGGCTTTGTCTGCTAAGGCGGCCCATGAGCTCTGTGAGATGGCTGAGCAGAAAGGTAATGCATTTGTTCTCAAGGGTGTAAACAGAATTACCTGTTGGGTAGCACCAAAGCCATCAAACTCACAGGGTTCCAGCCTGCTTGTAGTCATGGCATAGAAGGGAGTATGCCTGTCTCATAAATGTGTCAATCTAGGATTTAAGTCATGTGTCAATGGAAAGATAAACACACAGATGTCATTGCAAAGAGTAAGGTACGTTTGCCCTCACAAAAGCACTAGTCTCTGCTTGTGACAGTAAGAATGCAGTTAGAGAAGGAAACTTCTGTCACACTGGTAGTAAAGCACTTAATTAGTGTAGCCATTGGACTTGTGCCCTTTGCTGTCCTCTCTCCCTGAAAATAAACTGGAAATAGCTCCCCTAGCTTCTAGTATTTGTAATGTGCTGGTCACACACAGCTGCTCATGCTATAGTAAGCCAGCAAGACATCCCTGTCTGAAAGACAAAATCTCTTTATTTGTGGAAAGTGTGTGGTCGCATTCCTGTGGTGCCAAGGGTCAGGAGCTGGCAGTTCAGCTGAGACCAGTGGGCATGTATGGGGCTGCATGGAAAAGAACAGTGCTGGGCAGGAGCACAGTGCAAACCCTTTGGACAAGCTGCACTATTTACACCACTACTTCTTAAAAATTTCCTTTGTGACATTTGTCCTAAAACACCGGAGGTACAGGATTTCTGCTTTGCTGTTTCCATGTGCCGTCACCACTTAAGTGCCTTCTTGCTCGCCAAATAGCTTCCCATTGAGCAGAATTTATGCCTTTTCTCTTGAAGCAGCAGCAGTTACTGTCAGCAGCCTAAATTGACTCGCTTGGAAACCTTCCAGAAACACACATACTGAATGAGGGCCACATTCAGTGTGTGTCAGATAGCCTCTATTGCAAAGTAGTCAGATTAATTGCAGTGGAGGGAGGTTATCTTTAACATATTGTTACGATCTGGATCTGAGTATTATTGTTTTATTACTCCCTCCTTTTTTTTCCTCGCAGGTTAGTAGGAAAGAAATGCAGAACAAGGAAATGTGAGGGGAAAGAGGCCAAGAATTAATCTGTCTTCTACTTTGAAGACTCATGTTTCAGCTTTAGTTGGGTATTGGGTTTCATTACAGAGTTTCTGTTAAACATAGTGTCTACTGTTCCTGTAGTCTCTGTATTTGTTGTCTCCTGAAAAATCCTTAATCTAGATTGATGTCTCAGAGCAGGGCCCGTGTTTGATTTTCTTTCTGACATCATTTTGCCAGCCACGGACAAGAACATTTATAAGTGAGTTCCCACGGGTGGCTGGTGAAGCCTTTATTGCTTAGACGTGCCTTTGATTCACTCAGAAAGCTTTTATTTAGTCTGTCCTGATTTTTGGTGGGTTTTTTTGTTTGTTTGTTTGTTTTGTTCTTAATGGCAGATAAAGTACTCCATGTGGAGCACATTGAACTTCTGACTGAAGAGTACAAGCAGCTGAAAAAAGAGGTGGCTGGGAAAGACCTGGTGAAGGGAACATTGCATTTCACAGGTCAGTACCTGTGAGGGAATTGAAGTCCAGCTGGATTTGTCTTACTGCTCCACAGGGTCGCCAGTCCTTCTAGGCTTTTTTCAGTCCTTTTAAATGAGAGTCTGCCTATGACTGACTAGAGACACAGGTATCAGTTCTGGATATTTCCATGAAATTGCAGAACTGTCTGGAAAGCGCCTTTGCCTTAACAGTTGTCTTCTATGGACTGTTGCTTTTCTAATCTTTTTGCTTTTTGGTGAATAAGGCAAGCCCATGCCTTGTTGTATGGAGGAGAGAGCACTTCTTCATCCCTTCTGTGCTTTGGTGGTAGTGTCGACCATTTCTCATTCATGTTGGTCTCAGACAAGAGAATGAGGAAGTGTCCCAATTTCTAGTGGGGACTTCGTTTTCACTACTGTGTTTGGCCCTGGGAAAGCTGGGAGAGGCTTTCAAGGTATTGTTTTCTCCCTACTTTATGCCCTTGTTAAATCTAACAGTTGAATACAACGTCCTGTTTTCAACATATCCTGAAAGGTTTGTTGTATATGCACTTTGTGTAGCCTTGTCTCATAGCTTACGAACTGATTTCAAGGTTGACCGTGTTTGTTGACTTTCCTGCTCAGTCCATCCACTCATGGCCTTTCTACACGCTGGTCTCTAAGCCTGCAATGCTGCAATTTCTTCATCCTTTCCTGTGAAAAGGGCATTATTCTCTTTCCCGTTTCTCAGGCTTTCTGTTGCTGTGTTGCCAGGTAGCGTGCTCGATGAAAACAAAACAGGATTCCCAGCTTTCAGTGGAATTGCTCGACTGACTTGGCTGATTGACCTCTTTGGAGACCTCACTGTTACCTCTGCCACCAGAGAAAAGCAGAAGGATAAGAATTATTCCAGAATGACTGTTCACTTTCAGACTGCAAACAAGAAGTAAGTAAATGGGCATGGCAGCAGGTGAGCCGGGCTCCTGCAGGTATCATCTGCAGGAGATCTGCATCCTCTTGTGGAAACAGATTGGCTGGGTGCTGCCATGAAAGTATACAAGAGAAACAGACCTGAAAGTGCCTGAAAGTTAGGCATCAGACATTCTAGCTGTAAAGCTAACCTTTCTTTCAATGTTGAAGAAATCTGACTGTTTGAAAAGGTGGTGTTCTGGTTATAATACTTAGCTTATAGCACTATAATGCCTGTGCTAGTGGGTAGTGCTAGTTGGAAGTTAAGAGAAAAATTATACATTTTGAGCAGAGGTATGATAAACTACTGAAATGCCAACATGCCAAGTTCGCTCTTGACTAATGCCTAATCTGCAGTCCTGAAGTTTCCTTGATTTTTCCTGAGTAGGACAACAATCTATTTCCCATTTCTTGTCTTTTTGCTTTTGTTGGCATGAGTGAGAATCCAGCAGCCAGGATTACTTGTCACTTTTTCCAGTCATTGTGCTATGACTTTCTTGCAGAAAACTCTTTTGATGATGCATCCTATAATAATGTTTGACATCCCTTTTGTATGATAACAATAGCCTTGCTATCAAATAGTATGTTTTTAATGCTATAAAATAGTGTATTTTTAAATACTATGTGACCATGAAGTGAGTCACCAATGTTTTATACTGCGTATTGAGTACTCAATCCACAAACTCAAAGTTTGGTGGTGTAGTATTTTGCTGGAAACTCTCAGGTTTGGTCATTCTGGGCCATCTGTACGAAAGTCATATTCTTCAGATAGGTTGAAGTTACTTATGATGACAGTTTACTGCATGCTATAGATGCAACTTGATAACTGACATTAAAAGGTATAGAGAAGTTCCCCAAGGTCTATACATTTCCTCGGAGGTAGGAATAGTGATGGAACAGTTTGTTCCTTTCCCTTCCCTTCTGTTTTCCTGTTTTTCCATATAGCATGCTGTGCCTTTGAGACAGATGACCTCTTCATAGACATATGACAAAAGGCATATGAGAAGACTAGGGAGAGCAAGGAAAAATAAGGCCGTATGGGAAAATATTCTGGCCTGTCTGTGTAATAAATTACCCTTTTTATTGCACATATACTGCTAGAACACTTAAAACAACAAAAAACCCAAAACAAAAACCCCCAAAGCAACAAAACAAAACAATCCAAAAAAGAAGCAACCAAAACAACAAAAAAGAAAACCAACCAAACTAAATGCTTGCTTCTTTAAGAATTTTATGTAAGTTTTTAGTTAAAAATTAATAACCTGAGGGACCAGCTGTTTGGGGAGTGAACAATCAGGGCTCATTTGAACTGTTAGTTTCACCGTGGGTCTAGTTAAGCATTTTATCAGCCAGTCCTACAAAGCCCACTGCAGTTTATTGTGGGATTAGCATCTTGTTTTAGCAATCTGCCTCTCTCTTTAAAGAAAACATCATTTCCAATTCCTTTTAAAATGCAGTTCTGAGAGGACAGAACGTCGTATACAAACTCTGTTTACCCTCTTAGCAATTTGCCAGTAATTAAAGTAGCTGTAAAGATCTATAGAGTGAGATTTTGAACTAATTCCAGCAGGTGGAACTAGCGGGTGGTTTAAATATTTCCCTGGCTGTCCTGTCTCCTAGTAGTCCTTAGCTGACATAAATATTTGCGAGATACAAAACCATTTCTAGATTACTGTTTCTTTTCCTGCTCTACACCACTCTACACTGATACCCACTACTGTTGGTATGGGTCAGTGTGTGTTTTGTCACCATGAGCATTTTAATGACCCCGGGGGCAGTCAGCTTTATGCCCGTGGGATAATTTACGCTGGCTGGAAAGTTACATAGCGTTCCTGTATTCTGTTCGGTGGCGGGGCCATATTTCCTGCTGACCTTCCCCCATTGACGTCAATGGAGTTACAGCAGTAGAGAATTTGGCCCACTCTCCATCAAATGAAGTTATGGCCCAGCAGTAATGGTGGCGGCGTTACAGCTCTAATTTGCCCAACCTTTATTTTGCAGAAGGATGGGACAGGTCTGCACCTTCCCTCAGAGCTCTCTCATCCTTTTTTGAAAGACACAAATGCACTAACCTTGAGAAATCAGGTTAATTCAGCCTATTTTCTACCTTGGAAAATACAGCAGGTGCAGAATGCAAGAGCCTGTGTTCTGCTTGTTAAAGCAGGGATTTGTGCAAAGGCTATAGTCTGCTTCTGCTGCACAGCCTGCACTGGCTGCTCATCTGTCTCCGGGTGGATTTTGGAGGTGCGTGTTAATGCCTGACACCCAGCTATCTGAGAGATGACCTCTGCCTCTGTTCTGTTTCCAAGAGAGTTGAGCTGACAGCCTCTCTGTGATAAAACATTGAGCAATCCAGGAAAAGCCAAACCTCCACTGGCAGCACGGCTGGTTTGGGACTGCAGTTGCTGTCCCAGGATTATGGAGCTTGGATTCAGTAAATGTCAGAAATGAATTTTTAGTGTGAGCTGGAGACAGAATGCTTTGAGCAATGTCTCTTTTGCTGTTAACTAGGGGTAGGGTCTAATTGTCTAATTCCCACTCAAGGTAAGGTAGCTCCTTTTTGATTGCATGGTAAATAAAAATTATTGGCATTCTCAAAGCATGAAAAGGAAAATGTCTTAATTTCTTTTAAACATTTTCTGAACACATAATCTGACAATAAGCATTTGAAATTATGTTTTTATTGAGATCTAAGCTTACAAAGTCTAATAAAATAGCTTCAAATTGAACATCCATAAAAAAGCATGTAATAACTGTTTTCTGCAGAAGTTGCTGCATAAAATATTAAGCTGAGCGGACCCAGAATTCTTTCAAGCATGAAACCAGCTTAATTCTTCTGCAGGTACAAAGATTGTTTGCCTCCTTTTGGCTTATTGAGCTAGCACATTCCAACTCGAGCCACTCATTATTTGAGGAAACAAGAGAATCAGAAAAGCAGAAAGCCTCTTCCAATCTCTGAGTAAAATATAGCTAGGAGAGCCCTACCAGTCAGAAATCTGGAAAGATAGAATAACCACAGAAAATCAGGATGGTTTCTTCACTGCAGATAGTGCTTGCTTTTACGAAGTTACTATAAAAGTGGTTTGGTACTGTTTGGTTAAACTTTGCTGTCTTTAACTGTCGAACATATTTTATGTGGCTTTATTCAGCTACCAAAAATGCTGGATTTGTTGCTTCTACATAACATTTCTAAATAACTAACTACATCCATAATACTTTGTACAAATCTGTAATGAAAATGGGTAAATTATTTTTGAAAAAGCAGCAGTCCTTCACTGTTTTCTGACATAAAATACAAACCTGTTTCTTAAGCTACAAAATTGCTTAAATAATGTGCAGACTTGCAGCATGCATATTTTTATAGCAAAAGAGGGATTAATTTTAGTGTAGAAGTTGTTGTTAATTATAAATTAATAAGTTTTGGTTACCAATCAAGTAAAATCCACCTCTCTTTGGGAAAATAACCAAAAATCCAATTGCAGAAGAAGATAAATCTATTACTAAACCCAGCATTTTCCTGCTCAGTGATCTAAATCAGTCATTTTAATCACTTTGATTAAATTCTGCCCTCTCTGCATGATTGTGCTTCTGGTTCAGTGGCTTCTCCAAGCTAGAGCAGAAGGAAGCACCTGCTTGAGCCTGATCATCTGTGTGCGTGTGCACTAGATCACCCCAGGGAGGTGACCCTGCATTGACACTGCCTGGTTTGGATCATATCATGGTCTCTTCACTATTGCATGGTGGAGATCTTTGTCTATGGCTGCCCAGTGGTTTCTTCATACCCATCTACCTGAGATAAAGCAGCTTTGAATAACAGTGGTCTGAACCCTCTGTAGGTGTTTGCTATCATAAGCATAGAACCAGCTCTGTTGAGTTGGAGCAAACCCCAGCTTGCTCAACAGCCTGCCTCTGACCGAGGTCAACATCCAGCACCTCAGGGAAGGAGGATGAGGACACAGAAAACACCAAGTGATGTGGGCCTCAAGCACCCTTCTGGCCTGCAGTGACACATAGCCTTGGGACTTCCTGAAATACAAGGTGTCTTTGCATTTATTATCCTCTGAGGATTTTCCCCTGTGCGCTTTGCAGGCTGTGATTTGGTCTCTTCTTCTTTTTCTCCAGTGGTTTTATTCTATTCAGTCAGGTTCATCTGGCCATGCTTAATTTGTGAAGAATAATTGACACAAGGATGTGAATGTAAAAACTGGGTCCTAAAGCATAAAAAATGAGGTGCAGAATCATTAAGCTGAGTGCTCTGCAAAATGTATTCAGGGTAGATTGACAAGGACTTTCTTTTTAGATCTAATGATATTGAAGATTTAATGGGCAGTACTTGAAGACAGAGTTTATTCTTCTATGCTATTGATGCCCTCATAATTTGTGAGTGGCAGAACTAAAATGGGCCGTAAAGGACTGTGGAAGGGCCATCAATAATCAAATAAGAAAAATAATGTGCAGCCTCTAAACACAGGCAGTAGTGAGTGCTGATGAATGAGTCGCAGAAGGGTAATGGTGTGTTTTAGGCAGTTGACAAAAGAGCAGGAAGGGAGGATCGTGGCTGTGGCTTGTGTTGAGGACCATTCCTCAAAGCCTCTGTAAGCATTTGCAGTTTAAGACCCCTGAAATGATGCAGCATGTCCCATGGCTCCTCTCTCCACAGCCAAACTGGGAAGTTGGGGAGGAAAGTGCTAGGACCTGTGAGCTATGCCAGTCAATAGCCAACACCACCAATGCTAGGCCTGGAGATTGTGTCTCTCACGTTGGCTTAAGACAGGACTTTAATTAAGACCTAGTTGAGAGACAGTGTAGCTGAAACAGGCAAAATTGACGTCTTGTGGCATAATCTCTAGTATCAACTTGGTGCTCCCAGTGAAGAGAAAGAAATGTATTTGAAAAGCTTGGAGAGTATGGACGCTGGTGTCTGCATGGGTGAACTTGCCATCTGTTCAGCTCATTGTAAAGGGGTGGTATTCAGCTTGCACGGAAGCGCCTGGTTCACCTGGTTTTGTTCTTGCTGGAGGAATATCTAGAGACTGAGGGCCTTGTGAATTTAGCTGTGATTGAATCGCACACAAAATATTTGGATGTTTAGCTGCACTTTTCATCCAAGTCCACAAACAAAGAGATTAAATTTCGCTCATCCCTGTGAGATGGCTAGACATCGCTGGCTTCACTTTGTGCAAAGAGACATCAAAGCTGGAGGGAGCTCAGACAGTGTGCTGAAAGTCATGGCATGAAGCAGTGGCATAGTTAAGACTATTACCTGGTATTCAACTCTGCAGTGACTAGGCACGTTGGTCAAAAAATGTTACCTTGAATATGCAGTGATTGAAATGGTGCATTTATTAGGGCATTTTCTGCAAATGCTGACAAAAAAGCATCAACTAGAACCGTTGATTTCCACTTCTTCGTAAATACTCTTCCTTTTTCTTTGCTCCTCCACACTAGACCTCTGACTTGGATTGAAGAAAGGGGACCAGGGATGAGACGTGAAAAGAAAATCAACTTCTGTTTCACAAGTGGTTGCCTGGAGAACTTCCCTCAAGCCCCGAGGTCTGCTGTGGGCCTTTTCATGCAGGATCAGAACCTTTTTGCCAAAAAACTGCTGGGCCAGGTATCCAAGGAAGAGCTGGCTGCTGAGAAATGGCGAATTTTGCGGTGCCTTGACCTTGCCGAGGAGATCCAACAGCACTGTGAACAGCCAGAGAAAATATGTTCTTGAGGCTGCTCTTAGGGAAGGAGGAACATGGCAGATGGGAAAGCTGTAGGGCTAGAGCTCACTGTTGCCATCAAGCAGTTGCTATTTCTGTTTCATTACCTTCTTTTTGCCTAGCTGTGATTCCTGGGCTCTCTTGGTGGGCTGGAGAGTCTGGGCTATACCCTGTGCCTTCTGGTTTGCACCAACACGAAGCGACATTACCTTGCTCCAGTGCATTGCCGTCCTTCCAGGCAGGTAGGAACTTAGCAGCAACAAGCTTTCCTGTGACTCAGCTGGAAATGTCCCTGAGAGCAGATACTGGAGGACTGCAAACACTAGGTATGATTTTCCCTCCTAGGTTCTCCTCCTTCCCCCCCTGCTCCATATGTCTTAAAATGAGGTATGTCTCATTTAGTAGTATTTGTGTAGTATTACCTAGAAAGAAATATTAGCTAGAATGATGTTTTAGGTGAGTTTTCCACCTCTTTACCTGATCTGCAGAATTTGGGCCACCACAATCCTGACCTTTTCTTCCAGATACCCCGAATTATTCTGTGTGTTTGCTCTAGTTAGTTGTTGTGCCTGTTCAGGGGTTTTTGTTGGTGTTTTTGTTGTTTGGTTTTGTTTTGGTTTTCTTTCACATTGGAAATCATCTACCTTCAAATAGAATCAAACCAGAATAGAAGAAATATCTTGTCTCTTGATAGATGCCATGTTGAGTTCACTCAGTTTCCGTGGTGCCCTGTGCCAACATAGAAATCTTTTCCCAGCAGAAATTAGAACAGTGCAGAAATGAGAACAGTACATTAAACTAATGCATCACATGGCTGCTTTCTACTGAATTTAAATACTTTTCTGGAAACAGCATATTATTGTCCTTCATTTGTGTTCTGTATCCAATTCAGCATGTAAACGGATGACTGCAAAAAATAATATACATCCAACTTTTAAGAAAAAAATAACTAGTGCGCTCCTGGAAACAGTGAAATTCATTAGAAATAGTGATAAAATGAGACTAAAACCATAGAAAATGGAGTGATTTGCAAATATAGCCATGCAGTTATGTTGTGCTTTAACCCCAGCTGGCAACTAAGCCCCACACAGCCATTTGCACTCTCCCCTGGTAGGAGGGAGGAGAGAATCAGAAGGGTAAAAGTGAGAAAACTTGTGGGTTTACATGAAGACAGTTTAATAAGCAAAGCAAAAGCTGTGCATGCCAGCAAAGCAAAACAAGGGATTGATTCACCCCTTCCCATGGTCAGGCAGGTGCTCAGCCATCTCCAGGAGAGCAGGGCTTCGTCATGCGTAACATTTGCTCAGGAAGATAAAACGCCATCACTCCAGACGTCCACCTCTTTCTTCTTCTTCCCCCACCTTTTATTGCTGAGCGTGACATCTTATGGTCTGGGACATCCCTTGGGTCAGTTGGGATCAGCTCTCCTGGCTGTGTGCCCTCCCAACTCCTTGTGTACCCCAGCTCACTCACTGGTGGGGTGCGTGAGAAGCAGAAAAGGCCTCGGCTGTGTGTAAGTGCTGCTCAGCAATAACAAAAACATCCTTGGGTTATCAGCACTGTTTCCAGCACAAATCCAAAACACAGTTCCGTACCAGCTACTAGGAAGAAAATTACCTCAGTCAAACCCAGGACAGGTTATGGTGTATGACACCTGTGGAACATTTTAAAGTAGTCCCAAGGTCACATATGAAGACATTATCACTTCCCTAAAGAGGCATTTTAGTTTTAGGAGAAGCCTAAACAGTGCACAAAACTATTAACAGTTCCTTTGTTTGCCTTTTACTTTCTAATTACAACATCTGTTGGTGCTATATTAATATAGCAGCATACTTCAGCCTGTGTAGTTGTTCTTTCAAGCACAGAACCACCATTTCTCTTTCATGTGATCACTTGGGCAATTTTTAAATTAGGGCACATAAATGTTGTGAATGTCTACAGAATTACAGCCAGTCAATATTGATGGGAAAAAAGTTTTCCTTTGGGTAAATCGTGTTCATTCGGAAGTTGGGCACAGTTCAGTTACTTGGAAACAGGGAAGGAAAGGCTCTGTATTTTTTTCCCCAATCAGTCAGATTTAGGAGCAATTGGAACTTGGTATGTGAATGGATTCAGCATGTGAAATTTGTTTAAAGCTACTCCTTTGTTAAAATCAGTGAAAACCCTCCTGCTGACTTCAATGGATTGAAATATATGGTTTGGCAGCAGATCTGTGCAGGCAGATCATGCACTTGCCCACCTTACCAAGCATTCACAGGGACTTCTTCACCAATATGATGGACATTGCCTGGGTAGATCTGATGCTGTATGAAGGGGAAAAAAAGTGGGTTTTTGGTAAAATGCAAATGGACTGTCTGGGATTGAAATGAAATTAGTTATCTGCTGTGTGTATTTATCTGCTATGTATGACAGCACAAGGAGACCAGTTTCTTGATAAACTCTTCAGCTGTGAATATGGGGTGAATACCACTTGTTTATGCACTAATTCACAACAGGTAGCTAGGGAGGGAGGGCAAAAGGAAGAGACTTACACTCCCTGTCTATAGGCATCAAAATTAGCCACGATGTTTCCCTGGGTGCAGTCTGCATTGGTGGCAAGAGCAGTATTCCTCTAAGGAATGAAGAATAAATTCACGGGAGCTCTGTAGAGCAGCAATATAACACTGTGCAGTGAATCACTCTCTGGAGAAGCTTGTTTCTATAGAGAGTGCCTGGGGAAATTAGCTGGTTAATTTGAGCTAGGGAAGGCAGATGTCTAGAGCTGTATAGCCCCCGCTCTCCTCCACCCCCCTCCCCTTCCTCCCAGCTAACCTGCTTGCATACTGCTCTCTGCCCTGCTCCTGGGAGCCTGCAGCATTCAAATGGCTTTTCCTTCAGGCCTTTGAGTTTGCTGAGGTGCTGTCGTGGTTTGCATACAAGAGCTACTGGACGTCAAGCTTCAAATGTACATATTGTTTAACCAGATGTTGAACTCGCCAATAAAATATTGGAGCTCTTAATCATTCCTTTTAGTTCCCATTGTCTTTCGTTAGCAGTTCCTATTGCCTGTGCTGAAAGTGGTTCTGTCCCAACTGTTTTTCCCCCCCTGCCTTTTTCACTCCTCAAGCCCTGTGAAATCCTGCCAGCAACTACAGGCTGTGATCCTGTCCTAGAGCCCTCAGCTGTCTCCCTCTCCTGTTTCAAAGTTTTGAATACAAGTGTGGTGGCATTTGTGACCTTATCTCAACTCGTGAGCCCTCCCACAAAATTCCTGCCCTTCCGGTCTGGTCTGACTCCTTCCCAGGAGTACCGGCAAGTCTAAATCTCGGCTGTATGCTTCCAGTTTCCCAGCTGGTGTATTTGAGCAACCTTTTTGAACCTGCCAAGTAGAATCTGAAACAGGTATTGAAATGGGTTTTCTTGTGGTTTTAATAAACTGCTTTATCATAGAACAAATACTATCAGAAGCATTTTTCAGATAGTATTTGGGATGGCCTGAACCCAGCCAGTTTTAGAGATGCAGAGGAATGAAAGGTAAGTATAAGGTGTGACATGGGCAGGTTAGTATATCATATTCTTTGGAGATAGCTGCTTTTCTGCTGGAAATCACCCTACTCCTGTGGGATGCTGTAGGAAGTCCATTGCAGTACACTCGATCAACTCTGCCTGATGCTACAGAGTTGTTACAGAAAGTGCTGTAATGCAAAATGCTCCTGCGTGAAGAAGGGATGCTCGGTTTGCTGAAGATTGGCAGATGACAGGCATTGAGTCACTAACTGCAACGTGCTAGCCGAAACCTGGAAGAGGTGGTTTGGTCCAAAGGCCTTTTGAGGGGGCTAGAAATCAGGGGAATGGAACATTTCCAAGGAGCAAAGAAACTAGCTGTTGGCATGAGGACTTGCAAAGCTGTGTGGGAAGCTCTAGCTGAGAGGGAAGGAGGTGGATGTGATTTACCTGAAAGCATGTTCTGTGGGGGCTGGGAATGGAGTCTAATTTAACTGTGTGATTACTCAGGACTGTCAGGATCAGTATGGGAACATGGGAGGTGGGATAAGGGGAAAGGTGAAGAGAACCAGGGGATGCCACAGGAGCTGCTTGAATTGACATTATTGATGGAGAGGATGTCATTGGAGACCCCAGTGCTGGTTAGGAAGGCACAGAAGAACGCTCTGTTTCACCAGTGATGGCACCTTTCTTGTGCCATCACATCTTGTGCCAACGCAGGGACACATTCCAGTTTTCCAGTCAAGCATTCCCATGCGCTGGCTGTCAGCAAGTCCGGATGCCTTGCACAGAACCTCCCCAGCTCTACAGCTTTTCCTCTGGAGGCGGAAACACACCAGCCCCCAGTACCTCGCTGTGGGATTCAGGGAAACAGGGAATCACATGAGGGGATCACCCAAGCCAAGCAAAAGCAGGAAGCATGGGGAATATTTTGTCTTGTTTTGGAAATTATTAATACACACTTTTAGATATATACATGACTATATATTGACATGACTATGTATATATATACATGACTATGGATTTAATTATGACTAAAGACATATTTCCTCTTAACAATACATTTCCACTCTGCAAAATAACTGTAGCATCAAGGATTTCTAAGTTTCCTGCCTTTCTGCTTCTCTGAGATCAAGTCTGCTTCTTTCATTCAGTCTTCTGCCTCTTTTCACACCTTATGCTGAGTGTTTCCCTCCTGGCCCATCACTGCCAGACATCACCCCATGGATTGCATCCAGCTGTGCCCTAACATGGGCCAGCTGTGCCAGAGACCCCTTTTCCTGCACAGGCCCAGTAAATAGGAGAGGGTTTGGGAGATGAAGGAAATGTTCATCACCTCTTCAGTCTGTCCAGCCCAGCAGAGGCAACGCTTGGGTGCTTTTCTCTGAATCCTTATTGCGGAATCCTTGGTGAGGAGTGTTTCTTGTGCCAAAGCTATGCTGAAGGGAAAGGCAGCACATCACCAAGCTGCCTCAGTGCCCTTGTTTACCAACAGCAAGACCCTTTCTTCCAAACCTAAGAAAACCAATGCATGAGGTGAGGTGAGGAGATGAGGTGAAGACATGGTGAGAGATGGGGGATTTTTTTGTTAGCTTTCGTTTTCTTTTCTCTCTCCTTGTTCTTTCTTTGTTTCTCTTGCAGACCCAGCACAGAAAGCAAGTCCTTTGGGACCTGTGAGAAAGATGTTTCCTCTCTAGAGCTGAGCTGGCCAGTGCTATGAATACCTTCCAGATGTTTTGTCAGGGGATGTGTTAGAGGGAGGAGTGGTGCTGGCTTACCTGTAGTTCCTCATACTTGTGGTTTTGAGTTGGGTGAAAAAAAGAAGCCTCAGCTGTAATTATCTGCTGTGGGAGGAGTCCCACAGTTTTGAAGCAAGACTTAGTGCAGAGGCTCAAATGAGGATCTTTGGGATGTTTATTTATGAGCACAGTTTTCCTGAGAAGGGGTGGCAGAAGGACACGGAAAACTGGAGAATCACCTAAGTGGAATAAGAAGAAAACAAAACAAAGGAAGAGAAGAATTACAGCTATAAACAATATATCTGAGTGCAACAGCAACTTGGATGTAATTTTTCTCCAAAGAGATGTTTCTGACTTCAAACACTGTTCTAATTGTGAACTCTGGCACTCAGGTGGGTGTCTGTGGGAAAGCTGGTTTTGAAAATAGAAGTCCAAAAAGATGTTATATTTATTCCTAAATCTCAAGGTTGTTTTGTTTCTTTTTTTAACAAAACCCCCTTCAACACGCAAAAAAACCCATAACAGAGTTCACATTTACAGTATTACTTGAAATACAAGCCTGCCA
This sequence comes from Strigops habroptila, assembly GCF_004027225.2. Taxonomy (NCBI): domain Eukaryota; kingdom Metazoa; phylum Chordata; class Aves; order Psittaciformes; family Psittacidae; genus Strigops; species Strigops habroptila. The sequence continues at coordinate 148,423,546 of NC_044277.2, read as the reverse complement.
TTGATTTCACTCTCAGAGAGGCTGCAGTTTGCTGTGTTTTGCAAGAAGGTTCAGCTAGGACAAGGATTAGTTTGATTATCTTTATTTATTAATGCTTATTTCTGACACAGCGAAAAACTCTGTTATTCTTGGAGGGAAGAGAAGGGGCAGAATGGATGCCTCTTCCTCCTGTGGGAAAAAGAAGGACCTCTGAAAATTAGCAGTTTCCAAACTGGGAGCTGGCTCTTCTCCCCAGGGAGGTACTCCTTCATCAGCATTGGTACCCTGAATCAGAGAAACTGGAAGAGCTTGTGGCTGGGAAAAGGGAGCAGCATGATGGGGACCAAGGGAAGATGCAGCCTCCAGCAGCAGAGATTTGAGTAGAATTAATTTCCCCTTGAAACATGGTCCTTGTGACTGATATCACTGGCATATCACCAGAAATCATTAGCAAGAAGAGCGCTGTTCAAAGCTAGGTAAACCTAGATGGTGCCAAGTTATTTTTCTTGGGTTGAGATATGTGTCCAGTGTTACTAAATCCTTCTTGCCTCCTGAGCTGTACTATTTTGGCCTTAGGCAAAGTTGGAATTGAGGTATGGTAGCCCTGCTTCCCACCCGCTGCCTTAATTTGAGTTTACTATATTGACCTTATTGGGAATGCAGACTGATCTTCCACAGACTGATCTTCCATCCTCAGAGACACAGTTATAGTTCATCTTGACCCTGATTGACTATAAAAGTGGCATCTCAAACCTCCAGGCAACACAAGGATATAAAGGATTGGCAAATTCAATTTGTTGCATTTGTTGAATTATAAGAAAATTCTTCTTGCAGTGCAGCAAGCTTCCCCTGCAGTATATGTAGGTCTGAAATTATTGATCCTATTTCAACTTATATGCAAATCCAAAAATCATCCTGGGTTTTGACCAGTAATTGCTAGTGTTAAGTGCTTTGGGCACCAGATTGTGCTCCGTCGCTTCGAACAGGTAATACCTGTATTTGTACACACACAGAGCACAAGTGGATTAAACCCATTTGTTGAATGGAAACAAGTTATGAATGCTATTAGATCAGTATAAAGAAGTAGTCTGCTTTAATGCCCTGAATTAGGATTATTTTTACCATTTTTTTGAGTTGTGAATCCTGTTTCTTTTGAATATAGATGGCAAGTGCTCCAAACATCCTTCATAGCTTATCTCAGCATACTGCCTCATCTTGTTGGTGTCTTTTTGCTTGTTATCTTTGTCCTACCCTGGAATCTACTCAATTTGTGCAAGTTCCTTTGTAATTGCTGTAGCAATATGTAAGTTTAAGTAGAACTGGCTTTTAGGAACCCACTTGGTGTGGTTTGTTGAAGCACAAAGTTTACGGTTTACGTGTAAAGGGATCAAACAAAACACATGAAACATTCAACACTGTTAGAACATATGTGGTTTCTAAACCAAAAGGAAAAGGGCTGCCAAATGCTGTGTTGAGCTGATATTACCATTGTAATGCCTTCTTATAATTGTGCCTTAAGGCTCGCTGTTGGTGTCAGAAGAGCAAATGCCTGGGTATGGTGGCTTGTTTGTTAAATAAGCTGCCCTAGAGTAGGTAGGGATAAAATGGAGGCACAGAAACAGCAACTCCCTTGTTGTTTGAGAAGCCTTTGTCAACATCCTTTTGAGACTGATGAAGTGGATGCTTCTCAATATGAGCTACTAAATGTCGCTGCTGGCCTTGCACCAGCAGAAGACTTAAAGAAAGCTGAGGGAGAAGAGGTATGACCGAGATGGTTGGGTAGGAGAGTGAAGTATTCAGGAAATGAATAATAAGGTAATTTTAGGATGGAAGAACTGAAGCTGGAGTGGTTTACATAAACACTTGTATAGCAGTCAGGTAAAAATGGGAAAGAGTACATGTCCTGGTGAAGAAAAGAGGTTGGGAAAAGACATATTTGTGATTCTCAAAAAAGATCTTTTTTTATAGAGAAAGAGAGAGACTTGTGGAAAGAATGGAAAAATGTAATGGGCTTGGAAGTGCTGATGGTGGAATTTTAAGGAATTAAAATAACACAGGCAAAGGAGGAAGTGGCTTACAGCTCAGAGGCAAGATGGGCTTGCAGAATAGCAGCACTAAATATAAGTGTTGCAGCAGAGACAGGATCATCCAGGGAGCAGCATGGGAGGAGCAAAGCCTGAGGAGGGTAATAAACCAGGCATAAAAAGGAGAGCAAAGTAGCAGATTTCAGGGGAAGATGGTTTTTAGGAGCAGAGAACAGGATACACTCCTTCTCACCAGCACTTTATTCTCCCCCATCATCCTACTGATATCTATTTTTCCTGTTATCTTCCATGTCTATTTCCACTTTTGCCATTTCATCCATCTATCCATCCATCCACCCATCCATCCAAATCCTCACGCATCAGGAAGAAGTTGAAAAGCCACCTTTCCTGTGTCAAGGTGACCTCTGGTTGAATTCAGCAGATGTTTTAGGCAGAGGTTTAGTTACAGGATTGAATTCTGGTAAATTGTAGATGAAGTGCTCTGCTTTCCTATTGACCATACTGTATGGTTTACTTCCTGGGAAGTGTCTCTACTCACCCCTTCACTGAAGAGAGGTGTTTCTCTTCCAAACAATGCTGGATTCTTGAATTCTTTTTGTTACCAGCTCTTTACAGCCTTTGCAAACAGCTGGAAATCCTTCTGTGTTGGAGAAAACCTCACAGGTCACTGCGAAATGCAATAAAAAGAGACCATTTGTGCACAAGGATCAATAAATCTGAATGGAGTTGCAGTGAGTGAGAGAAAGCTGTGTCATGAAAGAAGGGGGAAAGGCTAAAGTGGCCTACTGAGTGGGAATGCTACTTACTGGAAAACCCTACTCTAGCTTTTGCTAGAAGTAATACTGACTGAGCAGAATTAATGGGACCTGTTGTGACATGGAAAGAGCTACAAAGAAACTTAGAAGTTAGCACTGTAGATGCATGAAGAGATTTTGAAGTTAGCAAGATTCAAGGAGGTCAAGAATCTGATGATCCTAGAATGGTTTAGGTTGGAAAGGACCTTAAGATCATCTAGCTCCAACCCCCTGCCATGGGCAGGAATGCCTCACACCAGACCATGTTGCCCAAGGCTCTGCCCAACCTGGCTTGAACACTGCCAGGGATGGAGCATTTACCGCTTCTTTGGGCAGCCTGTTCCAGTGTTATTTGCAGCCAGTTTGCAGATTGGGCTCTTGCTGATCTTGAAAATGTGAATTAGAGCTGTTGGGAGCAGTAGGTAAGAGATGCAGGATACCAAGTGTTCCAGGAAGATGCATAGGTGTTCAGCAGCACCTGGCATTGAATCCCTCAAAAACGTTGTTATACAAATGATCGTATTTGAAGCAGGTGCTAGAAATCCCTAAATATTTTGTGTGTGTATGTTTTGGTGTGGTGGGTCTTTTTGGTTTGGTTTGATGTTTTAACAATTGCATATTGACAAGAATAGAGCACAGCAGTGGTTATTCAGGGTTTGACAGACACCAGCTACAGCTATAGCAGAGCCAAATGAGGCCTTGAAAGAGAATGTGTAAAGTTCAATATACAGATGAAGAAAGAGATGAAGGTGAAAATCAGAAGCTCCAGCAGAAGATCACAGAACTGAAAGCTATGGCTTCTGATGCACTGGCGGAAAAAGCTGTGACATATCAAAGAAGCAGGTGGGTAATTTGGTAGTTACTGGAGAGTATGTGGAAGATGGAAAGTTCATAGAAGCTGCTACAACACAGAAGCGCTAGAAGGTAAAGGCATTCACCTGGGAAATGGGTCTTTGTCAAGTGATAACCTCCCTTAGGTAGAGAGCCAGAACTCCCATCATTATTTTCCTGCTCTCCTGGTAAAATCAGAGGAGGAGGAAAAGGACTATATAGAGAAGGAACAGGTACTGTCAGTGGGAAGAGGCCATGGAGTGTGTCCTGGAGTGTTTCAACACAGTGGAGAGAACAAACTGAGTTTCTGACTTCATTAGAGGGGCAGATTTCAAGTCAGATAACCCTGACCTGAAAATAATTTATCTGTAGCCAACCTTGCATCCGGAATCCACTAACACAGGAATGAACTTGTAACACATCACAGTGGACGTCCGGCAGATACTCTGAAATGGAGGCAGCTCCCGAGAAATGATGGAGAAAACTGTAATTGCATTCCCCTCAGTAATGCCAAAGAAGGACCTCAGGATGCTGCTGAGCTTGGTGGAGGGTGAAATTCTGTGGGAAGGCAGTGTAGGTGATTCTGCCTGATCTCACTCCAGAAACAGAGATAAATATACAGTTTTTAAACCTTTTCATGAGCTTTTTATCCCAGAATGTCCCCGTGGGATCAAATATAAAATATAATGGCTAAAGCTGTTTAGAGAATGCAGAGCAAGTATAATTTTTCATCAAAGAAAAGAATAAACCAGAGGTCACTCTGCATGTAGAAGGGAAAAACAAGTTGAAGTGTTACATTATTAAATTATTTATTAAACAGTTTTTAATTTTAATTCTTGAAAACTGGTTCCTTAATTATTTATCAATATGGGTTTTGTACAGTTGAAAAAGCTTCATGGGAGTTATAACATTGGGAATTTAACAATTAGAAATCAGTCAATGCGCTACACCCACTGAAACCCTTTAGGTTTCCACAGGGAAAAGCCTTTGCAGTCTTTGTGTTATTTCCTAGAGCAAGAATCTTTTGCAAGATGAAGTGGTTCCAGTAATGTCTGACGCCTGTGAAGAAGAAAATCAGGTAACAGATGGAAAAATACTTGCATGTTCTTAAAGTTACGATCAGAAAGGAAATAAAATGGTCTCCCCACACCTAAGCCTAATGAAAAATAAGGAGAATCCATCTGCCACCACCCAGAGGCTGAGCCAGGCTCAGAATAGGTGTTCGTAAGTCAAATGAAATGGGAAATGAAATTAGTGAATGAAATGTCTTTACAGCAGCACAGATGTGTATGAAGTGCCTGGCTCTGCCAGGTCCCTGTAGCGCTTCTGGGTTCCAAGCAGGGGAACGCAGGATTGTTAGTGTCAGTGTGATGTTATGGATATCTAACTTATGTCTAGATCTATCAGCATACATTTATTTGATGCTAGTTGACCAAATTGTGAGTGTCAACACGGAATGTGCTCGAAAAGGGAGGGCAACAGCTATTGTATCCTGTTCTCAAGGTTCGGTAGGTGCATGCAGCAGTAACCGTGTCCCCTAGCAGCCCATCCTACTCCAGCTCTTAAGTCCATCCACAGCTGAGCCAGAAAAGTGTCTGGCTTTGATCTCCTCTCAGTTTGCTCCAGGCATGACAGAAGAGCACCCACCCTCCTCAATGCCCTGAAGCGACAGCAACTTAATCTAGAAGTTTTCTTCCAGATGACAAATGTTGACTGAATGTAGCAGTGGGATCTGGCAATGGAATAATTTGTAAGTAATTGCGAGCATCAGAACATGTTTAATAACGTGCAGTTTTGCAGATGATGTATAATGTGAAAACCTGACAAACTTCAAGTTGCCATGACAGCTTTGTCACAAAGGCTCTGTACACTTTTATATGGAAATGGTGACAGAAGAGATGCATGAGTTTTAAGTAATCAGTAGATGAGATGGTACTGGGGGCAGGGAGAGAATTTGGCATCCCAAAAGGGAAAACGTTACAAAATGGAGAGAAAGAGAGATTTGGGATGCTGGGGAGGATGGCAGCCTGGGGCCTGTGTGAGCTGGAGGAACTGGTGGGAGGAGAAGCGGGAAGCAAGGGTCCAGGAACAGAGGTTATTGGTGGACGTTAATAGTTCACAGTGGGAGGACACAGAAGAAGCCTTAAAAGCTGTTCAGAATACAGGTGGCTAGACATCCAGCTAAGAAGCATAAAATTAACTGTTATGAGCATTGTGTGACAGGCCGATACATTAGAAACAAGTTCCTGTGTATTACACAGCACCTTACTCGGTACCAGGGTTACAAGCAGGATGTAGAGAAGCCCAGCATGGGATGGGGAGGGAGGAAAGTATTTGGGTCCATAAACCACAAGATGCTGGAACAAAGCAAAATAATTATTGTGAATTGATGGAGGAAAAAGGAGTCCTCAGATACAGGCAGGAATGCACAATGGAAGCCCTGGATATCTTGTGTTCACAGTGAGGTGGTGCCCGGAGATGCTGCTTTAAAGTGCATTGCTGGCAAGTGGCTTACCTTGGGTGAAGAGCCCCCAGACTATACTTCACAGCCAAGGCAACTGGTGGAGGCAGAGTGATGCCTGGACTTCAAAGGTTGAAGAAGGCAAGAATCAGGTAACCTGTGGTGTAGAGCATGTCCAGTGTGTGGCACAAGCCTGTTGACATGACTGGTAGGGGTTTTATTTAGCAATGGAACAAGTAACACAGGCAGGAGACACTGAGTCCTTGGTCACAAGTCCCACAACATTCAGCTGTTGACCTTTGCCTAGTGCTCCTCTGGAAGCCACGGGTCAGCAGAACTAAGTCCTCCTTCATCTCTGGACAGATGTGAAGAGTTAATGAGCACATAGCTAAATGAGTTGATAGCCTAAGGAATCTATGTCTCTGTGCAGATGTAGATTTGCTAGGAAGTTCTGCTTGATTAGAGCTACCCCATATATAATCAGAGCATCTATTGTGTACAGCAATTTAGTGAGCTTTTCCTAATAAAATGACATTATAATACTGCTGGTTATTGTCATGCAGAAAGCTGAAGGCTGAAAAAGAAGCTTGAAGAAATGCATGGAAAGCATGGATCTTGAATCCCTGGAAAGGCTTTGGAAGTTCCAAAATACTGAGAATTACGAGAGCTTGTTGGGCAATTATAATAAAACATGAATGAATGTTAGCAAAGTTTTGGAAGGCTTGATGCGTAAAGTGGACCATAGACGTGAAGATGCAGAAAAGTTAGAAAGGAAAAGGAACACTTGGAAAGTTAGCTGAAATTGATGTGAACTAGCAAGGATTTGTCATTAACAAAAAAGAGTGGGAAGATCAGGGAAATGAAGGATTTAAAGGAAACAGATACTGTTAATGAAATAAAGGGCTGGCATGTCAATGAGGTATTGATCCCAGAGGGATCCCACAGAGGGTTGTGCTCCTGCTTGTACTTGTGAGTTACTTTACATATTCAACTAAAATGTTACCCATAACTCATATATGTGATGAACTTTACTCAAAAACCTGTCCTTTGTTGCTCCTCAAATAGCAGCCTACAGCCTTGCCAAAGCATAGTTTACTCTCTCAGGCCAAGTTTATCCTCCAGTTGCCGCTGGCTGTTTCACCTCCAAAGCAGCCCAGTGTGCTGGTATCTGCTTATTATCCCTCATCACGCTCCTGTCCTGTAACGGCAATGTCTGCACCTAACTATGCAAACCCTTAGTGCATCAGGACAGTGCTATGGAAAGCATAGCTTGGAGAGTGTTTGGAAAGCAATTTCCCTAGGGAGGCTTTATCAGCCTCGGGTCTCATCCATGCTGTCTGTCTCACAAGTTGTTAACCATGTTCCAAGGGCAGAGCGTGCCTCAAGGTAACCCCTTTGCTCCTCTGGGACAAGCAGAAGCTGCCTGGTGTTTCCTTAGTGGTTCATCCATTAATGGAAAAAAACATGACCTGGTCAATAAAAAAAGCTGACCAATGCTCTGTAAGGTCTGTTTGTACACTAGCAGCTACTAACAAAGGAACCGAGGCAAATTTAACTGTTCAGGGTACATTTTTCACCCTGGCAGCAGCATGGACTTAGCTGTTCTTCCTGGGTTTGTGGCTCTGAGAAAGAAATGAAGATCAGCCTGAAATTTACATTTAGTGCTGTTTGTATGAAGACTCTCTCTGGAGTCTTGCAGTGTCTTAACAGATGGAGGCAGGGCAGAGATTCATATTGCGATGCTTATTTATTAATGCAGCTTTTCCTGAGACAGGGGAAAAAATATGTTTTTGTAGGAAACCTTTTCCCCTTTCCTGGAATGGAAAAAGAATGACATCTGGACATCTCTTATTCAGCTGCACTTGGGATGCATGTTTTCCCCAGACATGCATTTCTGAATCTCATGATGATCTGGTTGCTTAGAAGTAGCTCTGGTAGGCAGTTTCTTTTTCCCACAGAAAGCAGCTTGAAGAAACCATCAGTTTTGTCATATGGCAGTGCCCTGTTTCTTTCTTGATCTCAAAAAAAACCCCTCTTCTGCGCTTATTTATCTACCCCAAATATATAGAAAACTGCAGAAGAGGAAAAATTTACCGGTAGCAGTTCTTGCTCGATGGATGCGATAATAGGCTGTTGTTGACTCTTGTCTCTAAGACAGGGGTTTGAAGTATTAGGAGAAGATTTAGACAGGCAAGGGATCCAAATTATGATGTTTATTTCTCAATTTCTTTTTTACTGAGAGGCAGGAAAAAGGAACATTTCTGGAGGAGCCACTGTGAATTCTCCCTTCTACTCATCAGTCCCTGTGAAAAAGATGGAAATGTCCTTTTTGGCTCTTTTCCTGAGGCAAATATCCCTCCTTCTGACTGGTATTCTGCAACAGTGAGGTTTAAAATAAGCCAGGGGGGCAAAGGCCTAGAGTCAGGGGAGACAGGAAGAGTAGAGAATAGGGAATGAAGGACTCAACAGAGATGCTGCATTTATGAGAATGATCAAATGAAAGGCAAACCTGGGGTGGTTTTTTTTGCTGTTTTTCACCCCTTGGGGCTTAATTTACCAGCCTGGTCCCCTGTAGAAATAAAATGATTAATCAATCAGGATGATTAATGGTATCTACCAGTACCCATGGAGCACAAATCCTGGACTGATAACAGTGGCTTGACTTAGCAGAGATAAGCAATGACCAGTTTACCAGCCTCCACAGTTTCTGGCTTGTGGAATGGTATCATTTTGTCAGTCAATGCCAAGAGAACTGGCAGGACTCAGGGAACATAAAAATGCCCTTTAGTCATGATTTTTCCCCACTGCCTTGTACTGTGCATCCTCTGTTGAGACTCTAGGCCAACATGGCCCCGAATGTGCTCTTAAGCCTGCAGGAATACAGATCCTGATGCATAAAATCAGTAACAAACCAATTTTATGGGTGGCAGATGACAATTGTTGAGTTGGCATGTAGGAAAAGAAAGGTGCTGCAGTGTGGGAGCCCAGCTGGCTCCTCTCTGCGGCCTGTAGTTGAGATTAATGGAAATCTTTTCATTAGTGCTAAAACCCCCAGGGACCGGTTCTGCTCAGTTAGTTGTTTCAGCTGGACATGTTGTGTACACATAGAGCAGACTGTACCTTGGATTGGTGCTCACTTCAGATACTACTTATATGGCCTCTTGCCCCAGTTTGATTATGCTCTTCCTTTCTTTCCAGGGGGAAGGGAAAGGTGAGAGAATTGGAGGAACTGCACGGTACAAGGAAACCGGCAGCTTCCTCTTCCCTGTTATATGCAACAGGGATAGTTTCAGAGAGGTGTATTTTTTGCTTCTTTTTAATATTTGCCAGGAATTTAGTTCAGGAAGGATGACTGCTGAACTAGGGTCTCCTTCCTGCTCCCTCCTGCCTTGCCTTTTGGTGTCTCCATTTCCCCTACTGCTCCCAATACCCATGTCTCTTCCATTGCTTCTCTCGTCTCCTTTTGTCTCTGCTGCATTGTGCCACTTACTGATGCAGTCAGGCTAGACAGAAACAGCATGTTTGGAAGAAGAGAAGGTGCCTTTGCTTTCCCAGGCTTGTCACGCCAGCAGGTCAGTGCCTACTCTCTGGAAGGAAGGATAAGAGGAAGGATATGACTGAGATGTCCCAGCAAAGAACAAAGTCAGTCTTTTATCTCATTGGCGTGTGGCACTGCAGGAAATGACTAATTAGAGAAAACCAAGTCTTTCAACTTGCTTTGCATATATAGTCCGTGACAAACTCTTGATTGCAGAATCAAGCAATTGCATTTTTCATATTACTGCTTATTTGTTTTGTCGGGTTTGTTTTTGAGGATTGCTGAATAGGGTGTGCTGTGCATTTGTGTTCAATGACTGAAATGAGCACATCCCCTAAATCTCATCAGTTACAGTGTCTTGGCTCTGAGGGAAACCTGTAACCCTCCAGAGATACCCAAACTAATGTGGTTTGCTTGTGGCATGTGGGTTGCCTTGGGTGCTAAGAAAAGTATTGTAGGGTGTGAAAAATAGATTTAATGTAAGATGGTAAAAACCACTCAAATAAATCAAGTCCCTGTTTGTCCTAATCTTATGCACACATGTAGACCTGTCCCCGGGTATTGCGCTGATTCAGAACACCAGCCTGGATGACAGGGAATCATAAACATGCCCTCCACGTACCTCCAAAGGTGCCAGGCAAAGTAGGGCTGATCTTGGTGGCCTTCTCTCTGCATTCCTGTGTGCGATAGGCAAAGCCCAAGGCTTCAACCTGCAGCTGAGTAAGGTGTTATTTGGGCAATTTCATATCAGCATGTGAAGCCTTCATTATTCTGTGCAGCTAGAGATTGCTTCTCTCTGTCTCAGCCTGTGCCCTTTCCTGATATAAATTAAGGCAATCCTGGACCCTTTACAGTAGTGAGGAGTGTAATTTCACAGGTTTTAAATGAAATGCACTTAACCCTATCAGCAGGATAGCTCTTACTCTCAGTTATTCAAGGCTCTGCAGACAAACAGCATAACTGAGAGGAGGGAAGACATGCATAATGCAAATCATAAATGATTTAGGCCAAAAGAACAGATCTGGTGTGTTAATCTTTGAAGAACACGTAAGGAGATCCCTGTTGAGACTGGGGCAAGGTTGAGAGAGCAGCAGGCTTGCTGAGGCCTGACCTAGCTCTGCATCAGGTCTCTCCGGGACACTGTACCATAGCCGCAGGCAGCTGGGGAGAACTGATTGATGCACCAGCCAGAAACAAACACCTGATGGTCCAGAGCAGACCGTGAGGACAAAGGGATGTAGTGAGAAAAAGCCAGTAGTGTACCGATTGTTCTTCCTCATCCCATACCCTGCAGCATCTCATTGTAATTGCTTATCCTATGGGAAAATTGTATTATACTGTGGGTGTGCAGCATCCTGAAACCTAAGGGTATTGATGACAAACAGCATCCATGTAGAAGTAAGTGGCTTTGCAAAGAGGAACAATAGCTGTCTTGTGCCTACACTGAGCAACACAGGTTTTGTAAGAAAGCCTGGCGTTCTTCCATGCTCGGCAGCCTGTAATCCTTTTAGAATAATTCTCTTCTCCTTTCTGGGATATGAATATAAATGACATTTCTTGCTCCAGGGCGTTTGGAGAGGCTCCATAGAGATTCAACACACAAATGCATTGTAAACTATATGTCTGCCAAAACTCACACGTGGATGTTGCTCTTGATGCCACCTGGCTTTCCTCTGGGTCATGTTAGGAGTGTCAACAGAGGAGTAGTGTGTGTCCCATAGCAAGCTGAGGACCATGCTGCAGAACAGCCTGGCAGTTCATGAGGCAGCACTCTTACAAACTTCCAGTGACCTCTGACAACCACCATAAAAGAAACCCAAAATATTCCCTAGGGGTTTTTTATCATATTTTTGGAAATAACTAATGCCTTTGTTAGCTTTTAACAAGTATCAGTTCTGCTTTCTATTAGCACAAGCCTAAGGCTGAAACCAGCCAAAAGCAATAGAAGTCTTTTAAGGGTCTCCTTAATTATTTCCATCAAATTTAAAAACAAGCAAACAAACAAAACAGTATTGAGGTCCAAGAACAGGAAAGCTATGAGAATCAGAACTTACCTTGTGGCATATTCCGTGTGTATTCTTGACAGGGATAATAAAAGGAGAAAATAAAATACTACCTTATCTGGTCAATACAAGCTGTTTAAACTACACTACTTTTCTCTTTCAGACACTATCATCTCTTTCAGCCAGACAATTATCTTCCTCACTTTCATAGCTGATTTCCTTAGCTAAGCTGTTGTTTGGATGCTTTCATATAACAACACAACAGAAATATCCCAATATAGTAAATTGTTGTAGAGCATGATTATATGTGTAGGATGACAGGTAACTGAACAGCTTCTGAACCTCCCATCTTCAACCAATACTCTATGCTGAGTTGAAGATGTCATTTTTGGCTGGATAATTGCCCAGAGCCAAACACAAGTTGTTCTGTGAGCAGCAGAGCTAATGAAGCCTGCTTTGCCACATTGTTTGAGCCTTTTGTCCCTTAATTCCCTTTTCCGCATGGAAAACCTGTTGTAAAATGCTTCTTACAGGAGAGACCAAGTGTGCTGTGATCTGCAGTGTCTCTCTCTAGCTCCTTGGTTTTCCCCCAAAACTTGTAGGACTCCAGATAGGAGTCTGCAATGATTAAATGATGTCCTCTCCTATTCAAATGTGAGTGAAATGGGTCAGTGGCCTCCAAAAGCATTAGGGTTTCCAGGAGCTACTAAGCAGTGGCTCATCTCCAGACGATCATGTTCTTCATCAAATTAGTGCTACTAATTTGGTTGGTGAGGAGTGCTAGCCTGGCACCATCTGAGATGAGACACAGTTAGGCAGAGAGCTGGGTATGCGCTGATGTATGCACCGATGAGCCATGAGAGAAGCTTCCTCAGCTCTCCTTGTTATGGTGGAAATCTAGGAGAACACGTGGGATTCTTGAAGGCAGTTGCCAACTGGAAAAGAATAGCAACCAAGTGGGATAAACATTTGTGCTTGTGTGAGAAGAATATGTTAAGAGTTGGATTGTGAACGTAGCTGGTAGACTGCAGTGGAGTGTGCTTATTGTTACTGGAGCAGGTATCCCCAAAGGCAGTGCCTCCTGCCCAATAGGGCTGAGTTGAAGAGGCAACACATGACTGACATCCCTCAGTGTAGCTATCAGCACAGTGCCGTGTGTGCTGCTTCATGTGAAAAGCTACATCTATGCTTAGATGGATTGTTGGGTCCAAAGCTTGGAAGCCAGTTACAGCAGCCACCATAGGGGAAGAAGGTGCTGGGATGCAAAAGCTCCAGTGTCATGGTCCCTGGAGCGGTCCCTAAGTTGTCACTTTCCTGCTGCATGAAAATAATAAGACTGGTTATTTATGTCCCAAATAAAAAGTGTGGGCTTTCATTCATAACAGCAAAGATGACATACTCATTAGCTCAGATTTACTATTTTTAATACAGAAATAAAACTATGTGCAGGGTTAAAGCTGCTCTCATAATTTTTAGCAGATGTGAAATTTCAGTATTAAGAAGATCAGAGTTTTAAATTAATCTAAAAACATGAGCAATATGTTGATTTGGGAAAAAATACCAACTGGCTGGAAATAACAAAAGTAAGAGGGAAAATAAACCTACCACCAGAAGCACTTTGTGTGGGGAAGCACAAGCAGCTGCCCTCTCATTTCTTCTTTTTGGGAATATTAAATGGTTACTTGGAGAGACGGTAAAGCTGTCAAAGCCATCGCCAGTGACAAGGCTGCTGGGTCCGTTCTGTGACCTTGCCATGAGTAACACCAGCAGATTTTGGAGCAGGAGAAAGTGGCTGGGGACGGAGGGGTACATCAGTAGTATAATGTTTTACTTCTAGTGCAAGCTTCAGTGAGAAAAGGATGCAGAAGATAAAGAAGCAGTCATAGGGTTTCACTAACTTGTAAGGAAATAAATACATCTGGCTTATTTGGTATAGGACAAGAGAAGGGAATTATGATCAGGGACAGGACATGGGGATAACATGGGGTTCTCTCATGGGAATGGGGAAGTCCTTATCTTAGGGTTAGCACAACGATGCTCGGCTGCTTCAGGCTGAGTTTTAGGATCTAGCTGTGAAGTAGGTGGCTGAGGTTTTAAATAGCAGCCTGACACCCTGGCTACAGCAAAGGGGAAGGGAATCTGGCCACTGGAGCTAAATGCCGCTGATACCACTTAGTGGTATCATTTAAAGCCAGAAGAGTAATTCAGCTGAAGGGGCTGACAGTGCTTTTTATAAGCAAGAATGTTAATAAGTCCCCAGAGACTCTGAAGATCAATCTCTGCAATCCTCTCTATTATAGAGATCACCTGAGAAGTCTGAGGTGCATTGACCACGTGGTAAATAGAAGGCAGGCAGAGATATGATAAATTTACAGGATTCAGAAATCTATAAATTTCTCTTAAAGTTAGAATAAAAGGAAATAATTAATTCTCAGTCACGACATGGGTTTTCCTGTCTGGGAATAAATCCCAGGTCTTCCCAGCAGCCAGGACATGCAGCTGTGCCACTGCCACAGGCGACAAGGCTGTGGAGATGGAGATGGAAGCACGAACACTGAGCTTTGCTTGTGCTGGAAGGGGTGGGCAATGTAAAATGTTCCTGAACAGAAAAACACCAGGTCAGGTCTGGCTTCTGTCAGGCATCAAAGCCCTGTGGTAGGAAAGATCTTTGCTAAACCTCTCCCTTGGGCAAGTTAACTCTGAGTCACACATATAACAGGTAAACCATGGGATTATATATCATGCAAGCATGCCAGCTAAACCTTTAATGCTACCCTGGAATGCAGCACAATGAGAGCAATGAAGAAAAAATATGTGCAGTAATGGGCATCCAGAAGATCTAAGCCCATACGGAAGATTTTCAGGAATCAATACAGTATTTTTGGTGTATTGTGTTAGTGAGGGGCTATCATGTTTACAGACAAATAGAAACATGTATGTTGTTTGAATTACTTTCTACTATTAGCTTAAATAGCAAATTCATCAAATAAGCTGAAATATCTCATCTGTTATCTCTTTGCATACTACACAGTTCCCTAAAATCCTCAAAGGTAAGTTAAGGATCTCTGAGCAGCCAGGTCAAAAGGGCAAGTGGCATTTCAGCATTTCAAAATACATCTACTGAAATCCACTTGGTCTGCTGATGTCCTTGAAGATAGCTGGGGAAGAACTTCCAGACTTCAAGAAAGCTTGAGCCCTCTCCTCCTGGAAGTCTGAAGTAATTGTTTTGGATTGGAGTTTCTGCCTCACACAAGAAAAATAATCCTAGGAAAAAGGTATTTATTTAGTTGAAAGGCAGTGTAAAAACTCTTTGGCACCTGCAGTGTCTTTGGTAAAGGAATGAAATCTCCAAACAAGGACCTTTAGATATTTTCTCTTGGTATTTATTTATGCAGGTCTTATAAACCACCACAGCAAGAGAAGCCTCAATGCCTTGCAATAACATGTTCTCATCCCGTGGGCCAGTTGCTGTATGCTAGAGTGACTTCAATGTAGAAATAAAATTTAGGATGCTTATGGTAGTGGGACCTTTTTTTTAGTCTCACATGTATGCTATTACATGAATCAGAATTTTCTCCTCAGAAATAACCCTCTTTAAAGATTTTATTCTAACCTTGAAAATAATGGGCTAGACTCGAGCTAAATTTTTGCTGGAGAGGTGGGGTGTAGAGCTCTTTCAGCATCAGCGATCTGTTTAACCATGTGCCTCTGTGCAGTCCCACTCAAGCCAGTGAGTGCATCTCAGTAATGTCAGAGAGAACCTCACTAGTGGGAACCAGATGTGGAAATGATACAGGATGTTCATCTTACATCTGCTAAACTGGCACTTATAAGCAAATAGGGCTCCTTGCTTGCAGAATTAAGACCCTGACAGAAACCATAATGCTCCAGTTTTACAATGGAGCTACAACTGTATTGTGGGCATGAGTTCGACAAATTCATAAACTAAAAATACATGAATGTTGGTTTGGGTTTTTTTAAAGGTGCTTCCTTTTCTGTCTTATCCATTTTCTTTGATTCTTGCTCTATTTTTGCCTTTCCATACTTTGCAGGTACCTTTTTTGCAGTGTGTTGTCTGTCACAACCTCCAGAACAGATTTCATCAGTGTCCTTGTTCCCTTTCTCTATTTTAGATGATAAAAGAATTAATCATGTTTCATATGGTGTTCCCATTTGAGAACTGCAGTAGAAAGCAGAAATGACAAGCTACTCAAGCCACAGGGAAGGTACTGTTCAGAGCCCATGACCATCCTGTGTTACCATGCTGCAGACACATGCCATGTTCTCTGAAGATGTTTTATCTTGTGTATCATTCTCACTTGGTTGCAGTGTGCTATTTTGAAATAATTTCAGGCTATTCCTTGCTGATATGAGCACAATATAACAGCAGCAAAAGTATTTTTTAACCATTTAGATACTACCAAAGGTTACAAACAATGGTGGATCTCTGCCCCCAAACGTAAATCCAGATCTTAAGCATTCAAATGCTTTGGTTCGGCTCATTAAAAATAGTCATCATACTAGTCTGCAATTTATCAAAGAAAGGTTTTCCTTGTGTATTCTCCTCTGTATGTTTTAATTCAAGCTGTGGGCTTAAATATACCTTTTCATTAATCAAAAAATTCGGTAAGATTTTCTTTCTGCCTTACGTTCTACTCTGTATAGCATACCAAATTAACAGCCAACGCAGGATGAAAGTAAACTCCACTGTGCACAAGTTTATCTAGAGGCAGAGTCTGATCTGCTACAGATTGACAGGAGAATCACCAAGAGCCAGGTTTGCTCTTGAATCACAGACTGCTTTTGTTACACTGACACCCAAGGGAAACCTGTTAGGTGTGAATGGAGATGTTTAACTGAGAAATTGCTAACATAAGAAACATGGAACTTCATGTCACCATTTATGCAGTTATATATCAAAAGATGTTTGTTCCTTATGGTTCCTAAAAGACAATACAACATTTTGTATTAAATTGTTTAGCTGGAAATCCTATGGAAGACATCTTCCAAGTGTTTGGATTGGTTGGCATCAGTCCTTCTGAAGTTAAAGCTGGCAGGTTGGGGAAGTGGATTGGGCTGCTGCCGAGACCTTTAGAAAAGTTCATCCTACATCACAGGTTGTTTTGAACAACACAGCCAATTCCTGTTAGAGAGCTTTTTGTGTCAGGTGATGCTTTTTTTCCTTGATAATGAGCCTGAAGTTTATAAAAGCAGAGCCTGCTCTATCATGGGTAGCAGTGGGGTTTTTGTTAAAGGAGCTGAGTGTTTGCACCTGAGTTTTGCTAACAATTAACATGGCCTTAAAGGATACAGAGAGAGCAGCCTGCTGAGCGTCTGGAAAAGCAAGTATATCTTATTTGTAATTGAAAACAAAAGTTACTTTGGTGGACACAGTTTTGAGTTCTTCAGGAATAGCCTGTGTTGTTTAGTTTCAATGAGGAGGGGTTAGGCCTGTTTCTGCTGGAACAAGTGTGTTGTGTAAGTGGTGGTGTCAGCAGCTCCTCCAGCTCAGCACAGGACTTTGTCTTGCCATTGTGGTGGTAATGATTTGAGAATCCTGCTTTTTCCTGTTTGACAACCAATGTATTGATGGGTAGGTAGTGACTGGGCTTACAGCAAGCTTCTTAAATGCAGATGTGTATTTGTATGGGCAAGATGGTAGGAAAGATTGGAAACCTTGCTATGCGAACCCTGGAGGGGGTTACTTCAGTCTCTTCTGATCATGGTTTGTGGGACGCACTCAATGCTGTAATCTGCATGCAAAATGTAGTCTATATGAGGAAAAGCACAGCCAAACTTTTGCTTCCATGTGGGGTGCAGTCAGTATAGAAACTGAGGGCCTTGCTCCACGTGCTTTTGTTAAGTAAAAAACATTATTTAAAAGAAAAGAAAAAAACATTGCTTGAAAGGTTGAAATGCTTATACGATCATCCCACTAGGCATAATGAAATAATAATATTGCTTACCAGAAATAATTTCCTTTTTGATGCAAGCAAAACACTTGTCAAATTCTTTGTAGCATATTATATTATACAAACACTTAGGAAATTGTCAATAAGAATACAAGGAGTGTACAGAGGATAAGGAAATACATTGTGTAATGTAGGTAGGGCTCGTATTGCAGTGGGAGAAGCTGGAAGGACAGGAGGTGAGGTGGGAACATTTGATATCTGGGGTCAGAGAGAGGCAGATATTGACTGAATGCGGTGTGATCGTGGCAGATTGATTAAATGCTGTGAGAGTGGACCTGGCATGCAGATGGAAGAAACCTTTCCTATGGAAGATGCAGCCAGAGAAAGAGCTGCTAGATGGTTGCAGAGTGGAAAAAGTAGGTTTCTCAAGCTAAAGACATATCTTCCTCGAGAGCAGTGAGTTTGAAGGAGAATGAAGTATAAAGATGTACTCTTTTTTTATGTGCCTGCTACAGCTTTCAACAGAGCAACCTAAGATCAGTGTCACAAACTGAATGAAACAGGAATTTGTTCTGACAAGCTTATCAGACTGCCTACTGATCCCTTTATTTATGTTTTTAAGGAAGAAAGACAGTATGCCTATATGTCATTAACATGAGAATTCAAAGCATGGTACTGAAAATGGAGGTAGATATAGGAGCGGCAAAGCTCTTGTCTTTCAAGGGTCCACAAGGCAGTGGACAATAAAAATGCCCTAAATCAACCTTAAGGCAAACAAGCACGACTTTACAACATCACAGCAAAAAGCAAAGCTGAAGCTGCCTTTCTGTTAGGGTAATTTACCCAGAGGTATTTAGAGGTAATGGTAATTAGCTGGAAATTGCATCCAAACATGCTGGATGCGAGGAGTATTTAAAGGAAAAATGCTGAGCTGTATTTAGTACAGTCACATACTGATGAGCTCACTTCTGAGTTCCTCAAAACTAGGTCTGTGGTTTTATGTTCTGCAAAAGCCTGGCACAAAGTATTTGGATAAATTGTAAAAGCAGAGCATAATTTCATTTGTGGAATTTATGGAAAGGGCTGCACCGTTCACAGTGCTCCAGAGAGTGATGGCAGCTTAAGGAGCTCTGAGTGCAATAAAACCACCGTAAATCCCACCTGAAATGAATCAATATCTTGTTCCTAAATTCATTTGCAAAACTTGAAGGCTGGGTAGAGCTTACTAAACTGTGCTTGCTTTGTGTCTTAGGAGTGAGTATTTGAACTAGAGCTGAATATGTTTCTAACAATGAATGTACATGAGAGACTATTTCAGTGTGAGAAATTACCCTACAGCATAGTCAGTACATTTGCTCTGTATCTAAGAGTAATGAATTAATGACTTCCAGGATAAATGTGTTGCCTGGTGTTTTATGGCAAAGGAGTAGAGAGTAAAAACAGGTAAAATAAAACAGTGGGACATGTATAAAACTGAGATGGAAGTCTGCATTCTGCCTCACCCCAGGAAAATATAAAGTAGGTGTGGATAGAAAAGGAAAATGTGATTTTTGAAGAGGCAGTGCTGTTGTAGGAAAGAATAAGCAATTGTACCAGGTGGTGGTTTTGTTGCATATTCTTTCTGGCCAGAAATGGTGCATACTACAAAGCAACCTCTCCTGTAAAATTAGTTGAAGGAGTATCAGTTATGGGTTGCCAGCACAGCTGCTTTTGGATGAAGGTCTATAACATACCTTTGAAGTGTGGCAGATACTTGTATGACAGGAGATACTTAAATTGGCCTCACGTTGGATAACAAAGGACTTTGTACTGACTTCGAGAAGGGCATTATGCAAAAGCAATAGGGAATCCGTCAGTCCAGAGACTATTCCAGCAAAGATATACTTATACAGTGGGAAAAGGTTTGATTTAGTGCAAGTAGACTTAGCAAAGGACTCAAGGTGAAAATGGCAAATAGCAACAAAAAAAAAGCCCCACAGTCTGGATCTCCCCTATTTTTGCTGCATAGAGCAGATAGTGCTGATATGTGACTGAAAGGAAGGAGAGAGGGAGTAATCCAGTATGGTAGAGCAAATATTGGGATGGGTGACATATTTAGCAGTGAAGGAAAGGAGAGATAAGAAAGAGGCAGTTTATCTGCCTGCAGATAAAACCGAAGGATGGTTATAGAATATGAGCCCTGACAGTAATGAAAAATCAGTCTCAAGCTTTCATAAGCTGCAAGAGGGAACCAGGAGGTGGTACTGGGAACTAATAAGCATGAAGAGATGAGGAGCCACGTTTGTAATGATCACAGGAGCCAGAAAGCAGGCTTGTGCTTATCACATCCCCTAGTGCAGCTCTACAGGTTTCTACACCCAGGGCAGGCAGGGCTCTGGCTGCTAATAAATCCCCTCTGCCTTCCTAGGGAAGGCCTTGCAGCATGTGGGATGCAGATGAGTCGCTTGGACAGGGAAATACAGCTGTGCAGGAAGGTATGGGCTTGGGTCCTTCCTAAGGATGGCTGTGGGACCCAGTGTTCCCCAGAATCTGCAGCTGTGCTCATATAATGTGGGTGCAAGGAGGATTTGAACACATGCATGGAGCCTGTCTTTCACTTTAGATGCAGAATTAGATGAAGACAAGGATACTTGGGGGTGATTGCTCAACAAAGAAGCAACGACAAGCAGTGGGGAGCTGTTTCTTCTCTGATCGGGTGCCCCACAGTGCTGCAAGGCTAACCTGTGAATGTTTTGCAAGCAGGAAGGGTTTCTTGAGAGAGGATCACCAGCAAATGCTGCAATAAGCTCAGGACTGCTTGCTCTGCCCTTGCACTTGGGCAGCAGCCCTTCTGCTAGATGAATGATTTGCAGAGCTACTTTGTGGACTGGATTTGTGAGGATGATCTGGTTTTAACAAAAAATAGCTGAGGGGGAAAAAAGTTATTTTTAACCCAGATCAGTTCATTATTCATACTTAACAGGAGAGCCTTACAAAGTCAGGAAGGCACAAGTGGGTGGGAAGCATGCTGCAGAGCAGGGTATGGTTTCAGTTGCCTCAAGAGGGGCTGTGGGGCCTGGGGTTTAGCCTCTGCTGTGAGCTCAGGTTCTGGAAACCTGGCAGGTCTCACCCTAACCCAGGGTTGTTTTTCTTACTAATCATTGTTCTGTATTTGAGCTGAAAAAGGGAACTGTTAAAGTTACTGTTAACTGTTAAAGGCTGCTGCTTTGCCAGGAAGAGCATCCCTGCTTTTACTTTTTGCTTTTAAGATGCCTACATTGGGAAAAGGGAAAAATATTTCTTTCTTTTTTTTTTTTTTTTTCCTTCCTCCCAACCCAAAACTGTGTTTTAACTCACAGTTCCTCTGAGCTCAGCTTAAAAATCACGAGTGTAGTGGAGGCCAGGTTCAAAGGAGAAGGTGATGGTAACATCTGGCCTCCTGTGCTCTGGCCTGCTGCCTGGGGAGGACTGGGCTTGAGGCTTATAGGGTGGGCAACAGAAAGAAAACAAAGGCAAAAATAAATGCCTGGCTTTTAAATCAATAATAATACTATCTCTTTATAATTGTTGGTGTCACAGTTGTGCCAAGTCCATCGTTTTTAGCAGCGGAGTGGCCAAGCACAACTAAGAGATGGTGCCCAGCTCAGAAAGGAAGAGAGAACATTATGGGTGTGCTACCACCAGGGTATTAATTGAGGCAGGGTGAGGCACATCTTGACAAAAACTAGCCATCCTCCTGCTATGGATGCGTTATGTGGTAGCTGTGAAAGCAGCCTGCATTTCTTGTGCCTCGGCGCAGTGCCTGAAGTACATAAATGACTTTCTCTTCTTCCCTTGTTTTCTTTTATCTTGGGAGATTACTGAACTGAGAGTCTGCCTTCTCGTAATGAGGCTAGAGTACATTGGAATTATCTGAGGGCATCAGTTAATAAATAGCAGAATAAAAGGCAAAGAGCTGGCTGAGGGTGATGGGTGTCAGAGATTCACACAGCAGCAGCCCCCTTCTGTGCGGGGTGGGAGCAGGGGAAGATGAGAGCCAGGGCAGGAGGGCACAGCTCGGCCATGCTCCTCATGCAATTAAACTCAATTGCCTGACTGTTACCTCCCCCTCCCTCAAAAAGCAAGGGTCTAAATTGCAGTCAGGCTACAGCTGCTAATGAGGCTGAGCTACGCGGTGGCATGTTTAGTGTATCCTCTGCTGTGGTGGAGGAGATTGAAGTAAGAGACAGTGGCCTGCACCAGTGGGGACAACAAAATCTCACAGCCTACTCTAAGAGAAAGCCATCAATTCTGATTTATGGCTTGAGTGGCTATAGCAAGTCATTAAGCAGTTACCACTCATCTCAGCAGGAGACAGAACCAATGTAAATGAAAGTGTTATTTGCTATTCTCTTTTTATTATTATTTCATGCAGAACTTGTTGCACTGACTATCAGTAAGGCTGCCCAATGCTTTCCTTTGGGGAAAAGCTGTTTTCACTTGCTTCTAACAATTCCTAACCATTTGGACTGTGATTTTCCACACCACATACCACGTTCAGACCAAGTAGTTTTGGAAAATTTCCAAGCCATTGTGGTTTGAGTTTTTTTAGGTGTTACTTGGGGAATACACATTTATTTTGTGCGTGCTAAAATGTAACCTTTTTTTAATGCTTTGAAGAGGGAAGGGAGTATTTGCTGTCCCCATGGTGACCTGCTGAGATTTGCCAATATTATAAACTGATGGAAGAAAATACTGTAAGAAATCAGAACTGAGCACCACCGTCCTTCCCTGGCCAGCTCAAGGGTAACAGGATGTTGTGCTCTGAAGGTAATTGAGCAAATAATTACGTGCTGTTTGTTTGCTGAGTCTGTGGTTCTGTTTTCAGTCTGAAGCTTGCGGATTTCTGTGTTTCTACATGTGTTTGTGTGGCCAAAGTGAGGGCAGCTTATCAATCCCTGCTCCTAAAGCAGTAAGGAGATGTTTTCCTTTGAAACTGGCCCTCTCTGTAACTCAAACCTCTATCCTTAATACAGGATTGTATTTATTTTTGGTGGAGCTGGGGCATGAAATAAGAAATGGGAAGTGCCTTTCCCTCCTTCAGGAAAACACAGCAATTAGTCAAAACTAATCATTTCTATAAGATCACGTGCCCAGGTATTCTTCTAGTTGAAATCTTGTGACATTAGCAATACAGATAAAATCTCGTGTTTTCATCTGTTTGGATCAAGGAACCTAGAAACAGTGACAGCCTATTTATTTTTATGGTTGCTGAACCTCTATTAAGGGGTATTATGCATGGTGTTTGATTTTTCTGCCTTTACATCTTCACATCCCCATGGTTACTGTTTGATTAAACTTTGATCAAAGAAAAGGCAAATTACGTTGTTAGTTACTTAACCCTGTATAAAAAGGGCTCTGTGGGTAAGAAAGTCAATTCTAATTCACACAGGCGCAAAATCTGAAATCAAGTAGAATTCCCACTTACAGGGAAAAAAATGGAGTTTTTAGCAGCCTGTGTATGATATAGTCTTTTATTTTGTTCCTGGTATAGACTTGTCATTCCTTGGTTTTTTCTCATCTATTGACTAGAGCTGTCTGCTTGAATAAGAAAGAACTCTTTAAGATTGAAAAACCACCCTTAAGTTCAATGTTAGTGATGTTAGGCAATCAATGCTTGATTAGAAAATCAAAGCCACTTCCTCTTCATTCTTTGAAAATGTTCACTTTTTCACACCTCTTCAGGCTGAGGGTCAAAGGTAGGATAGATTGGTTACCTCTTTGTGATGCTGACCAGCTTCAGTGTATTGCTAGAACAGAGAAGTGACCCACCCAGAAGGGAGGATGGGAGCAGCCTTGTGCTTTCCGTGTATCCATATATATAAACTATACTGGCTATCTCATATTGGACCAATTAATAAATGCTCAGCTGGATTTGAGCATCAGCAGCATATTTTTTCCTGATTCATGAGGAGCCAGCTCAGTTTCGGGGCATGGTTCTTGCAAGGTTTAACTGAGCAGCAGCACATATGCCCAGCAGTGCAAAGTACATGGTTGGGGAGAGACATCTGGGGAGCTTGTCCTGCGGAGGGACCTGTTTGGGTGTTTGACTGCGTGAGGCACTGGCACAGGTTGCCCAAAGAAGTGGTAAATGCTCCATCCTTGGCAGTGTTCAAGGCCAGGTTGCACAAGAGTCTTGGGTGACATGGTCTAATGTGATATGCCCCTGCCCATGGCAGGGGGTTAGAACTAGATGACCTTAAGGTCCTCTCCAACCCAAACCATTCTATGTTTCTATATTGCAGTGTGACATGGCCAGCTTGACTCTGCACAGGGATGAGTGGGTCAGGATTAGGCCAGCCTGATCCTTAGTGTACTGGACCAGGGAGTGACAGAGGGATTGCAGCATAGTTTAGCAGGCAAATTTAGCTGGAGGCAGGCTGTAGAGCTCAGTGTGGGAGTCTTGACAAGCCTGGTTTTAGGAACCTGTGATATTCATCACAGTGCTTGCACTGGCAAGAGAAGAGGAAACTCCTATGAAAGCAAGGGACCCCATTATGGTCAATGCTGTAAGCATGGGACTGTGCCAAGCTGGGTGGAAAAGAGGGATTCTCATGTTTCATGGTGCTTGAAGTGGTTGGAAAGAAGTGTTAAGTTTGGTTTAAACCAGGAAGCTGGCAGTCAGAAAAAGCAGAGAGAAGCAACTGTGGTAAATTCTACTACTGTGACAAAATTAGTCACAGTCAAGAGGATTGTTTGAAATATAAAATAATCCTGGGATAAGCATCACAAGGGAAAAAGTCCTTCAAATGACATGGAAAATGGGACAGAGAGACAGAAAGTAGGGTTTGCTCAGCTTAAGCAAATTGCCTTTGCTTAAGCTGAGGCAGCTAACAAACTTGATAGCAACCTGGCTAGCCCTTGAAACTGTGAAATGTGCAGGAGTCTTGGACTCTAATACGCATAGATTAATGTGATAATACTAAGAGACTGAGAAATGAACTACCTATTCATCTGCAAGGGGAAAGAGTGACTGGGGATTTTGCATCCCCTTAAAAAGAAGGAAATTGCACTAGCACTGTAGACCTGTGTCAAGAGAGCAAGAACATTTGATAGACAGTTGATCTGCTCTTCATTAAAAGCAAAAGATGTACGAGATAGGAATGCACTTGAGAATGACAGTTTGTGGCAAGTTATGATAGGTCCCTTCTTCCTTACACAAATCAGGAAACAAATGCCTTGTTCACTTTTACATAACAAGCAGAGGTTCAATAATCATCTGCTTCAACAAAAATAGGAGACAAAAATATCTTGGACGTGTTTCAGATGAATTATAGTTAAAAGTTGCCATGAATTTAAACACAAGAAAGTTGTTAAGATGTGGTTTCTATGTGGACAGGTGACCCTCAGTCTTTTTCCTTTGCCCCTCTGCCCTGCTCAGCTATGGATCGTCAGCCAGGGATGATGGACAATGACATTAACTGCTTAAGGACTAACTTGTGGGGTGACTCAAAAAAACAATCAGGCAGGGGTCAAGCCCTCTGGCGCTTTCAAACCACCAGTTTTTACAACACGTGGGAAATGGCATCCAGTTGTCCACATAACAAATTCCTCTCTTCATGCAATAGGATGTAGGGCACTAGGAGGAAGAACAATATTGCAGCTTTTAAAAGGAGGAAAGCCTTCATCCAGGGGCAGGTTTAGGCCAACTCCAGAATAAAACTGAAGTGAATGAAACTTCATAATGCTCCACCCAAGGACAGAATCGTGTCATACCAGCTCTGCTACCGAGGCATCAACAGAAATGCACAGAGCAGTGAACTGAAAACTATTTAGAAGTAGCCACAGTAGCTCTTTTTATGTGCCCCAAACACAGAGCCTACAGTATGTAACACTACAGTCAGTATTTAGGACTCTGGAGTTGCTGAACCCTTAAAGTTCTTTCTCCTCCCTCTAAAGCTGAGAGTACAAACTTGTTGCACCAACAAAAGTGCTGCTCAGTCAGAAGTGTGTCAGACAGATGCTTGGATGATCTGTGTAGCTACTCACTACTTCTGCCGGTCATCAGGAACTGAAAGAGAAAGAACAGGATTTAATTTTAGAGACTTCTTTGACTGATGTCAGTATTCGAAATGTACGTAACTGCAAACGCTTTCCACCCAGGTGTCATGTAGTTCAGTTTTGGATTCTTACCATATGGTGTTGCATGCATATGCCTATTTCTTGTTGGCCAAATTAAAAAGTATCTTAGGCTAGTCGTAACCTTCCTTTCACAGCATTGCTGGGAGAGAGAATAAATGCTTGACAACTGAGAGGGAGATAGTAAATTATTGTCAAATAAGAAGTCAAAATAAAGGCAATGAGAATTCTTGGCACTTATTGTTCTCTAATACAATGGTTTGATGGTTATGTGCATCTGGAACTGTACAATATGCACATTCAGAATGCACTTACAGGGGCTACTCTTGGCTTTCTGAAGCATGGCCTCCTCCTACTTGGTTGCTCCTCACCTTTCTCCATCTTCTGAGAAGACTTCTGCAAGTTCCTCCACTTCCCTCTGCCATCTCATGACTCACCCCTGCTTTGACACTTCACACGGGTCTCTTCTTCCTTCCAACATACAGATAAGTGTTTGGTTCTTCCTCTAAGATCCAAGCTCAACACTTGGAAGGGGCTTCTAGAAACCCAAGAATGGTCCTTAAAGGGACATTGCCAACAGCTCCACAGCAGAACCAAGAATCTTTCTTTCTACCTGTCCTAGCACATGCTACAGCTGGGAGTAGGAATAGACATGTTTACGAACTGTGAATAAAGTAAAGGTGTTATTCTGAAAATAGAATCAGAGATGTGAAACTTGTGACAGTAAAAGTTGCCTATCGCACACAATCAGTAAAGAGGGTATTTCCACCATCAGAAAGAAATGCAAAACTGTTCAAACTGAGCCAATTCCCCAGATACTCATAGCAGATGCACACAGGGCTCAGATCTTACCACAGGAGCTTTACCAATATAGCAAAACCATTGTGATGGTTTATGAAAATGGGGAACCCAGAATTCACCAGAATGAAAAAAACCCTCTTGAGACTCTTTCCATTTTAGCCTACCCACATTTCCAACCTCTGGGGGAAGATTTAAGAGAGAGAAGAAAAAAAAGTACTTATTGTAGGAAGTCTTGATGCAAGAGCACAAATACTACCTGGGAAGGGAAAAAGTTTCAGCCTCCTGCAACTGAAAACTGATAACGCAGTGATGGCAGTTCAGGTTGAAAGGAGTCATGATAGCAACAAATTCTTTCACTGAACCACAGAGAAACCCTAGAAAGGCATCTCTCCTCAGTTACCTGAGCGAGGTTACAGGCAACTGCTGTATTACTGTAGAGTACTGGGTAGTCCTAGTGCAGGCAGATGCTGAACTGTGGACTACAGCCATTAGTCCTCACCTTGGCTGAAAGGCAGGCTGGCAAAATAGAAAAAGAAGTTGTAGCATATTTGATTTGGAAGCTAATTTAGATGTGAGATGACTTTCCTAACAGGCAAATATAGATAATGAGGCTGTACAGAGTTTTTAAATTACTAATTTTTCTTTGGTTTTCAACAGAATTTGATTAGTGGAAAGATGTCATTTAGTAAATTTATGGTTGAAGTGAGTGAGATTCTTGAGATAGCAAAAAACTAGGCTTGATGACTCAGGATATCTCTTTTAGGTTAATGGATATAGCCCGTACATATTGATAAGCCATGGCATATAAATAGATTAATCACTTCTGGCTGATGTGTGAAGCCATGCTAAGCCTGACAATGAGCTGTCTTGAAAGCTCTGTCATGTGGGTGGATGGTGCTCTGTGAAACCTGTAAGGACTGCTAGTGGGCCTACTGATATTTAAAATGTGGGAGCTGCAGCTTCACTAGCCTCTTTTGGGGTTAATGCGGGGTGTTGTATAGAGAGGTGGCAATGGGAGACCTTAGATACAAAGGCCAAACAAGCCCCTTTATGCAGTAAAAACAACAGGAGAATATGGACATTAGGCTGAAATCAGACTAAACCAAAGCTGCTTGGTGCTGAGGATGGCTGGCTGCAGGTGCTGGAGCATGAAGGGTGAGGAAGACATGACCTCAAGAGGGAGCGGAGAGAGTTTCTTGGACTTGGTGTTGCTGGAGTGATAATCAGTTGTGACTCTGAACACACTACAGGAGGAAATTTCTTCTGCTTTCCGCAGGAAAGCAATCTCTGTGTACAGCACTGTAATAAGACAAGACTGGAATGAGAATTCTTCTGCTTCGTGTCACATAGAAACCTTATCCTTCAGGAACATCCCTGTGAGACCCCACATACCGAGTGGCTAACCACATTCAGGTCAAATGAGGCAACAGTGTTTTCCATGTGTACCTAGATCGTAAAACTGTCTCTTTGTCGATGAGTTTGTTTCCTTTTAGAGATGAAGATTCAAAAAGTGCAATCCATACTGTGTGCAGCTGCCAGGACAGGCAGGAGTTTTCCCTGGGCTGCACTCAGAGGGTCTTGACATCGTTTCTCTGAAGAGTCTGTCCCCCTTGCCAAAACAGTACAACTGCAGGAAACGAATGGCTTACAAAGGCTCACCAGGGTACCAAACATCTTTCTAATTACTTCACTGCATACAGAATAATTAGAGAAAAAGAAGGATGAAAGCCCAAATGAAGTACAGAAGTCCTTGGAATATGCCACCAGGTCGAACATTGCTGCCGTCTCCTCCTCCTTTCCTATGGACCTGTCCTTTCATCTCAGCATTAAGTGCCCACTTCCTTTAAATAGCTTTTTATCCTGACCAACTCTCCTAATTCACAAAGCTGCTTGAACTTGTTTATTTTTGTTGATTGCCTGCAGCAGAAGGCTTTAATGCTCCATTCTTTCTAAGTGAGTAAGCTTTCTGGACTCTGCTTGCATTGCTTCAAGCAGTCGGGCAGTGGTCATCTGCCCCGAAAATGATAACTTGGCTTCTTCAACCAGAACCAAAATAGACTCCTTAGGTTTTGGGAGTAAGAGAGGGTGAAGGAGAACAGTTACTGTACATAAAACATGGTCTATAAAGGAGAGCACGTATCTTGTATCAGTAAACACAAACAGGGAGAATTCTGCTTCATTTATCTGCAGACTGCGAAAGCTGCTTGATATTCTTCCTCCCTGGCAGAAAATGACAGCGCACAAAGCGATCGCATTATTAATTCAGATGAATAGTAGCACACATCCCTGTGCTATATAATTATTTCACTAAAGTGAAGGATCAGTTTAAAATGTCATTAAAATCTAACCAGCAGAAAATAATATGATTCCACTGACATTTATTTAATTAAAATCTGGAAGTTAGGAATATTAAAATGTGTATTAGCTCTAGGACGTCTTTGAGGGCAGCATCACCCAGTACCTTACCCCTCTACATGTCGTGCTTCTCAGGGAGCTGGGGGTAGCAGAAGGGCACGAGGAGTTCTTGGCGTCCCAACTCATCGCTGAGCTTTGCTAAAGGTGGTTTGCACGCAGTCATCCAAAACATCCTCGAATTAGTCAAGCAGGGTTTCCACATTACCAAAATAAGTATTCTTCATTCAGTCTCCAGAGCTGAAAAACCAAATTGATTCTCTGAACTGTGAGAAGCAACGGCTCTGAGCCAGAGCCCGCTGAAACCAAGACAAAGATCCCGTGCTGACTTCAGTAGCTTACTGGATCTCACCCAATGAGAGTAAATGATATTTTCTTTTCGAAAGTGAGGGGTTTTTTTCCTGTAGCAGCTTCATGCAGTATTTTCCACCGTGGCTACCTTCGTTCTATTCTCCTACTTGCAATTTCAGACTTGTATTGTTTTGAATACTTTATAATTTTGCATTGTCAGAGTAGTTTTCTCCGTGGTTTCACAGAGTGAATTGACCTAGTTAAAATTAAAGGTTGCCAGCATAAATTAGATTAGGTTGGTCTAGTGATCTGAAAAAGCACTGTAATGTTCTGTGTCTGTCTTTATTTCCTTCTGTAAGAATGGCTGGGTGAAAAGACAGCTATTAGAGCTACTCGGTTTAAACTAATATAATTACAGGTCTGATGGTATCCTATTAGGGTGCAACAAGACCAAGTGATCAGATATTTCAACTAGATATATAATAATTCCATTGTTTTATTTTTAACTATGAGATTTCACATTCCATTTGAAATGCATATGAATCTAGTTAGGAATGAAGTAATACCATTTACTGACAACAAGGATATTTCTACCTTACGACCATCAGTATTGTAAACTCTCAAGCCTGACATGAAAAGAATATCTTATCCTGAGCTTTAGATTGCAGGAAGCAGATATCTTGCTCTCCATATTTTAGCACAGGCCCAAGGTCTCTCCTTCATGAGGTATGAATACAGCAGACAGGAAGGATGATGTATGTTACCAGCCTCATCTACAACAAACATCTTGTCTCTGACTCTAGGCACAGTGTAATACTTTGAGGCTGAGCTGCTGCTTGAATACTGGCTGGTTCAATCTTCTTATGCTTGCCCTTAAAACTGGGTGGTTATTTTTGGACAGTGAAAAGCAGACTAATGTCTCCTTAAGAAGGATATTTTCTCCTGACAGTCCTATGGTTTTCTGTAAATAGCTCTCACCACCACTAAAAAAGGACAAGAGGATAATGGATATTCATCCTGAGTAGAGTCCAGAAGCACTTTACCTTGGGAACTGTATCTCTCTTTGCAGGCAGAATCCCTGAAAAAGTCAAAGCGATGTCTATTATTAATAATACCTACGTAATAATTAGTAAATAATTGGTGTCGACATGGCCATTTGCTGCTGCGTGTAGCTCTGCTGCGTGTATGGTAAGCTGAATTGTTGGCTCCACTGGCAAAAGCCGTATTGCTTTTTGGCTTGTTGATACTCAGTGGCTTTTCACTCCACTATCAAATGCATGGGTGTGTAAAGATTGTGACACTGAGCTGCAGGACTCCAACGCTCCTGCTATATGTGAGAGCAATTCCTCACAACTCTGTATCACACCATAACTCTTTCTCCTCAAGCCAGTTTTTAACATAGCTGCAGCCCAAAGAGACTCTCCTTTGGATCCATTTCTCAATGTGGAAACTGTTACTGTTTTAAACCTATTTTCTGCTCTTTTGTGTGCTTTGCTGTTTGTTACTAAGAATTCAATCTATCTGTCCAAAAATGCACCTGGGAATGAATGGTATTTTGCGCTGATTGTAGAATGGTTTTGTTATTTTTTTGGGCTGCGGCTGCATAATAGCTGTCATCTTAAGCATATTGGGACACTTCAGACCTGCTGTTATCTTCCTTCTTTGTGCATAGTCAGTTTCTATTTTGAAAAGAGAGGAGGGAGAAAGGAATGGGATGACTTAGGATGGAAATACTTGGGACAATGAACAGGGAAACATTTTTTTCTTGTTTTTTCTTTTGGAGGAACCCATCTTGTGTTTGTACCATTTCTGAGTGGCTGCAGCAGAAAGTTTCTGCCTCATCTTAGGTTTCTACCTGAAACGTTTCACCAGTTTATGCTCCTGGGATGTCTCTATCTGAATGCCACATAATCCTGACTATCTGAGAGAAGCGCTAATGAGATAGATACATGCCCATTGTAGCATACAGTGTTGTGTTGCAGTGATTGCTATAGAGTGCCATGTAAGATTATGACCTTCCCTTGGCTTTTGGTAGGACTGCTTTTTTTCCATCCCTGTATCCCAGAAGTGTTATTTAGCCCCACCACATCCTGAGCCCCAATAAAGCTCAATAAACAGCTTTATTTCTACAGTTGGGCACACATTGCCTCATCTTCAGTATCAGCAAGCTTAGAAAATCCAAGCCTTCCTTCCTAAAACATAAGGACACCATGGAGCATGCTCATGATGTGGTTTCTCAAAGGTGGGCTAGCTGGAAGAGGGAGCATTACAATAAATGGGCACGGGAGCACAAATACAGATTTGGATGATTGGACTTAAAATTGACTGAGGGCAGGGCAAATGTTGCTAACATAAGGCAAGCTGTGCTAATAAAAAATCTAGCACAGTTGAAAATGGAGCTCCTTGAAAGTTATTTAACAATGCACAGCACACTGCAGTGGTTCAGAACAACCGGGAAGGAGAGTCTCAGATAATAAACACTGTAGTGGAGTTTAGGTAGGTGTGAGATGTTTGTCCACGCTGAATAGCATTAGAGGCTTGTTAAGGCCAAGCAAATAATAAATCACTGACTTCAACGGACTTTACTGTTTACTATGTCCTTACATTTAGATTTACACAGTGAACCAGACTGCCAGAATGCATCTTGAGTTAGTGAGTTGATACTCCTCAGCTGAAGGAGTTAGCTTGATTTATGTGATACGCAGTATGCCTGCTTAAAGAAAACCAAGGTAGTTTCCTCATGCAGAGCCTTACATGCTTCAGTGCCTACATACATGTTCCCTTTTGCACTATTGCCAGGGAGAAATTCTTGGCTCTGGTTTCCTATTTCTGGTTTCCTCAAGTTTCCTGAAGAAGGTATAGCAGATGGTTGGAGATATTCCTTTTAAGGGTGAAAAAAACACACTATGCAGTATCTCCACTGAAGAGCTCTTACACCTATTGACTCTACAATCCATTCGGCTTCTTTCTTCACTCTTGACATAGAAATCGCCTCACTGTTCATATTCCAGCAAACCTGAAGATTTCTTGCTCACAGCCTCTCAGCATCCATTTAGACAGCAAAAGCTACCCAGGTGCCAGCACTTGCATCAGTGCTGTGTTTTGCGCTTGAACGGTTTTGCACTATGAAACTCTGAGATAAGTGCTTGGAAACCCTGCCCAAGGGACAAACCTACACTCAACCCCCTGTATTCCCCGTTCACCTTGCTTGACTCATCTCTCCTGAAAATTTTCTTGTCTGACAGTTCATTACCTCACATGAGCATACAGTGGACAACCCTTGTCCACAGTTTAAACAACGCGAGTTGTTTAAACAACAGAGTTTAAATGATGTGGCTCTGCTCTACCTCATGCTGTCTGTGCCAGCCAGCTTTGCAGATCTGCCTGCCCTACACTTTTACCTAAGCTGTGTATCCTTACCATTGAGACTGCTTCACTGTAGACCAACCAAGTGTTTAGTGCTTTGGGTCACCCACTGGGCACGCTTCCAGGACATCACTCAGTGAGAAGGAAAGGTTAGTCATCTGCCACCACTGACCTTCTGTTCTCTGTTTTAGTCCCTGTTGAATTTTCAGGAAGGCAGGAGATATGCTTGATCCCTTCTTGTGGTTTTGTATGCAACCCTCGTAGTGGTGGTGGTAGTAGTAGCAGTAGCAAAACCTGGGAGAATAGCTGGATGGAGATGCCACTGGGGGCAAATACTCCCTGTAGGTGGAGACAGTACATCTCAAAGAATTTTGATTAAAGGTTAAAGAGTCTTCCTTTTCATGATGGACCCCATGAGGCTTTCCAAGATTGCTATAGCAGAGTGAGTGAACAGCATTGTTGTGCAGTTCTTTTAACAGTCCTACATAATTACCATTATTGAAAATGGGTTTTAGATCAGATGCCCCATTAGTATTGTTATGATTTCTTGTCATTCTGACATCAGTTGTATTTTATCCCTTGTGATTTCTAGAATACATCTAGTGCTCATTTTGTTTCAGTCCAGCAACAGCTTAATCCTCTTCTCATCTCATTACAATATGAACAAATCGAGATTGCTGTAGGGGTTGAGAGATTGTTCAGTGCACAGACAGAGAGATGAGCTAAGACAAAGCAAAAATAAAGTGCTTCAGACTATTTCATTCCAGGGGGCTTGTCCTCACAGGCCACAGGGGATGGCTTTGCATTTCCATTATGCCACCATGTGCTTGGAATTGCATTCCCCAGGCATTTACTCCTGAGCTCAAAGAGAGCTCACTGACAGTGTCTGTATAATCACATACTCCTGACGATGATGAGTTCTAGTTCTTAAGTCTGCCAACACCCCTTTCCTCTCCTCATCCCTTTTCTTTTAGAGAGAATAACCATGTTTTTAAAACAAGTGTCTGCTCTGTGGAAGAAATTAGTGGTGAGCAAAGCAGAGAGCAAGCAAGCACTGAGAGGGATGCACAGACGTTCAGCGTTTTTCCTATTTGCAGTTTACTGTACTGCCTAATAAAGACTCTGGAACAAAAAGTGGTTCGGTATATTATATATTTATATATACAAATTACAGCATGGTTTCTCAGCCTCAGCGGCTGTTGGTTCTGTGCTTGCCCATAAAGGGAGGAGCTCTACCACCTCTTTGTCCCCTACCTTGCCTCTGTTCCATGGGCTGTCACTTTCCCAAGGGAGGACGCAAACTGCATTTTATCAGCCCCACAGCACTACCACTCCATGGCTTGCAAGCCATCAGCAGTACGCATATCACCACTAGGAAACTCTGCTTCAGTTAATTTCCACCCTCGTGCAACATACTGCTTATGGTCATTGTGCTCTGTACCATGCCTTTCTCTTCAGAGTCTTACCCCACTCTGTCCCATCTTCCTCTCATGGCTTCCAGATCCTCCTGACAAAATCTTACTCCTTTTCTGACCTTGATTCTGTCTGCCCAATGTTAGGCTGTTGCATCTGAACTCCTACAGATGTAAATCGGCCCTGTCCTTCTCCCTTGGTAGATGTGATCATCTGCCCAAAGACCTTGTTCTTCTGTCTCCTTACAAACCATTTGAAGGCAGCTTGGAAAGTTACTGCTTTAATTTGACAGTGTTTCATACTTATGGTGCTGAGGTCTGAAGTAGTGCAGGCTACCTCTAGCTCTAAGAGCATGTGTTTAGACTTCTAACTATCCACTGAAATCAATAATAGGAACCCAACTAGGATTCAAAGCCTAAATGTTTTCTTGGCGCTGAGCTTTTGTCCTAAACAACACCCTGAATGAACTTAGCCTTCCTTAATCCTTCCACCAAGCCAATGTTTGTCCTTTCACCATGGACTGCAAACAAGAGTTTGCATTTACAAATGATCCATCTCATAGGGAAAAAAATAATCCCTCTGAGCTTCTGACTTCTCTAACATGAAGCATTAGTATCTTTGCTGAGGGGATAAAACTTCATTCTTGATTGAGAAAACTGAACAAAAAAGCATTTGATCTGATTGACACAGCTATTCTGGTTGCATTGGGTAGTATGTTTAATCAATAAGCTTTGTCCTTTGGAATACTAATGCTTATTTTGAACTTGCTGCCTCTCAAAATACTGTTTGCTATAGAATTATTTGTTTAATATGATGGACAAATATCTGACTCCACCAAGAAAATCTGAAAGTCACAGAGTGTGAACAGCAGAGCTGTTCTTTGGGATCCCAAGTAAGGTGGTGTATAGATAACCACTCCACCCTTCATTTCTCAGCATATCTGTTAAATAAGCTATAATCTCTTGGAAATGGTGTCTGAAGTGGCCAAAGATTTCCCGTGTGGTAGTATATAGTGACTAGGACTACTCTGGACTCTCTTTTGGAGGTCTCAGAGTACAATCCAGCAAGCAGTCATTCTGTTTCCATTCAGTGACTTTTATTTAATGTCAGTGGTTATGAAAACTGATCTCTTCATGCACTTCGCAGATATGAATGAAGATTTAAAAAATTAATGTCTGGATGTACTGGAATAGTAAAATACAAATAAGGTGCACTTTTTCTTTTTTGACTGGTGCAGCTCAATAATATCTTTCCACACAAAAATGAAGTTGGAGGAGGTATAAATACTTATATTACCATTGGAAGGAGGGTTACTATGTCTGGATCATCTCTCTAAACCTCCATAGGCTCTTACTGAAGATATAATTATTGAAGATGGAGGCACTGGAGGTAGTATGCTACTGACTGTTATGTTATAACTTAAGCAAGTCCCGGGTCAAGATTTCCTTTAAAATTTCATTTAAAGTCAGTCATGATGAGTAGTTATTGGTGCAAGTAATGAAAAAAATTAGTCTTTACTCTGGGAATTTAGTTTGTAATTTAACTATTATTCTGCCAAGGGACTAAACCTCTCTGTATACTGCTGGACAGTTAGGAAAAATGGTCATGTTTTTTCAGTAAACATCCCATGCGTCTTAAAAGAGGCATAGGATCTTTAAAAAAACAGAGCACACATAAAGAAAGTGCTTTGAACAAGCCATGGAAGCTGCAGAAATATGACATTATGTTTCTCTTGGTTGGTTATTGCTGCATTCATGAATATTTTTTCCTACCTGTTTTTAAACGAATAATGCTAATGCAGTTTCTCAGCAGATATCAGTGATGATTTTGGAGGGCTGAGACATTTACTGAATATTTTATATAATTTAAAAGGGCTTTCTTTTACTTACGGACAAAGGCTATAGCCGTTTACACAATCACAAAAACAGAATCTCAAGATGTATTTGGGGTGGATCCTACACTTAAGATGCAGAGTTTAGAAAACAAACAAGAATTTGACTAATTTTTAATAGGACCCATGAAGGAGATAGCGGCATATTTTAATAAATACAAAATTGTAGATGTACAGTCCATGCAGAGAAGCAAATGTGAATACTGTATTTGTTTGCTCATAATAAAGTTGTTACCTGCTTCACACACAGCCCTTGTGGAACTGAGTATTTCTCAATAGTATTAGAAACAACTGTTTCAATATAAACAAGAAAATGCTCAATAAAAAGCAGTTTATATGCACTATATTCTTTAAAAATATTTACCAGTCTAGGTTCAAAATAAATAGGGTCTAATGGAATACTTGTGTGTATACATACTGCGAGTACCCCCTAGGAATTTTTATACCTGTTACTCAATTTGAAATAAAAAATGGGTAGAGAAGTGGCAGTCTCAAAAATAATGTATGCTTTCACATTTCAGAAAAGAGAGATGGCTGAGTCAAATGTGTTAATATTGGCACCTCCGCTGAGAGAATGATGGCAATATTATTGAGGAACACCTAAGAATCCACAGGAAAGGGATATTGTGAATGTTCTAGCTACAGTGCAAGCCTCGATCAGATAGAATAGAGCTTCATTAATGCTAAGTAATTCAACGAGAAACTGTGAACATAAGCCGGCAGTGTGCGCTCACAGCCCAGAAACCAACCGTATACTGAGCCACACCAAAAGAAGAGTGACCAGCAGGTCAAAAGAGGTGATCCTGCCCCTCTAATCTGCTCTTGTGAGATCCCACTTGGACGGCTATGTGCAGTTCTGGTGTCCTCAACTTAAGAAGGACATGGAGCTGTTGGAGCAAGCCCAGAGGAGGGCCACAGGGATGATAAGGGGACTGGAGCACCTCCCGTATGAAGACAGGCTGAGAGAGTTGGGGCTGTTCAGCCTGGAGAAGAGAAACTGCATGGAGACCTCAGAGCAGCTTCCAGTAATTGAAGGGGGCCTATAAGGATGCTGGGGACAGACTCTTCATCAGGGACTGTAGCAATAGGACAAGGGGTGATGGGTTCAAACTTAAAACAGGGGAAATTTAGGTTAGATATAAGGAAGAAGTTCTTTACTGTGATGGTGGCGAGGCACTGGAACAGGCTGCCCAGAGAAGTGGTAAATGCTCCATCCCTGGCAGTGTTCAAGGCCAGGCTGTTCCTTGGGTGACATGGTCTAGTGTGAGGTGTTCCTGCCCATGGCAGGGGGGTTGGAACTAGATGATCTTAAAGTCCTTTCCAAACCTAACTGTTCTATGATTCCATGATACTGCTCCTGGAACTATTTTTATTTTCTTTTTAAATATATGTATTTGCTGCTATGTGCAGGTTCTGGGCGCTCTACTGTATTAAGCTCTTTGAACACTGTATCTTCAGAAAGACTGGACCCAGGATGGGAAGGATCTGGGTTTTTTTTACCTAGGGACCTTGCCTCCAACAAAAGCCTTATCTCGTTTCTGTGTTGTGTCAAGCTGGCACAGTGCATGCACCCTGCCTGCCTTGCCACGTGAGCTGCAGTGCAGTGGAGAGAAAGTGTTTATCGCCTAGACAAGCTCGAAGGGGCTCTGCTGCCACTCGCACTTTTGCTGAGAAAATATCACATGCTGGGCTAAGTTCATTTGTACTCGAACTCCATTAAAGCTAATGGGCTTTCCCTGGGGATGAAGATAGTTCCTTGAAGCTAGGCGGAAATGAAAGAAGACATCACTTAAGGGAGCCAAGATATGACTGAAATGAAATATGAAACCATTTATTCCTGGGTCAGGAGCTGGTTTTCCTTTTTCAGCTTATCTCTTGGCCTGGAAAGGATTTGATAGCATAAGATATCCATACCCTTATCTAGGCTGGATAATAAACTGTCTGCTGGGAAGCTGTGTGGCTGCTTCTTCTTCCAACCCACTGCTCCCATCTCACTCTTGCTAATCTGTTATTGGATAAAAACAGTGCTAATATATATATATTTTTTTTTCCTTTCTTGCCCCGGATTAAGCCTTTTTTTTTTTTTTTTTTTTTGAGAAAAAATCTAATACTTTCTTGATTCTCAACCTAAACTTGCTAGTGATGTATGTGTTAATGATTAACTGAAATGTAACTGACAGCTGGCTCTTGCTTAGGTGTGTTGGATAGCGGGACATCAGCTGAAAGGGCAGGCACTGTTGGCCTCCAGGGGTAGTGGTGTCTTAGGCTGCAAGACCCCAGATTCCTCTCCTACCTTTTCTTTATGCCTTAGTGCTCTCTCAGTTATCCCAGAATTTGTGCGATCAGGGTTTCTGCCCATCTCTGGGCTGTCAGACCACCCCTGTCAGGAAATACAGCAGTGGCACAGAGCACCTGTGCTCAGCAATGACATTCAGATTCACTTGGCATCCCTACATGAGTCACGCTGTTTGGCCTCTCCGTGAGGAGTCATTGTGTCTTGGTATGCCTCCAAAATGCCATCTCCTGGGTCACAGAACACTGAAATTAGGAGTGGGAAGGGAGTTTAGTGATAAAGCCATGTGCCAGGACAGGGCTCTGAAAACTGTCCTTCTAACATTTCTATGAATTGGAGCCTTTTTGAAGTGATGCCTGACTTTGTTTGTACGTACCTAGTGGGGGCCTATAAGAAATCTGGAGAGGGACTATTTACAAGGGCAGGTAGTGACAGGACAAGGGGGAATGGCTTAAAACTCACAGAGGGGAGATAAGATATTAGGCAGAAGTTGTTCCCTGTGAGGGTGCTGAGGTGCTGGCACAGGGTGCCCAGAGAAGCTGTGGCTGCCCCATCCCTGGCAGTGTTCAAGGCCAGGTTGGACACAGGGGCTTGGAGCAACCTGCTCTAGTGGAAGGTGTCCCTGCCCGTGGCAGGGGGTTGGAACTGGAGGAGCTTTAAGGTCCCTTCCAACCCAAACCAGTCTGTGATTCTATATAGAGACAACATGAGGTGATTATTAGATGATGACACCCAGCATACAGTGTGTCTTTTTCTATGTAAGAAAGCGTAACTTTTCAACTCAGATTATAAATAGAGACTTGTGTGTGTAGTTGCATCATTCCATCTTCACGGTTGGACAAAGTGATGGCTGTGACATCTCCTTAGGCATCTTCTAGTAAATTCAGAGATGTGCTTGTCTGAAAAATGCACCTCTCAGCTTCAGACTGGATGGCAACAAATAGAGAAAAAAAGAGGTATCAAAACCAGGAAGGACTTGTACAGGCTACCTCTGAGTACATAATGTCACACAGCATGTGGGAGTTTGTTAAAGTTTACAGGCACTTCTTGCATAAAGCATATGACCTGGGTCTGAGAGGATGTATGATTAACGGATGATAAAAAGTGCCAGCTGGAAGCCACTCCTAAACTCCCCCAAAGTGCACTGTATGGAAATAACAACCACCTGATGACATTTCGCTGGGCAATGTGGCATCAGGAGACAGCAAGTTTCTTCCTTGAAGACTGACAACAGGGAAGTGCTGAATGAAGGAGCTGTGTGTTGCAAGGATGTGCTAATCGTTTTTAAATAGATAGCCCACAAAAGCACAGCGGAAGGGTACACCTCCTTCAGAAATGCTGCTGAGAAAGGTCTGCATTCAGAGGGAAACAGGAGAAGGTAAGAGTTTCCTCCCTTATCTATTTTGATATTCTCTTGAGGACTAAATAGCTAGCTTCCTATAAAGCAAGGGCAAGAGACCTCTGTAAACTCTGGTCCCTTCTAAACTTGAAAAACCAGACCAAACACACGTGTCCAGCTGTGGTAAGAGTGGGAAGGGCTTGGAAAAAGCGGGTGAGGTAAACACCCGGGCCATAACTATACCAGCCACCTGTCTTGGGGCTCACTGCAGGAGTTGGTGAACACCTCCCCTCTGGTCTAGGACTAGTTCTGAGACCTTTATAAGATGACCCAGGGCTGTTATTAAGCACGCTGAGGAAATGAAGGACCAGGGCAGGAGCATAGCTTCTCCTCTGTAAGTGCCAAAAGTGCACCCTGCAGGCTTGGGGTCTAAGCCTGCCCCTGCAGCTCCTGTTCCCACCTACCACCTATGCAGGCCCACCACAGAACCACAGAATGGTTTGGGTTGGAAGGGACTTTAAAGCTCACCCAGTTCCAACCCCCTGCCACGGGCAGGGACACCTTCCACTAGAGCAGGTTGCTCCAAGCCCCTGTGTCCAACCTGGCCTTGAACACTGCCAGGGATGGGGCAGCCACAGCTTCTCTGGGCACCCTGTGCCAGCGCCTCAGCACCCTCACAGGGAAGAGCTTCTTCTTAATGTCTAATGAAAATCTCCCCTCTGCCACTTTAAAGCTATTTCCCTTGTCCTGTCACTACATGCCCTTGTAAATAGCCCATCTCCAGGTTTCTTGTCGAGCTCCTTTATGTATCGGAAGCTGCTATGAGGTCTCCCCTGTGCCTTCTTTTCTCCAGGCTAAACAACCCCAACTCTTGTCTTCACAGGAACAAAAGCTGTTCCAGCACTCTAACCATTTCCATGGCCTCCTCTGAACCTGCTCCAACAGGTCTGTGTCTGTCTTGTGCTGGGGACCTTGAGCTGGACGCAGCGCTCAGGCGGGTCTCACGAGTGGAGCAGAAGGGGACAACCATCTCCCTCCACCTCCATCTGGGCCCGCTCCTCCTCCTCGAGGCCAGCACGGAGGGCACCCCGACCGGCTGTTGCCCTCCCCGGGGGACCCTGCACGACCCCTCCCGGGGCAGGCTGCCGGTCTGCGGGGCCAGGACGGGATCCGCTCTCCCGCCATAGCGGGGACCGTTACCCTCCCCTCAGCGCCGGGCAGGGGTCCCTTGGACCGCTCTCTCCTGGTCCCCGGCGCAAGGCGGTGCCGGGGCGGGCCGACTCCTCTCCCCGCCCTCGGCGTCTTTGTGCCGCCCGCCCCAGCACTACGCTGCCCTTCGCCTCGCCTCGCCGCGGCGCTGCCCGCCGGGCTCCGGCTGAGGGGATCGGCGGGTCAGCCCGCCCTCGCCCTGCTGCGAGGCTTCCCCGCCTCCGTCCCCGCCCCGCCTCATCTTTCTGCCCCCCTGCGTGGGCTTCTCGCCGCCCTTTCCCCCGGGCTGTGTGTCAGCCCGCCCTGCTCGCGGCCCCTCAGCTGTCCCCGGAGCTCCCTCGACGTCCGCCCGGGATGGCGCCGCTGACAGCGCCCTGAGCCGGCCGGGGTGAGCCCGCCGCCGCCGCGGGAGGAGCAGCTGGAGGAGGAGAGATGAACCGCTTCCAGCCCGGGGTCGCGCTGCTGCTCTCGCTGCTGTGGGAGGTGAGGTGGGCCGGGGGGGAGCTGGAAGCTGGCAGCCCGTACCCAGCCCCGGTGTGGGGGGGGTGGTGGTATAGTGTTCTGAGGTGAATATGAGGTGAACACGAGGTGAACGTCCTTGCTGGAACGGGCTTGAGCTCCGGGAGCGGCCGGGCCGGGCAGAACCCGGCTCTGCTGCCGGGGGAGGTTTCCCTGCCCGGGTGCGGTGGTTACGGCTCTTGGCAGCGACCTGGCTTTGCTTTCTGTTAAATGTTCTATTGCCGGAGCAGAAGATTATCTGTGGTGTGCCGGAGCGGAGTAAGGCGGGACCTGTAGGCAGGGGTACGGGATGGCTCTTAACATCCTAACATTCCTAACGGGCAGGCTGGCCCTCCAAGGGACCCGGAGCACGCTGCTTGCATCAAGGATTGAATGGAGGGTGCGTCTTGTATTTTTATTTGAAGTATTATTTCGTGGACAAAATGCACGTTGCGAGGTAGAGCTGTGGCGGCGTCGGCTTAGGAGGAGCAGTGGCAGCGTGGTTGAACTTCTCAGAAAGCCTCGGTTGTGCAGCTTTGGTAGTTACAACAAACAAGCACAAACAAAAAAAGGAATAAAAAAAAAAATAGCAGCTTACGTTAATTGGAGGGGGATTTGCGCCACGCAGTTCTGTCACGGGGCTGGGAAAGCAGCTCCTTTTTTAGCAGGCAGATAGATCCACAGAAGCGTTCTGGTGGAGCGCTGTCTCTCGGTCTTTGGGTTGCCCTTGGGACTGGGGGCAGGCTGGGGGTATCGGTGGCCACCCTGGGACAGGTCCACCATGGGCACACTGCCAGGGTTGCCGTCGAGTCATTGCCAGGACATGTGCATCAGCAACATGCTGGGGTGACTTCGGAAGCACCCCAGGCTTGTGTTCTTAGGTACACCCTTACATCTATATAGCCCATAGGCAGTCTAGCTGAAGGTGTCGGAAGGGTGGAGACCTGTGTTGGAGCAGTTTAGACAGAAAATGGATGAATTTCTTAAAAGAACAACATACCACCGAACCCATACGTGGAAACAGGAGCGCTGGCTATGTAATTATGGTTTTTGGTAATGGGTATAATTCATGAAAATGGTGTTTACTACATGTTCATGCCACCTACATAGATGAACGATTTCTGGTATGTTGCCCACTAAGTCATCCAGCATCATCCCATTAAAACACTCAGATCAAAATCACCATTTAATGTAAATAAATGTAACTCTTTTCAAGTTAATCGGGCTCTGTCTCATTACCCTGGCTGTAAACCTGGCTCAGAGCCTGGCTAGCGATTGCTCCTTGACTCTGCTCTTCAGAAAGCACAAATGGCAAAATGTTGATTAAATGAAACAGGCACCGGCGTTTCCCAGAGGGGATTTGTTCATCCGAGAGTGTGAAAGGTTTCACCCCTCCAGGATCTGTTTGATTAGATGTCTCTGCTCTCTTAACGTATATTCTGTTGAAAAAGATCCTGCCTGCCTGGAAAAGAGTGATTTGCATAAATCCTCTTTGGATGTAGTCAATGTTGCTGTTATTTAAGCTTTTGTACTGGTTTTAATTGTGAGGGTGGGTTTTTTCTTCCATTTAATCTAGGATGTTTGTTTTGACATCTGGTTTTGTGGATTTTTTTTTTTTTTTTTTCCTTTTTTGAGAGTGCTTAGGATACCTTTTTAAATGAGATGCTATGTAAATAAGTATTACAAATTGCTTTAACTTGTACTCTAAAGGAAACAGAATGCTGGGGTTTAAATAACTGAATCGAAGACATCTGGTTGTTTAGGTTTTTGGTATTTGAAACTTTTGCTGTTTTCTGCACTAACTTCCATACTGGCTATTATCTGAAATAGCATTGTGACAATTATTTTAAATCTGTTTGCAGCTTCAACGTGATCTTAGTTAATATTTAACAGAGCGTGACCTGAGGAATATATTTTTCATTCAGCATTCTGCAAGAGGCTTTTGGCATTATTATCCAGATAATGGGGGGCACGAGAG
Source organism: Strigops habroptila (assembly GCF_004027225.2). Taxonomy (NCBI): domain Eukaryota; kingdom Metazoa; phylum Chordata; class Aves; order Psittaciformes; family Psittacidae; genus Strigops; species Strigops habroptila. The sequence continues at coordinate 148,380,395 of NC_044277.2, read as the reverse complement.
GGAAAGCCATTTAATCCTTCAGAGCAATTTGCAGTAGTTTACTGATGCTTAATATTCGCTTTGGTTACATTAGCCAAAATACTTGTTGCAGGACGTTCATGTGTTTTGTGGCATTGCTATCAAAGCAGGATTTACATGTAAGAAGTTGCTGTCTCTCAGTGCTCGTGTGCTAGTCCTTTCTGCAGAAGATCTTGAGATACACTAATTACAGAAATGCCCAGAGCACTGTGGTGGTAGGAAAGGGATATTAATTCTGAGTTTTCTTGTTTGATGAGGGTTTTCCGCCATAGCCACAAAGACTTCCTATGTTGGAAGAAAAATCTCCAACCCCAGAACCCAGGAAATTCTGCTCTGAGAAGAACTTGTTAAAAGCCAAAGATGCAATGAGTTTTGCTCACAACTTAGTCACAGTTTTGCAGTTTAACGTGAGCTAAAATGGGGAACTTCTACGGTGGATAACTTGACAGGTAATTTTTAGTTCTCGCAGGGAGAAATGAATGCTGTCGAATCTTCATCCATCTGTCTGTTCCAAATTAATTTGGCTTCTTAGAGGTAGCAGTGTATTATTAACCGCAGTTGCCTGAAATGCCCTTTTTCACCAGGAACCTGGATGTCTGGTAGACCTGTGCTACTGGGGTATGTGATTTCAGCATTCAGATAGCCAGTGGTCTTCCTCATTAGCATGGCTTATGATTTCACCCACAGGACTGTGTTCTGTCTCAGTTTTGTGTGAATAGATGGCTCTCAATTTTATGGAAGGCTTTGAGAAGGTCCTTAAAGTGATGTCTGTTTGGGGTATGTGTATCAAGACTTTTCTGCTTTTATTTCATCAGACATCTTGGGAGCTTTGGCCGTCTCAGCTTAAATGTGACTTTAATGAATAGCGATTTCTTTGGCGTGGGAGCAAAAGTAAAACTAAACAAGCAGCCTGCCCCCTTGATGATGAAGTGAGTTTATTTTCAGCTTGAATGAGGGCACTGGAGTACGTCTTTGTGGCTTATTTCTCAGACTGAGTGCTTGCTTTCTTCCCAGCAAGCTGTGGAAGTGCTGGGTGGAGGTGAGCTGGGTGAGGAAGGCTCAATGGAGGATGGGGAGGCTCTACGGAGCTGTTTAAGCCTAGTAGAGGACCCTGCTTGTGCTGCAGTGGTAATAAAGAAGGTGTTTTATTGTCACTGCTGCTGAGTAGCTTGCTGGGTAGCCTTAACTTGCAGAACCGTCAAATAGTTTTTAGGTGCGTAAGCTTCTGTTTGGCCCATATGGTGTGTCTAGAAGAACCTAGGAGTTAATGCAACTGCCTGAATATTTGAGTCAACCTTTTTAGTACTCTCTATTAAGATAAGCTGAGGCCTGTGGTAATCGCTGTAGGCGGTGTGAGATGTGGGTGAGAATCTCACCACGAAGGTTTCCACATAGCTACACAAAATTCAGATCATCACTTTTGGAAATACTAGCATTGATATTTCTACACATTCAGTTTCTCATTGCTAAGAATTATAACATAGATGCTGATAGAAATACTGGTAATTGAATGCTTGGGAAAAAATGAACAGTATAGTCCTCCTCTTACATCTTTCATCTGAAAAAATAACTACAAAGGAGCCAAGTGCCTATTTTTTCTTAAAAGAATGGAAGAACGGACATGTCATATGAACAGCAAAGTGTGTTATCCTGGAATAAAATTCAAACACTCCCGACAGTCTGTCATACAAGATTTGCTTAAATAAAAGCAAAGTTGGCTAGAGCTTTTCAGTTGGCTTTTTAGTATTATTTTTGTGAGTGCACTTCAACAGGACAGATTTTAGCAAATAAGAGAAACCTTAAATCTCTGTCCTTCCTGAAGGAATGTGTAGGAATGTATTTACCCATGAAAGTAGGAATGTTCATGCACACCAGGGTTGTTGTCTCTATGAAGTCCCTGTCTGTAGAAGCTCATGGATACCGTCCCATTGCTGTTTTAACTCTTGTGGGTGTTGTGTCAGTGGGTGGTGGGAGGAATAATCCTGTCCAAACTGATGGGTAAAAGTCTATCCCAGAAATTCTGCGAGGGAGGTGTTAGTGTAGATGTGTCAACTAACACTCTCCTACTTGTTAGTTTTAGTTATGTAGACGCTTAGCAGCTTAAACAATTTGGGGTGTTTTGTTGCTGTTGTCTTACCCTTTTGCAGCCAGTTGGAAAGCAGCTATTGCATTGCTGAGTGAAGGCAGGAAAGAGCTTTCTTAGGATTTATAGTTTGGGGATCCAACTGGTGCTGGCAGATCTTCCCTGAGTCTTGACAGCAGTGAGATGGGTTGTGATTTCCAGGCAGGAGGATGGAGCTTGCACACTTTTCTCACTTTCCTCCTTTTGAGGAGGAGATGGATTCATGTTCACTGCAGGAAGGGAACAGTGGCCAAGTGCCATTTGCATCCTCTGAGGGGAGATGCAAATAGCTATGTGTTGGAGTTTTTGGGGCTTGGGTTATTTTTTTTTTTTTTTTTTAATGAGAAGAAGCATTTATAAAACTTTATATATTTTTTTACAGTAGTCAAAAATGTTTAGCACCTTCTGTTATCCTTTCTCTGTAAAACGGAAGTGATCGACTCTCTTTAATTTTGGTACTTTGCACTCAGCTAATGCAGGTATTTGGAAACAGATATTAAACTGGACCAAAGCAAGCCTTTAGACTTCAGCTGCTCTTTGAAAATGGATTTAGTTAAATCACTGAAAAAAGGCTCAATGGAAAAATCTCTGTGGTTTAATGCAAATTTGTTTTGGTTTACTCCACTAGGAAGAGGCTTAGGAAAACTGGAATGAGTGTGCCTACATATAGAGGTTTGCTCTGCTCATCTGTGTAGGCTGAGTTTACAGGCAGGAACAGATGAACGCTTATGCTGCAAAATTTAAAATGAAGGTGGCTACCAATGTACTTCAAATTTGTTGTGATATAAAGTAAAATCCATGTATTAAATAAAAACCCCAACAAAGCAGAAAGCTAGCAGCTTTTGAATTTTTGAGTCTCATTTTTGAAGGTGCTGCATTGCTGTGTATCCCCAGCAATGCAGCTGTTTCCACAGGTTTTGTAGTTCTGCTGAAAGCTTTGTTGAAATCCTGTTAGGGTTTATTATGGCAAGTACAAACTCTGTTCCGACTAGCAAGAAACAAAGCCTTTCTAAAACGACAGGCACAGTAGTGCCTTTTGGGCAAAGAATCTTAGGTCTGTCTGAACGCTGGGAACACAGCCTGGAAACTTGAGCATTAAATAGCACTTCCAAGACAAGAGAAAGATAAGGTCTTAAATAGTGGATATTATCACTTTCCTGACATCAGTAAGGTAATACATGAGATGAAATACCAGGCATGGTATTTCAGGGGTCATGAGAGGGGAGTCTGATTTTTTTGAACGCTTTCTTCTTTTTTTCTCTTCTTTTCTTTTTGAGAACAATGTATCTTGACAGATTTCTCACATATTAAGTGGAAAAGTTTTCACTGCTGAGTTAAAAATGTCTTTCTTCTCAAGTGTGTCTTCAGCTTTGCGCTAGATAGGTGTTAAATAAAACCATGTTTTAAATAACTCAACTAAAAATCTCTTCCTCTTTCTCAATGACTCAGCTTTCAGTCTGGTAGATTTTTTAGAAGGAAAGGAATTAGCAGTCTGTGTGTCATCCAGTGCAGAGGTGGCAAAGGTGGTCCCTAACCCCTTGTTCTGCCAACTCCCGCAGGTCTAGCAACCATGTGGCCACAGAAGGATTGGCTCAACCCGCTGATGCTATGGATGACTAAGGCATCAGAAAGAGGATAGGGAAAAACTGAAAGGGAATAGTTTTCCATTGATTCAGCAGAGGTTTGTGCAGTGGTAGTGTCATGAAACTTGCTGCAAGGGAGGAGGGGGAGTGTATGGCTTGGAGCAGGGCTGCATGTTTTGTTAGCACGCTGCTTCTTTCAATACATTAGGTGTCACCTGATGGGAATCATAGCATCATTTAGGTTGGAAAAGACCTTTAAGATCATTGAATCCAACTGTAAACCTAACACTGCCAAGTCCACCGCTAAACCATGTCCCTAGACAATACTGCATTTGTACTGAAGCAGAAGGCAGTTATGCAGACCTTTTCCATGCACTGCTAGAAGGGAAAATAAGCGGAGTTTGGATTTTGTTTTTCCCTGAAAGACGCCATTAGATAAGACTAACTTTTCCAGACTGTATCTTATCTTTTTCCCACATTGCTTGCCAAGTGTCCATCAGAGCAGAAGTGCTGAACCTGGTGCTAATGACATCCCCAGCCTTTCCCTTCTGTGGGGTGGGAGGGGGTTGTGGCTGGAGGCTGTACCTCTGGGGAATGTCCACCATCAGCTGCAGTGTGGGAGGGACCATTGTCCTTGGGTCCAGGTGACGGGTAACTGCGACACAGCAGTCATGCAGCGCACCCTACACTGCGTCTTGTTCATGAAGTGATCTGGGCCTTAGGTTTAAAGTTCAATGACAGTAGTGGAAAGTGGCCGGTTTTGGAGGGCATTGAAGCAGGGTGGTGGGATTGTGCCCTGACTCCAGCCCTGTCCGCACTCAAGCACTCTGTAAGCAGCTTGTCCTTTCCAGCTGGAGTAGGAATGATGGTGTGCCAGTTGGCTTGGTCTCCCACCTCTGACATTGATGGGCATCATGCAATTAAATAGCTGGCAGTAGTTTTGAGGATGGATCCTTCCTTCCTCAGGTCTTGCGCTGGTGGAATTAGGGGTGAGGATCATGGACCCCAAGTGTGCAACCCGCACATGTACATATCTGTCTTTCCAATACACTAAGGCAAGTACATTTGATGTATTTTTATGCCTTTCTAGTTACATGCGTTCGAGTCTGTTTGGATCCTCCCTCATAAGAAGAACTGGAGAACCCTGAATTGAAATGAATATGACGGGGACGTGAGCATGTGGCAGGGGTCTCACTGATGGCAGACCGAGGACCAAGGGCATCACAAGTTCCAAGACCCTTACGCTTGATGTAAGAGGAGTATATTACACATGTTCATCTTCTTGAGGCTCAATGACACTGCCACCCAAGGGATGCTGATGCTTTTGTAGACCGACAGACCTACTCTGCTTAGCTCAGTTTTGCCAGCAGTGTAGTTACAGTGACAGGGTTGTGCTACAATGGCATTTAGAGCTGGTAGTGTGCCTGTCATCTGGAAGGCTTAGTCTTCAAGAAGTTAGGAGCTCCATCAGGGAATGTATACTAGCAAAAAACCCCCTGATAAAACTCCCAATGTCTGTAGTACCAAAACCAGACTTGTTTTAAGTTGCTGCAAACTTGGGGGTTTTTTTTGCTGGCACAGTTGTGTCTTTCTGCGTGCCTGATGGATGTAGGTAGACTGATGTGTGTCCTGGCCTGAGTCTGTATTTCTCCCTTTTTGCACAGAAGATGCTCCTTCCTAAGCGGAGAAGCATAGTTGTTTATACCGTGCTGGTTTTAGTACGGTCCTCTTAGTGTTGACACAGCAGATTAATATTAAAGTGCTTGTACTGCACAGCAACTTCTATTTAGGCATGGCGGTATGGTTCAGACAGCGTAAGGGTCTTTACCTGGAGAATTGCCCATGTGTAACTCAGTGTTTTCTTTCTCCCAATTTTATTAAATCTATCCCTTGAAGTGGATAGAAAACCTGTTAACACAGTGAGTTACTTTCTGCTTCCCCACAATATCTCTGTCAATGCAGAAAGTCAGTGCAGGCGGTTCTTGCTGTGGCGGGTGACTGTAAGCGTGCTTCAGCTCTTCGTGCAAGAACTGGACAAAGATGAGTCAAGCAAGTGTTTTTCTTTCATTTCTGCTCCTCAGGGGGAAAAATCTATTGCTCATCACTACAGATAATTATCTCAATATTTGTGTGATATCCAGGAACTCACTGCTGACTCTCTTACAGTGTGAGTTCCCAGCTTAGGACCCTAATTCCCTGCCACATTTGGAGCTGTGGGCTCAACCTGGTACAGGAAGGGTAATGGGTGTAAAAGTCCACCTTCATTTGTTCAAATGCTGTTTAACCTGGCAGGATTTCAGTCTAAAATAGAGGAAGAAATCTTCCTCTTTGAATATGCTGCTTTCAAATGGTCAGCTAGTTGTTTAGCCTAAAAAAAGGGGGAGGAGAAGTGGTGTGTCAGAAGTTTTAAATCTACTCTTAGATGGTTTGATTTTCTTTTCAAGGCTTGCATGAGCTGCTCCTATTCTGAGTGCTGTCTTGTCTATCCCAAACAAATATCCCTAACGAGAATCATGATTTTTCAATGGTTTGAGCAGTGCTGAGAATGCCTGCTGGTCCTGAGCTATAAGCAGAGCTGTCATGACAGGCACCATCGTGTGCAGTGGGTTTTTGCATGAGATACCCTGATTCTGCTGTGATTGGCTTTTCCACTAAGGTAACTCTCATCTCCTGGCTGTCATACAGAAGTAATAATAGAGTACAGGGTTGGGTTAAACCTCTGCAGAACTGGGTCATCCCATAGATTGAGATAGTGTAAGATAATATTAAGCTGCTTCATTGTTTTTTTTCTGTAGCTGAAATGATAGCAGTGTCTGTGCACATGTGCACATGTGTCCCTGCATAAAGAGTATTGTGCCACGCTAAGGCTGGGATTTTGCCTGCGTATTGCTTGGGATGACTTGTATTTCAAGGGAAACTAGGGAGCACAGGAGGCAGTAAGTGCCAAATAATGGCCAAATACTACTAGTTGTACAACCTTGAGAAAAAGCTAAGCAGATGCCTTTGGATTTGAGTGTCAATCGGAAGAGGTGAATTGAGATTGAAGTTGTTAGTTTGTTCTGTCTTCTGTTCCTTTGGTATTTACAGCACCAGGTCCTTGGTTTTTAGTGATGTTAATGCCTTATAGAGGGGCTTCACAGTTTGGGGTTTTCCCATAATGCCAGCAGTGTGCAGCTAGCTGAGCTTCGTGCCAAACTTGCAGCGTGGTAATGGAAAAGTGTCCCAGGATCTGCAGGTGATCTGTGGATCTTGGAGCTTTGTACTTTCTGAAATCCAGGACTTAAATTGTGCTTCTCACTTACTGTGGATAATGCTTTTGATGCTGACTTCTTAAAGCCCATGGTGAACATTAGTAAATTGGGTCTTGCTACGCCCTGTATGTGGCAATCCTCTGTGTAGATGTCTGCAGTGCTCCAAGAAGGCATCGGATGAGATCCTGAAAATGCTGTAGTAGATGTATTAGGGCATGCCCCAAACCTTCTGGTGGGTGAAACTTCCCAGGATGGCTGTGCTGACCCACACTTTCAGCTCCCCCTGTCACACCCATCACAAGGTGCCCTGTGGGAACCTGTTCTGGTTGCAGCTTCACCTGGCTTTCCCTGTGCATGGAAACCATGGGCATGGCTGTGGCACAAAGCCAGGAGCATTTGGATTAAGCTTGTTTTAATTCTCTAGTAATCTTGACCTCCTATTTTTATTAAAGCCCTAATCCTGGGCCCCTTCCGAAGGCCATTAAAAGTCAATGGAGACATCCCACTTGCGAGTGCTAGGTCAAGGCTGCCTGGAGGGCACTGAGCATCTTTGACTTTGGTATCTCAACCAGCTTGAGGTGCAGGTGATCTCTGCTCTGTGCATATTCTGGAGCAGCACGGGCGAGGATGCTCCTGTCTTCCCTGGGCTGAAGGCACATGTTTGTACATCGCTGCTTCTGAAAAGCTCAGTTGCCTTGAGTTGGCTCTTGCTGTTGGCACTCATCTTTGCACCTCCAGTAGCCAGCGCATCCGCCCATGGTGCTGCTGGCACAGCTCTCCTTGGGGAAGGAGCTGCTTCAGCCGGCCGCAGTTGCCCTGCGTGTTGCATAAGGAGAAGAACATCGTAGTGATTATATAAAAGAGATTATGCAACTGGGTAATTTGGTAATCGCCTCTCCGGTGAGTGCTAAGAATAGCTTGTGAAGATGCGTTTATTTCTGTGATAGCCATCCACAGTGATTAAGTGCTGGAAGCTGCGGGTGCCGGGCTGTTGCGTGGGCTGAAATACTTCGTGCCTGCTGTGTGAGTGTTAGCACTGAGACTGCCCAGCTCCATTGCCCCTGTGCCGCCCTGGCAAGGCACATGGGCTCCTGTTCCCCTTGCCCCATGGTGTGCTGTGACCTGCTATGCAGGTATGGTGAAGGTATAGAACTACTCTGACTGTAAGTTGTCTTGGCTCTTGATGAACCTGTGCTAGCTGTTGGTGGTATCCTTATGGCAGTGTGCGATGTGTAGGCAGAGCAGATGAGGGAGGAGGGAACGTGTTTGCTTCTCCATGAATTTCGGCTGCTTTTGCTTTCTCTTGCTTCCCAAAATATCTTTTGTTCATGCTGAAGTTGCCAGTACCCCCCATGAGGTGTCTGGGGGGTGCTGGATGATTTCCAGGATCCTGGTGAGGAGCAAGGAGCCTCCTAGGCTGCTGTGAGACAACTGAGAAGATCACATTTGCTTCAGCCTGGCTCCTACTCGTGCCTCTGCTCGTGGGCTTATCCCTCACTTGCAGAGGGGGAAGGTGACTCACAAAATATCAGATGCAGCCAAAGCCAGCGAGAGCTCCTGTAGTGCTAATTGAAGGCTTCAGAGAGAAACTGGGAGGAGAGAGGTGCTGTTCCTTGCAGTCTCTTAGCCCTAAGAAGGTTGTGCTGGGATGAGCTAAGGATAGCTCAGGAGAGGGCGGGAAGGGAGAGGGAGCGAGTGAAGGAGCTCTCTGCGCACTGGTGATTCATCTGGGAACATCAATCCTGGCTCTGAAAATGTTCCCGGAGCTCTCAGCTCGGCTGCTGGAGTCTGGGCAGCTGCTCCAGGTTTTCTTTTTTCCTTTCTTTTTTTCCCTCTGGCTTTCCCTATTCTTGCTTTTGTGGGTTTTTAACTTTCCCTCCCATACACTGTCCAGCAGATATAGTTGCCACCTTCTCTCGTTGCGCCAGCCACATCATCTTCTCTACTTTGAATTGCTTTATTGGCTCCTCAGCTCTTGCTGCCTGAAGCTCAAGCTGTTTAACCTTATCTTCAAGCGGCCACATAATCCTCTTTCTACCTACAGCTCTGACCTGGTTTCTTCCTTTTCCTGGCCTTGCTCTGAACCATCATCCCACCCTTCTTGGCTTAGGATGACTTTCGTCTCTTGTGCATTATTGAGTTCATGATTTGCAGTAGTTTCTGATTCCTTGGCTGCTGGGTGCCCATTCTCTTTTAAGAATGGGTGCAATTTTCTTTTAAAAAGGCTTTAACTTCTTTTGTGCTTTCCTCTTCTCTTTTTTTTCTAGGCTTTCTTCAGTCCCATCATGATCCAGCCCTGGCACATCCACTTCCCCACGGACTTCGCTTCTCCCATCACTTCTTTGCTTTCCCCTATTTGCAGAGGGAAAGGCTGTGCCATCTGCGCTTACAAGTGCCCTGTAAATCCATTTCTCATGTGTTGAAATTAGGTGTTGGATACAGATTAACAAAATATAATTAAAATCCAATTTACTGGAAAGGAATACAGATTTCCATCTTTTCCCTTTTGCGTGAATATCTGTTTCCTTGCATGCTTTTTCTCCTTTTTGTATGTTAGGCTAGAGATTTGAGGGCTTGGCTTCCTGCTGCTTCCTAGAATTCCCTTTGGAGCATGGCTGACCCCTTGTTACAATGGGCTGCTCTGTGTACAGACCCTTTCACCTCTGTGTTTATACCTCCTCTTTTTACTAGGGTATCCACCCTGGAATACGCTGCTGTTGCTGTCAGGGCAAAGGAGTGTTAGGGGAATGTTTTTAATGAACATACGGTTATTGCATAATGTAGATGGGAAGTAGGCAGAGGAGGATGCGTGTGCAGCTCTCTGAACTGTAGAGAACATGAGCAGTCACAGGCCATGGGTAATATGAAATTATTATGATACCATGTAAATTCTCAGGTGCTTAATGGACTTAATTTTTCAGTCTCGAACTACCCATCTGGAAGAAGATGTGAGTTAAGTTGGGAGTTTTTGTGCAAGAGCATGTAAGGATGCATGAGAGCTGTTGTGGGAGCTTCTGTAACATGAAAACTGTTTAATTTGCAACTGTGCAGATACATTGAGAATAATCCTAACAGGACTGGTAAGCAAGTGTGAAGTAGTGAAAAGAGGAGGAAGACCAAATTCATGTACTATAATAACTTGTTAAAACCAGTGAAACTGAGATGATATCTCATTTACATCAATATTAATGAGAGGTATGTGTGCAAACTCCTGCCTAGGATCAAAGGAAAATATTATTCCTTAGTTTCAGATAGATAAGAGGGCTCAAGGTATATAAATACAGTTTAAACAGTTATGAGGGCAATTTTCAGCTCTGGAGCAGAAACACTGTACAAAATTTTGCTTTACTTTTGTCTACATTGTCAGTGCCACATGCAGCACATATAATCTGATTAACTTCAGTGGGAGTATATATTCTTCTATGTTCTGGTACCCCCAGATGCATCCTTGCCCCCAGAAACCCTGGGATTCAGCTGGAATGTACCCGTTACATCTTGTTGCTGGGGAGGAGGATGATGGGTCACGTGTTTTGGAGTTTTAACTCAGATCCTAATTGATGAACTGCTCCCTTCCAGAAAAATAGACTGTAAAGATATTAAATTTCTTATGAAGGTTCAAGCTCAGTTAAATATATTCTGTTAAATAGATTTCCAAAAGCAAGTCTGATGGAGGGGGAAAAAAAAAATGAGCGGCGTCTGCAAATATCCCACTGTCTGGAAGTGCCTGATGGAGCCGAATTAATAACTTTTAAGAAGTTTCCTTTTGAAATGTTCCTGCAGCAAGCTTTTAAAAAAGCCTTAGAGAGGCTTGGGAACAGGAACCCTTTGTAGAAAGTCTTTCCTTCAAGCAAGAACATTTAAACATGATGTGAAGGAAAGTAATGGACAATTGGTACTGGGTTCCCTGATACTGCCTAGGGAAACTCAGTGGCATTATTCACAGAGGTAGGGATGGCACTTGTAATTTCATTGTCAGCATTTGTAAGTGTTACTCTAACACTGCAAATGACTCCCTGGACATCTCCTCAAAGGTGACTGCCTCACTTGTAAGGATTGTAAGCATGTGGGTCTTGAGGAAGGTCTGAGACTTGACTGTGAAGCCATTCCAAGGTGTTTGATCTCGCTGTCTACACAGACCTGCCAGTTTTGTCTGGACTTGGCCTTCCCTCAGCCTGGTAGGTGCTTCTGCAGCCAGCTGATGGCAAGTGCTTAGGAGCTGTACGTGTGTCAGCTTGGCACAGAAGTGCCCGTGGGGCTGGTGTCCTGCTGCTGTGCCATGTACAGCTTCTGTCTGCAAGGTCTACCTGGACCTGCAGGGCCAGAGATGGTGCTCATGCCCAGGAGCCTGTCCTACAACACACACTGAACGTGGCAAAACTAAATCATGTACCTGACTTTAATACCTGGCTCTTGTACTGCAAAAAAGTAGAAGAGCCAGGTATTAAATACCCCACCTCTCCAGTTCCTTTCTTTAGTGCTGTACGTTGTTCTGGAGGAGCAACTCCTTAATGACGTCCTAGACTTTGATATATGCTGTATTCATGGTAACAGCTTCTCCAAATATCCATCTTCCAAATTACATTAAACCTATTTATACGTTTGTGGTATTTCTTCATGCTTTATTCAAACACAAGTAATCAAATAAAGAACAAATCAGGCTGTTATGCTTCAGAAGTCTCTGACAGTTAGTACTTAGATTTTTATGAGGAAACAGAATTTTACAATTCATTGTGATGACAAAAAATGTGCTTTTCTGGCACCTCTCTCAGAAAGATTTCATAGTAGGTAAGAAAAATATGCTGTAGCATGTTCCAATCACTTCCAGGCCAGATGCATAGCCATTGTACAGATGGGTAAGTCGGCAGAAAGTAGTGAGTGTCATGTACAATGTTTGTGGTAGAATTACAAGCTTAATATTTCTGACTCCTGGTTTCCCACTCCACTGCAGGATAAGGAAACTGCTCTGACTCTGCAGGAAACACTTTCTTTGGCTTAGGTAAGCACATGCTTTGTATCAAGCCCTCCCTTTTTGTGGACTTCTAAACAGGGGCATTTTTGGAAGTCCCATGCTAGACATCTTGTAGATGGGATGAATCCATCCAGACATGTGAGTGCTCTGGAGACAGATTTTTTTTATTGGGACTCCTGTGCTTGTGGAATTACCAAATTGCCACCCTAGTATTTGTTCAGTGCATCCAGTTAGTATTGAATCTGAGATCAATAGGTACATCCAGACTCTTGTCCTATAGGTATCTTTGTCCTAGTCTTTTGATTTATGAATCCGGACATTTGCCACAGAGCTATACTAGTATTGGGATTGTATACTTAATGACTTTCTGTTGATCTCATTAACCTCAAACTGTTAATGATGGCAATATTTATTTGGGTAGAATATGAGCTAATGAAAGTCTTCACCTCGTCCCACCTCTTTTCATGGCTGATTGAATCTGTTTAACTTGTCTTTTTTTAGTGCTGTGTTCATGTACACTGAAATACTGCAGGAACTAATGCTTGTGTTTGAGGGTGGGTTTTTTTGTTTGTTTGCTGTTTTGTGGTTGGTTTTGTGATTCTTTGGGGTTTGTTTTTTTTTTTTCAATTAATCATTCATTGAAATACACAGTCCTACGGAAGTCTAAAGTTTTGCCACGGGGTAGTTTTGGTCAAAAGAGATACTACAGCACATTGAAACAGTTTCAGCACTTTCAAAGGCTGGTTTTGTTTCAATACTTCTGAAAGCTAAGGAATTGAAAGTATAGGTTTACAATATGTGGTCAGAGGAGAGTGGAACTTCTTTCTGAAAAGCTTGGCATTCACCCAGGGTGTGGGAGGCCAGTTTTATCTCGTTTATGTCACCAGGATGATTTGAGCGTGTATCACTCGTCTCCTGGAAGAGATCCTAGTCGGCAGGAGATAGGATATACTGGGATTGATTTATGTCAGTTGTTGACATTATCCCTCTTCTTCACTGTGTAAAATACAAAGGAAATAACACTGAGCGAGGTGGAAAGCTACGCCATAGCTCAGTGGTTTAGATACGCTTTGAAAAGGGAGACCTGTGTTTGCAGTGCTTGTTCCAGTTATACCCCTTCAGAAACAGAAGAACATAGACATTAAAGACAAAAAAGGATGAGATGTTAGGTCTCTTGGTTGCTGTTAAACAGCATGGCCTTGGCTTGGGAACTGCTTATGTGGGGGATTTGGGAAATCTGCTTGAGTCTATTGGAGAAGGAGGTAATTTTGTATTTGCTAGGTTTTATGCAGTGTGCCCAAAATTTTGCTACTGTGTCTTGGTAGAGATAGGATGCTGGTGTAGGCAGGCATTTGCTCCTATATTTAGGCATTTCATACAAACAGAAACATTGCCAGCACAAAAACCTGAGATGTTGTCTCCTAGGATCGCCTGCAGCTTGGTGTGTGTTCGCTTCCAGGAGAGCCAGAGAGATTCAAGTCCTTCTGACAGGAGTCTTGAACACAGAGTTGCCATATTCTGGCAAAGCACATTAATGGTTTGGGTGGATCTTGACTGCAAGGTGACAATTGCTACTACCTCCTTTCCCTTACCTCTCCGTTCTGCAGATGTGTCCCTTGGGATGCTTAACAGATACCAAGAAAACAAAGATTTTTTTTTTTGTTTTATGCAGGAAACAATTAGGTTTCAGAACCCAAACCCCCACAGTTATGTGCCCAACTCCCTAATAGGAGTGGGTTTATCAGAAGATTTCTGTTAAAGTTTCAGATCAAGCTGGCACCATCTGGAGTTTACCTGCCACTACATATTTAATTCATCTGCTGATAGGAAATATTTATATTTAATAAATAGCTCATAAAAATCTGTCTTCCCTCTTCCTTTTACGTTGAGAGCATCTCGTAGCAGTGTTAGGAATGTTATTGCACACCCAGGCAAGGAGCGTGGCAGCGCTGGAGAGATTATTTATTTCAAATAATCACTGTTCCTCTCCAGTAACTAGAGAGATTAAAAAGTGGTACAGTGAAGGCTGCAGAGAAGGCAATCCCTTATGTGCCTTTCCCAACCTTAAAGACTGTTGTAAAACAGATCTGTATGACAGTTGGGCTAAGGGCATTTATAGTGTCTTTTCTATGCACCAGATTTTTGCGGGGCTGTGGTGTTGCTGACATTGCTGTGCCACTTCATGGTACCTTCCTCACCTCCTGTGTGTCTGATAGGGGCTAGGGTAGGGAACTCATTCTGAGGCTGATTCTGGGGCTGTCCTTCTCCTTTAATGAAAATCTTAAGGCAATTTTGGTTACTTTTTAAAAAATGTTATTTATATGAACTGATAAAATGTCCCTAGAACTGGATGTTTAATACACAAAGTGGTGAGTGTATATATTCCTAAGTCTCTTTTATGTCTGCTGCTCTTATTGTTGGGGTTTTTTTCCTAATATTTTGAAATAATCCACTGATTTACACTTTTTCTGGACTTTCTTTTTCTTTTTCAGTTTTCCAATCTTCCGTTGCTGTGGCCAAGGACAGGGCTGGTAAATCAAGATTGATTTAGCACTGGCAGCTCTATTGTCAGGAGAGACCATTCAAGGGCTCTGTGCAGTGAAATTAGGAGAGAAAAACAGTTTTCAAATGAAAGTACGCGCATCTGCAACATCAATGCTGAAGTTCCTTGTACCAACATGTAGAATTGGCACTCCAGGTTTCCTGTTGCACACTATGGATTTAGGCTCAGAGGAAACCCTCCATCCTCAGCCTGTGATCACGGTTTTATGCGCATAAATAATGCGAGATTGTACAACATCCCCCAAGACTTCTCTGTCCTACTATCAGGCAGACATAGCACAGGCAGTGTGGCAGCAAGCTGCCTACACATATGCCTTGCAAATATGCCTCAAACCTGAGCTGGAGGGAACACATCTGAGGGTGGATACACAGCACAAGCTTCCTACCTCCTCAGTGCTCTGTCCCTCAGCTGAGGCTGTCAGCAAAGCTGATAACGAGTCCTGGTGATGGGGATGGCTTTTTATGTTTGGTGCAGCAGAGTCCAGTATGGTGATACAACCGTTAAAAAACTCATGTTATTTCTTTAGACCTCAGCTTATGTTAGAAACAATCAGTGACCTTATTCGTTTCTTCATATATTTGAAGATATTTTTCCAACCACTGTTTTTATGTGTGAACTACTGTACTTCATAGCGAGCAACAGAAAAGTATGGCCCCATGGCTAAGGGCTTAGGAAAGTGGGGTTCTGCTGTCAGCTCTGCTGATGAATGAAATTAATTAATGAATTAATGCTTATTGAAACTTAATAAAAAATAATGTAAGAATATCTAGACATCAGTTTCATTACCTCTATTGAGAAAGATTAAATTCTGGGGTTCTCTCTTTCCCTTTGTTTCATGTCCTTGGCAACATCAACTTTCTTCTTGACCTGGAAAGCCTTAGGCAGTGCTTGACTTGTGATGCAGTTGGGGTTGTACCTTACGAAGCCACAGGCATTACCATTGAGAAGTCTCCTTCATCATTTCCCAGTGCAGGGCTCTCTTATTTCTGTTGCGTCTTGATTCTGGAACTTTGATACATCATTCTGCAAGGAAAAAAACCCAAACTCTTCCTATTTAAATCCATGCAGCTTTGATTTGATATTTGTCTTCAAATGAATTCTAACTCCAAGCAAAGTTCAGTCATAAAGTTATCTCGAAATTATGGATTCCTCATGAGTTTCCAAATGCTTGCCCAAGTTAGTCAGAAAATGTTCTAAATGAGAAAAGTCTTCCACTGGTTTGTCTTGAAACCCAAAATACTTTTTCTAGCTTTATCATAATGCTTCTGTGAAAAGCTCATGAATAAGGTACCACACAGACCCATCCATACATGATGTGGCTGTTTGGGACCTGTTGGTCAAAATCAGATGCCTTTCTAAATCCTCATCTAGCCAATTCTCAGACCAGGAATGGGGCTTCTGTATGCGTGAGAGATGCTCCTCCTCCTTGGAGAGCTGTTGTGTTAAATTTAATGGTCTGTGTCTTACAGGCATAAAATCATCTTTGTGGTTGTTTATGCATTTTTAAATCTGTGTAATCATGGGGTTTGAATTCTTTGACTGCAGCTATATAGGGAGAGTCTGAATATTTAATGGAGTATTGAATGCTGCATAACTTTCCCATGTATGGACTTGCAGGAGGTGTTTTGATGGATAGGGTGGTTTGTTTCTCAAACTCTGTAGGGTCAGAGATCATGTGTCTGAAATATTTTATACATGTTGTGTGGGTTTTAGGTAATTAATACTCTATGCTTGCCCCTGAGATATGTGGCAGTGGTTAAAACTCAAGTGGTGATTATACACTGATTATACTGAATGATGAATATTTCATTTATTTGGTTTGAAATAGGAAATAAAATATATTGCTGCCATGCTGGTTTTATTTCAGAAGACTCTGTCAAAACTAGCACATTCAAAATCTGTTCAGTGTCCTAAATTTATCCTGCTCGAAGAGTGCAAATATTTCCTTGAGGACTTTTTAAAAGGGATTTTGTTGTCTCGCTTTATAAGGATGCTTCTGGCACCTTTACAAAGGCTTTTTGCCTTGTCACCTTTAGGTACAGACCAAAGTCTTATTCTTCTCACACCGTTCATTAATTGAGCTCTTGCTAATTGTACATTGGGAAATATATGTGACTGAAGGACTGAAAAAATCAGATGGGTGAGACGAGTTTGTCTGTACCTGTTCTCCACCTCAGGCTGTGGTGCTGTGCCAGGAAAGCCCATGAGCCTGCCCAGTGTCAGAGGTCTGTTCCCATTATACTTCTCCAACATATCTCCACTTGGATCAGAGATACATCTAAAGGGTATAGCTCCCTTTTTATTTCCTTTAATGACTGTTTTGGATCTGTCTTCATGGATCTGTCTAGTCTCTTTTGAATCTGCTTCTGCAATTTCTTGCAGCAACAGATTTTAGATTTTGTCTATCTGCTGCATAAAGAAGTACTTCTTAAACTAATTTCCTGCTAGGACAAGGGGCATTCATTGAAACTAATGTTACAGGGGTTGGTGAATAATAGTTTTGTACTCAGCCTCATTCAGCAGGGCATTCAACCTTGCCCTTGCCCATCACCCAGGCATCTGTTTTCCAGGCTGAAGGCTCTCAAACCTTTTAGACCCTTCTTGAAAGGTAGCTGCTCCATCTCATTATTCATTGTGGTTGCTCTTCTCTCTACTTCTGACTCCTAGCTACAAGCCCTTATTGGAGAGCAGAAATAAGGACTTGGAAGTGCACTTCAACTTCCAAAGGGAGAAACTGGTCATGAGTATCTGCTGGAAATTTGGGATTGCTCTCCTAGATGGAAAAAGAGCTCAAACTGGTCTTTCAAAAAAACCCAAACCAAACCCTAACTTTAATTTCTGAGCTTTTAACGAACTGTAACAAAATAACTCATCGGCTTGATTTGGATTCCAGTAGTATTACTGAAACATACTTAGTTGTAACTTACTCTGTATGAGGTTGTTAGTGGAGTACAGGACTTCTCAAAACAGAGAGCTAAAGACTGTGAAACCTGCCTTGAAAAGTACATACCGAGTCATGCTGTGTGAAGATTTGTTGCCTTTGATAGAGCTGGCCAAGGGGTAAATTAGTATGTGTTCCCCTCCTGTGCTGACACTGAGAAGGAGAGAAACTAGTCTGGCATAACTTTGAAAGCTCAGTGCTCGGAGGCTTGCTTGAGAGCGCCTGCAGGAAGAGATGGGCAGATTTTAGCCTGAAGGACTGTGGATAAGTGCAGCTGTCAGAAGACAGTTGGGATACATGTACTGCTTCTGCAGCAAATGCTCAGCTCCCTTCTGTGAGCGTCAGAAAGAAGGCTGCTTATCATCATGACTGACTCCTAAGAGCTCTGCTGTGTAAATGGAAGTTTTATCATGCCATTTCTAGCTCACACTATTGTTTAGGAGTAAGTTCTGGTTTATATAGCTGTCCCACATTTATGGCTGTACTGACGCAGTGTCTTAGTGGTGTACCAAGCAACGTGGCTAACATCCATCTTAGGGTGTTTGTGCCTCTCAAGGGAGAAGGCTTTTTGGTGGAGCTTTTGTTTTGGTTGGGTGCCTTGGTTTTTTTAGGGTTTTTAATGTACACATTGTTGTGCATGTTTTTGTCAGGGCGATTCCTTGTGTGTTTGGGAAGAAAAGCAGTGTGCATCTGTCTTTCAGTAAGACTTGAAAGATCACAGAGCTGAGACCTGGGCCACTATCAGAGGGGAAGCTTGCCTCACCCTGCTTTCTCAAAGATGAGCTAAGATTGTGTGAAGACACTGCCCCAGAGTCAGCTGGGCAGGATCCCCCAGCTAGGTGATCTTCCACTAACTGTGTGATTTTTCAGATAAGAGGCTCAGGTCATGGAAACTTTCTTAAGCTCAGTTTTGTATTATTTTGTTGAAGAGAGTGGAGACAAAGTGGGTTTTTGTTTTGTTTGAGGTGGGGTTGTTTGGGGGAGGCTGTTGGTTGTCTTTTCTTTTTTTGTAGCTGTATTGAGGGAATGCACGTTCATACTCTGTGCCTGTTGGATTTTCTGATGCCTTTATGGTATATCACAAACATCTGTTAACGCTGTAGTTGATGGTAAAGGCACCTATGCCAAGGCATAGTCCACAGTCCATAGTCCAAGCTGTTGGAGTCTCTTAACTATGCTCTGCCCTTGAAACTGCAGGCAAATTTGACTGCTTGTGGATGTATATGGAGAGTCAGAGATGAATGGAAAACCCTCAAAAACATTTTGGTGCCCATTTTGCCTTCCTTAGGTAACCCTGTCACCACACTGATACCTCTGTAGTCGCAGTGGTGAGGTGCACTTGGAACTGGAAATCATCTACAAATTGTTAGTATTCACATCCATGTCACTTGTATCCACTTTGCTATTGCTATAAATAGAGAAAATTTGTCCTTTTGAGCCTTAATTTGGTTATCTGGACAAACTGCTGGAGAAAGAACGGCATTATATGCTTTCATCTGTGTCATTTCAAACAAATTACATAGCTGGGCTGTTAACAACTAGTGCTTCTATGAGTGTATGTTACATTTAAATATTGTAAATCAAAGTTCAGCTGCTAGGGATCTTACTTGGTGGGTTGTTTGGATTTTTTTTAAATGAGCTCCAGTGTGGGCCTGTCGTTACTGTAAGTTCATCAATATAGAGATACTTTTAATTTTGTTTTTTAGAAGGGCTCTTTTAAGCACATCTGATACTTAAAGTCATCATGACATGAACTGAGTGAATGAATGACTTGAAATTCAAGCATAGACATCTTGGTTTAATCCCAGCTCTAAACTCTTCTGAGACTTCAGACCTGGATACACTTAGTCTTTTTGCTTTGTGATGGATTGAAAATAGTACTATACCACCAATCAACTACTTAGTTCCTAGGTCTCTCCAAAATTGTTCTACAAAATCAACAATGTTACTTGATAGAGCTTAAAATAAAAAGAGGAAATGATTGACAGCCTAATGCCAAAATAAAGTCCTGTCTATTTATATGGGGCCAGAAAATCAGGTAGCAAAGTTGTCAGTGCAGATGGGATTGAAAAATATTTGTAAGCTTGCGAGGCTAATGCACTCACTGTGGGTACTTGGTATCTGTTGACACGACACTCCGAGAAAGACTTGCAGAAAAACACAGGGATGTGAACAGTAGCGTTTAGTTTGGATGCAGTATCAGAAAAGAAACCAGTATGAGATTCCTTGATGCTCCTGATGTTTCCTTGATGCTCCTGATGCTGCCAGATGTTTTTGCTTTGCTGCTGCTTGGATGAAAACATGCATAGGTAGTCAGTATAAGACTTTGCATACCTGTGCTATTGTCCTGGTCCTAGTGCTTTCTTCCTAAATCCAGCATAATCTTCAAATAAATCTGTGAAGTTCTCAATAAGCCTCCTTCATGCTGCCTTTCCCCTTAACCATTAGGAAAGGCTTTAAATAAATACCTACAGTTTCTTCCCTTGCCCTTCTGCAGGTCCTGCCACCGACTCTGTGCCATGAATGCAGAATGTGGCAGCAGCTGAGCATCTGTACTGAAACCGTTTGCTGTCATGGCAAGGAATATTGATTTTACTCTGTGTTTTCACCTTGCTTTCTGTTGTTTCTTTTGTTTTAGACTTTGCTAGTCCCTGTTCCCATTCTGTGCAGTGATTGTGCAGCAATGTCCTGGTTCCTCATTAGGGCTTCTAGACGCAACCAATGACAAATACAACATAATAGTCATCCTGACATTCTTTCTATCAAACTCTACTTCTGGTGAATTTATTTCCCCTTTATTTCTTTCTGTGGTGCTAAGCACAGCAAAGAGCCGCTTCTACCAGCGGGGGAACTGACTTTCCCACTATACATTTTCCCTTTGGTCCATATGGATTTCTGCTTAGACCTAGGGGCAGATGCACTATGCCTGCGCAGTTGTATAACACGCCGTTGCCTGCTTTTCTGCCCTGAGCTCATAATGAAATAACCTAAATGATTATAAAAGCTTTAGCACCAGCTTCATTTCATTTTAATAGAGCAATAAAAACAACCAGTGTGCAAGCTGCTGGCTCCAGTACTCCTGCATAAGCCATTAGCAAAACAACATTACTGGCTCTTGACAAAGAAAAACAGCAGTGACAAATCCAAGAATTTGCTCTGAAAAGAAGTCAACCAAGTGCTAGTGAATCCAGAGCCCCGCTCTGGCTGCTGTGAGCTCTTTGTTTGAAGTTGAGAAATTGGCACTTTCTGATAATTTGTTTTACATTCTGGCTTTGTCTTCTGTAAATATCCTTTGCAGTGTTTCCAGCAATGCTGGCAACTGCCCAGGCGCCCAAGGAGCTTTTCCAGTTAACTTGTGTGCGTGCAGACCTGACAGGTTTTGCATTTTGTGCATGAGTCTAGCTCTGGCTGCCTCTTATGCTCTCCCTCTGCAATGCTAGCAGCTAATGTATTTGCAACATTATACCCCACATGCCAAGTACGGTGTGTGGAGTCTCCACATAAGGCCCAAAGGAGACCCAAGATGTCCCTGCTACAAGGCCTCTGGTTGCCTCACTGGTTGTGGGGAAGCATGCCCATCTCATGGGACCCAGCATATGGAGCCTTCTGTACTGAATAACAGCAAAAAACCATCCTGGGAGCCCTGTATCTACCTAAGGTTTTGTTAAGTGTGCCTTGAAGGGTGCCTATGCACTTGGTATATTGTGTATTTCAAAGCATATAGAAATTGTAATTAACTCTCATTAAACTAGTACCAACTGTTCATGTATTATCCTCTAGTGGTTTACTTTGTTGAAGGAACAAAGTGCTGCTCAAGGTTTGGTTCCTGCATGGACAGCCAATGGTCTGGTTTCATTCATGGCTACCTGTCAGGGTGGTTGCACCCTGGTGCTTTCTCATGGATGGTAAAACTCCCAGCAGGGCACGTTGGGAGACCTCTGGGAGATTTGGACCCCTCTTCCCTGTCTCTTCCATCGTTTTCCTTCTTGCAAGCTGAAAAAACCCACCTCACCTTTTTAATTTCAATGCTGAATGTGAAGATGTCATGATCACTCTTTTCCAGGAGAAGCTTTCAGCATTTCAAGCTGTCCTAAGAGTTTCACTGCATTTGGGCATTCCCAAAAACATCTGGCCAGCTGGAACAATCTGAAAATGCAGTATCAGCTAGAACAAGAGAGATGCTGGAAGAGAGATATAGGTGACCTCAGGGTGAGCGAGAGGATAGGAGAGAAGATGAAATTTTCCCAAAACAGAGCATGAGAAAAGAATTAATATCCCTTTCCTTTGTGTTACATTCTAGTAGTTGTGTAATTCGGTACCTATAAGGGAGCCAAGACTTCTTTCTCTGCCCCTATAGCCTGGAAGAGCATTTAATAAGTTTGTTTGGATTCTTCTCTTCTGGTTTTGCAGAACTGGGTGAACAGCACCGCATCATCACCTTTCCCTCTTGGCGAGGTCTTGTTTCTCTGTTTAGATTCATTTCACTGTCCCTGCAGAACATCTGCCAATTACCTAGATGGATGTGGTTGCGTGTATACATTTTTTAAATTGATATTAATCTGTGATTCATTTATATTCAGCAGTGTCATTGGCAACAGTCTGAGAGGTATCCTGCTCCCGTGTACTTCTCTCCTTGCTGCTTTCAACTGACGTTTGTAGTTGTGAACCTTTGAAGAATGTTCATCCTATTGTTTCTGATCTGATGCCTGTTCTGTTTTAAATGAGATGTTTCCAGCCTATTAGGAATGTCTTTACTACAGGAGCTAGACCTTTCAGTCTTTTGTAGAGCTGTTCTGAAATAGGACAAGAATTTCCAAATGATTATCCTTAGACTCTCAGTGCTTTGCGGATTTGTTATTTTTAGTAATCATTTAGTTGTCAGTCTCATGTTGGAGATCTTCCTCTCCCCCACCAAGGCCAGCTGCTAGAATCGAGGGGTTATGATGACTTTCACAAATGAACGGGGAGCTTTGTAGCCTGATGGTTGCAGACAGAAGTACTTGACATTTCATTCTCTTTGAACAGAGTTATAAAATGTCAACAGAAAAACATACCATGTAAATATTTCCAACAGCATCCCACTGCAAAGCCCTACTGATTTTGGTTCCAAAGTGAAGAGGTTTTTTCCTCCCAACGATGTTTCTTTTCCTTTCTTTTTATTTAAATGAACAATGTACTGTTCCAAGAGCGGTTCATGTGGATGTGCCTGGAAGAAGTCATCAAGTTATCTCACAGATGTAGTCATTCTGGATGCAGGGTTTTGTTTTAGTTTTCTCCCTGCAAAATACTTTATGAACATGGGGCCATGGTAAAACAGCTTCACAGTGTGGGGTATTTCTTTTCTTCCCCCCCTTCCTTCTCCCATTGAACTAAAATCATACTTAGCCCTTTAGTTGCATTATCTGGTACTATAGTTGCAAGCCCTGAAGTCTCACTGAAAGCTTCTGGGTGGACTAGGCTTGAAGTGTAAAGAACATCCTCTAGTTGTAAAAGTAACTGATAAAAGTAACTAGTAAAAGTTTCCAAACTGTCATACAAGTACCACTGATAGCATACGAGCTAGTCCAGATGCATGCTGATGCTGCCTGCTTGTGCAGGTATGGGGTCCATTCATACTGGTGTAATACCAGCTAAGTTCTCTTTCTGAAACCTCTGTATTAAGTGCGTTGTTGGAGCTCAGCGATGATCGGGGGTTGGTTTCATCCCTTCCATGCATCACTTTCATGTTGCAGTGTAGGGAGCAGCATTGCTATGAAGCCAGGTGTGTGATTCTCCTGTTTGTGTTTCCTTGTTTCACCTAATTCTGCAATTGCTCTGTGGCACAGGCAGTTGCTTACATTATTGATAGTTCTAATACTAAATTTAAAGACTGAATAAGATAACTTCTATTGTCTAGTTTCTTTCTTTGGAGAGAAAATGAAATGTTTTAGCAAGACGGTGCCTTCTAAGAGAAATACATACCAAATGGACCCTGTCTGAGAGTGCTGAGTAGCAGCCACGTCTGCTTTAAACCATAAAGACCCTGTCTTTTAGCACTGGGGACTATAGCCTATAGGTCTTTATAGGTGCCTGTATGCTTTCATATATTTATTGTCCTGTGATGTGACCTAACATGTACAAGCATCTTCTGTCACAGGAGCACACATGCATGCAGGGAGCAAGCTGCAGACAGCCAGAGCAATTAATGTAACATGAATAACGAGTTCAACTGTATCACTACTGTCTTTGTAGACACCAGAGGGATATGGCTTTACTCTCTTAAACAGCAGGAGGAAGGGAGCAGGAAGGACCAGACACCTTCTGTGAGCAGGATGAGGTCAGGGAGACCTCAAAAGCCTGAGAAACAGCTGGAGACTGAGCCGTTTCCAGCAGGCTCTCCACAACTCTCACCATTGCTTTGTTCTTTGGCAGAAGATTCCCACACATGCACCTGGCTGCTCTTTTCCACCCCAGGGCTGAGGGCAGGCGCACAGTGCTGTTGGGTTGCCTGTTGTTGGGGTGCTCAGCAGCAATGTGCTTTGCCGCATATGCGCTTTTGATTGCCTTTGGTTTAAACTCATCCCATTCTTTACCTGCAAGAAGGCACAGGGCCGTGTGTGAAACTGTTTTCAACCCAACCCATCTTCTTCCCCACCTCAATCATGTTCACCCGCTGGTTTGTTTGATGTGATAGAGAGATCCAAACTAGAGTCTCTGATCTGTGGAGTGCTGGATTGAGCCTTTGGTTTCACAAGGAAGGATAGTGCTGCTTGTCTTGGCCAGTGGTGGGGAAGTCTTGCCAAAGGCTGGGTTGTTGGGGCCTTCTTTTTTATTTTCCCCTCCCCAGAGCAGATTAAAACTGTATCTGAGCATAATAGAGGAGTCTTGGCAATGTTGCAAGCTTTGACTTTTAAAAATCTTTTTTTCCTCGTCTTTAAAACTGTTACTTATTATGTTTTACATTTTGTGCTGCCAGTGGGCCCTTAACAAGAGGAGAATGTATTTTTTTTTCACTAAATACTACCTGCTGAATGCTCTGCCTTTATGACCTCGAACCGCCTGATTCACGTGCATAAAAGCACAAATGAAGCCCAACAGAAACAGAAGCTCTGTGTAATTGTTTCCCGATTTCCCTGTCACTTCCGAGCCTTTGATTTTTACTCCTGTACATTAGTCTTAATTTTTCTTTTGTACTTCACTGCTACTTCTTTTCTACTTCACTGCTACATATATATATATGAGCATTGTCTCTACTAATTCTGCTTAGTCTACTTTATAAGCATGTAAGCATGAGAAGATACTTAGCAACGGGAGACATAGCTGCAAGAGATGTAACTAATAAGCATTTTTGCTGCATGTGATTTCAGTGCTTCAAAAGTGTTTTTAGTATTTAGATGCGGTTTTAGTTTATAGATTCTCCTTGCCAAGCTTGAGACATGTTTTATTTCACTTCTGTTCCCTACAAATACCAAGTACTTCATTCCTTTGTTCTGTACTAAAGGAGGGAAATCCACTCATCTGGACTATAGACAAGTTGGTTAAAGACTTTATTCAGCGAGATAAGCAAGTGAAACCTCTCTGTGTAATGCATTTCACACCAGAAACACTTGATACTTAAAATAGGAAGAAAAAAAAATCAGCTCTTCATCTGTAAAAAGTGTTTTGCACTTCATGAATTTTTATTAGGCGCATGTTTTCCCTGCTATATGCAATAGTAAGTCTGTGAGCCTGGTCTAGTCAGTGAGCTGACTGATAGTTTTACATGAGAAAAAAAAAAAAGGCAGGAGAAAACATTTGGCGTGGATGTCCAGTGGTCTAGATCACGTTGTCCTCTTGCCCTTTCTCTGCTTGCTGTAGTCTGATTTGCCTTTGGCATTCTCATGAGCTAAAATATCTGCCTCCAGCTCAGCTAGCCTTGTGCCAAGACTGAAACTAGAGCATATTGTTCCATCATTAAATGGGCAACGTTGAATACTTGGGAAATTAACAACAGCTGCAAGTTCTTCAGCTATTTTTATTTGTACTGTGGCTATAATTTTTCTAGTGTGTTTGTGCTGAAGTCAGAAGAGGAAAGGAAAATAGATCCCCCAAGAGGCTGGCTTTTTGGTTTTAATTAAAAAAAGACCCTGCTGAACAAAAGCATCCATAAAACAAAAAGTACTGAGGGCAGCCTAGCAGTTTATTCAGTGTTACTTGGGCCCCTTGGTCTGGCTGCTGGTATGAGTTTCTGGGGGTTTTAGTCACACCTCGGCACATGGTGAGGTAACTGGCACCTTTCATGGTCAGCCCTCTTCTTTAAAAGCCCTACTACTTGTAACATCTGTCTTAGCCTTACATAAAGATTGGTGGCAGCAAAGCAATTTTCTCTTTTATTTATGTTTTATGCTTCTAGCCAGAGACATCAGCCTAAGTCTACGGCAGGCACTCTGTTCAGCAGCCTTTGATGAGGCCCTAAAATCAAGCTAAGAAAGCTTAAGAGGATGATTGTAAAAGCGTTTCTTAAGTATCGTTTAATAGTCCAATGACTCCTATGGCTCCTGTTTCTTCCCAGAAGTCGCATGGTCGTGTGCCAGGAATGACAAGGCAGAGCCCACGCTTTAAAACAAAAGGTCAGTGTGGATCCATGAGGTGGCATCTTGCCATCCTACCAAAGGGGTTCAGGCTCCTCCTTCCCCCACAGCGCCAGGCAGCTCTGCGGGTGCAGAGGGGAGATTGGGAGATGATACTGGGGGAGAATGGATATCGCAGCATTTGTTGGTGGTGCTTTTTGAGCACCTGGAATTAATATCCCTCACAAGGAGTTAGGATGTTGTCTTGAAGTTGGAACCATAGTGAGAAACAGCAGCTGGAAACATCACTGAGGGGAAAAAATGAGGTCTTTGCTTGATCTGTGGCCTCTTTAATAGTCTGACTAAACACTTGGTAAATGCAGGGATGAATGAGAGGAAGCTCATCCTGAAACATTACCCTTTCTGAAAGTACAAGAAGACGCTCCTTAGAAGCCTTGCCATTGTGCAGCTGTAGGAGCCAATGCATTGTTTGTTTATTTGAAAGCAATTTAGCAAGAATGTCTTTTTACTCTAACTGAAGAGATGTGGTCCAATTCTTTTGTCTTTTTATGTGACTCAACTCGTGGCAAGACATCTATTCCTTAGGCTGGATGTAACTTTAGAAAAATGTGGGAATTCATAGCCATTCCTTTAAAATCTTTGAAAATGTGTTGGTATGTTTCTGGATTTGAATGGAAACAAATAAGAGAGGTGGTTTGCTGTTCTTACTCAGTAACTTAAAACTTTAAGGGCAAAGCCAAACCTCTTCCCTCTAACGCTTGTGCATGTGCTTTAACTTCACTACCACACTCTGTGATACCATAGTGGTATCACAGAGTCCTCTTCGGATATGGAGTCTTATTCACATATTTGAAGGACTGAGGCTTTGTTTGGTATCTGATATCTGATTTGGGGGTCTGTAAGCTGGGGTAAAGAATTCTGCTGTTTTAGAGAAACATGGCTTTATTGACATGAGTTGGCACTGCTACATTTAAACTTTCATCTTTTCATTGAAAAAGAACAATGTCATGGCAAGCAACCTCCCAGTGGTGAGGTGCCATGCTTTTCCTTTCCCAAATTAGAGGCTAAGCACACTATAAAGGAAGGAGTTGGGAGTTTTTTGCCTTGTGCTGTGGGAAGATAAGATTTCCGCCCTGGGCTGGTGTGAGGAGCTGTAGCTAATTCATGGTGTCATGCTTCTGTGTCAGAAAGGGCTCCTGGTTTGAAACTCAGTTGGAATTCAAAAAATGGGAACCGCTGCCTTGCATGGAGGAGAGGAGCACCAGCCATCTGCCAGTGGAGTTGTCCCCTCATCCTTCACAAGATGCTGTCATTCCTGTATATATGCCTGTCATTCACAATCTGCCTCTCTGTTGTCCTCAGCTGCCACCCTGTTGGTTTCTGACCTCTCAAGCCTGTTTAGAAAAGGGTTGGGAAGAAGCCTTGACTGTGGCTCAGTCAGTGCCATTTATTCCGGTTAGCCTCTTCTGCTGCCTGATGGTTTTGTTTCTGAGGAGCAGAAGGGAGGAGAGGATATGACCTGACTGAGGTCTGATGTGCTTCTGGATAACGTCCTTCTGATTGAGGTCTGATGTCCTTCTGCGCATAATTCACATCCTGAAAACTACACCCGTGGGGTCATAGGAGATGGCTCTCTGTGATTCTGGTTTGGTTCTTTGCTTCTTACCTGCTAACTCTAACTGGTGTACACCCTGGTGAAAGAAGAATTAGCACCAGATTTTATGCCATTTCTCACCTTGCTGGTTGTCTGGACACATCATTCTCTTGCTTGGTTCTCTGCCGTGCTGCTCCTATTGCATTTCTTTCTCCCATCCGTGAGTCTCCATTTGTGGTTACAGTGTAAAGGGTCCTTTGCCTGCACAGAACTGCCCTGGAAAAATGTAGGAACCATGGTGCTGTTTTAGTGCCTTCGTTCCATGGTGCTCTTTACCCTCTGGGATGAACCCTGTAGTGCTTGGAAGAGCAGCTGGCAGGCCTGTGAGGAGAGGGGCAGCAAGCCAAGCCACGTCCTGTGGAATCAGGAGCAATGCCCTGGATACATCTGAAGTTGTCCACTGCTTGCACAGGGATTGAACTTTCTCCAAAATTTCAATTTATGCAATGTTGTCAATGCTGACCAAATATGCAAGTGTGTCTGTACTCATTTCTAAGCTATCGATGCTACTTGCATCTGTTAATGTGGGCAGACACTATCAAAATCCTCAGCACTTTCAGTCTAGTTGAATAATTTTCTAGCTGCTAGGTTTATAAATTAAACATTCATGGCCATATCTCATGCTATTATCCATCCATAGCAGTACCTCCAGGCAGGGATCTTGAGCTTTTTTGGAGTGTAGACCACATCTTAGTGGAGAGCGAATGTTTCATTTATACCTCACCTCACTCTTGCAGTTCTCAGTTGCAGAATGTCCCTGAGGCAACCCCAGATATTCTTTGTGAGGCGATAACCTTGGTAAAGAGATTTTTGATGTCTGTGTAGTCTGTGTCAGAGGGACGAGTGGAATTCATTACAGCATCCCAACTTTTCTTTGTGTCTTGTCAACTAACTTACACACACACAAATATGATCTATCCTCTGCAAGCAGGAATAAAGAACAACATAATGTCAGATGAACCACAGGCCACAGGAGTGGTAACTAGAGGTCCAACAGTGACAACTAGGAAATTTGCGTTGTAACTGTTACTAGAGGAAGCTGAAAGCTTGATGGGGTCCCGAGAAAAATCCACATACATGGATGGATGTTTGAGTGAGGAGTGTGCCCTGTTTGAACAAGAGAGGAGGCATGCAAAAAGCTGCCCACATCTAGCATGTCCTTCATCAAGCTGAGAAGTAGGTGGTTTGAGGGGCGAAAAGCAGTTTGAGCCAAGACATGGCTCCTATACCAAGAGATAATTTGAATTTGTCTGGTTCTGTGTATCCAGTATCTCTATCTAGACAGGCATCTTTGGAACTTTGGAACCTGAAGTAGATTCTTCCCTACCTCCACCTTCTAGGAAGCTGTTTTGAATGTGGAAAGACTCAGGTTGATCACTCAAACCAAGAAAATGATCCTTTTAGAAAAATGCCAAATGTTGGTATGCTTTGTATTTAAATGGAGAGATTTGTCAACACTCTTAGTGGATTATGTTGAAATTTGACAAATTGGGACATTGGAGATCTATTGTTTAGGTGCATTCAGGCTCCTAATAGAAGAAAAGCAAATGTTATGGTCTTATGTAGGAAGTTACTTCATTTGGAAAAATGCTTTGCCAGTAGTAGGCATTGTTACTTGCCAGAAAGGGTTGAGTGTTTATTTTCTATTACAGTCTTTTCATGGGAAATACTCCAAGGACAAATGTACTGTATTTCTTCCTGCTCAAATAAGTAGTTGTGAGGTACAGCTGTTGGATTTGTCTCGCTGGAATTTAATAATCATATGCTGTCACTATTGCACTGTCTGAGTCGGAGCCAGTTTAGGTTCTTAGTTTAATTTAAAAGGCATTGATGTTTCAGTCTACCTGGTCAGTGTCTGCCCAAAAGCCACAGTAGAGGATCCTCCTGAGAGCTTGAATTGACTTGTTAAATAAATACAAATTACACTCTGTCAAACTCTTCTGCTGTTTCTTTCTTTGAGGAGAATTTTGGCCTGAGAAAGAGATGTGTTTGCTGCCAATCAGTAGGAAGTTTAATAGACTGTGTGCAAGAATAGAAAAACCTGATTATTAGCCTGGATGAACCCAAACATATAAACTCCTCCTGGTGTTACAGGAACTGAGTCCCAAAGGAAATAGTTTTTTGGACCACAGCATGGAGATTATCATATTGCAGCATTGTGGTACTCACAGTATTGCAGCCCTATTCAATGAGCTAGTCTTGCAGACAAGACCACATTTACCTTTGCTGTGTTCCTATGTGAGTTTCAATGTTTACTTCAAAGTAGTTAGTCTAGTTGATTTCGTCTAGCTACATTAAGGTTTCCTTTAGAACTGTTTCTTCAGCCCTGGTTTGGTCATTAGACCAGACTGGACTTGTGCTGTAAATTATACATCTGTGCTTTTCCCTTGAGAGACTGAGATGCTTTGTAAGGTTGTGAATGACAGGGTCATGATGGCTGGTAATGGAGGTATCTGTAGGTAAGCATCTGACAATTCACTGTTAAGCAGATGGGAGTTGGCCAAGAGCAAAGCTTCCCCCCAGCAGTATTGAGGTAGATACTTCTGCTCAAATACCTGGATTTTGAGTTGCTGGGTTTTTTTAGAAACTGGTTTTCAAATATGAGAATGTTTCCAAGGTAACTTCTTTAATCTCCACTGTATTCAGATGCTCATTTATTTAATACACACATGACATGTGTAATCTGATTTAAAATGAACAGATGCTCCTAACAACAATCTAACACTAAACATGATGGGTTTCTAGAATAACCTCTTGAAGGTGAGAACTTGCCTTGGCCTTGCATACCTTCCAGGGGAACAGCACTGAGGTGATATTTCATTGTTATCGATTTCTTTTGTTCCCTGCGCTGGGTGTGTGATTAGTCATAAACTCAGCATCTTGTTTCTTGAGACTGAGGAGTTGCTGCCTTCAGTGTTACAGATGTTTACAGGACTTCAGAGCACAAAGGGTTTTGATCCAGTAGTTGCAGTGTTGGAATAAATATCTCGGAAAACTGAAAAAGTCTTAGTTGAGTGAAAAAAAAAATGTTGTTTTCCAGTGACTGCTCATAAGAAGGATCTGTGGAAGGTGTGCATCACTGGATTAAATGTCAAGAATGAAAAATAAGGGTAGTAGAGAGAGGAGCAAGAGTTGCTGTGATTATGCAGCTGCGCTCTGGCCTGTTCATGTGCTCTCTGCGGAACAAATGAGCGCGGGGGGGATGCATAACATCAACAGAACAGCCCAGGAACTCCCAAAGCAACTGCCCTGAGTCCTGGAGGCCATTAAAGAAATCTATTTTCCTGCAGCCTTTGATGGGCTGTCATAGCTGAACTAACCAGCATCTGTACATATCACAGTGTTGTTACTACCTCGATCTTGTCTGCGCTGCAAATGACTGAGAAAATTGAGTTCTGAATCCATCTTCCTTTGCTCAGTCTTTCTTCGCTTTGTTTTTTCTCTTATGGGAGATGAAAGACAGCCCCTGAGGATTTAAGTACTAGGTAATTTAAAGGCTGTTTTCATTTTTGGGATGGTAAAAGGAAGAATGAAATGTATGTAGGAAACAGGCAAATTTGCCGGTTCAGCATGAACTGAAGGGAATGAATGCTGGCATGGCTTTAGAAAAACTGGGAGAAACCCATATCTATAATTTGCTCTTACTAGTACTCTAGTTAGAATAGGTTCCTGTGAGGAGTAAGTGCCTACCTAAGGTTAGGGCTGGAGACGTACCAAGCTTCCAGTTCTTAGTCAAAGGAAAGTGCGTTTGGTATCTATGTCTTGACGCTGACTCTGAAAGTGCTCCCTATGTTCATTAGAGGCTTAAAAGTAAAATCATTGTATTGCTGTCATAGTATTTGTTTTATGTATATGCTATATATTTATACGTTATAAATCATAGTATTTGTTTTCCTTCATTTTTAAAGAGACCGAGGGTGGAAATAGTGAATTTCCTCACTCTTGGCATGATCTTCCTTTCAATTCCTGACAAATGAGCCCTTCTCCCCATGCACTCTTTTTTATGGTTTGTTTTATAAGGTGACTTATGACTTGTTCTGTAGTTAAAGAATGCAAATAATAACCGTGGTTTTATTTCTCTTGCACATATGAAAGGAAACAGAGTAATTGCAGAAGCTAAATTCAATTTTGGAGCTGTGGAACCTGCCCAGTATCATTTGGAATAGATCAACTGCTTCTCGCAGATTTGGGAAAATGTTACATCTGTTTCCTTCCATTTGGAACTGAAAAAAAGGCTACCACTACCCCCTTGAAGCTGCAGACTCCAATGGAATGTTGAATGTTTTTTGCTTTTCTTGGGTGAAAATGCTTTCAATATGTGGCATGCTTCATGCTTTCTTGCAAATCTGCCATTAGAACTCTGAGTGTAAGGTCAGTTCCACCAGGAAGGTGTAAAAAAACCCACAGCTTTTAGGTTTGTGCAAATGTTGCTGAGTTTATGGGCGTAGAAATAAGAAGGTAAAACAAGTCCTGACCTTCTCTGGTACTGAGGATCTCTTGGCACTTTCATAAGCATCTGACTTGAAATTCTGATGTAGATCCAAGCTGGATATTTCACATAACAACTACAATAATTATCATAACTATGGTTTCCCAAACAGTTTGAAGATGATTTGGTACAGTTGTTCCATCCAAGACAGTCAGTGGGGGTTTGGGTGGTGGCAACTTGAGTATGAGTCAGTGGTGACCAGCAGTAGAACACGAGGAAATGGAATACAGCTGTGCCAGGGTAAGTTTACATGGGACATTAGGAAAAGGTTCCTCACTGAAAGGGTGGTCGGTCACTGGAGCAGGCTGCCCAGGGAAGTGTCACAGAACCAAGCCTGTCAGAGTTCTGGGCAGGAGAGAACTGGATGATGCCCTTAATCATCTGGTTTAGCGCTAGGTAGTCCTGCAAGGAGCGGATGAGTTGGCCTCGCCAATCCTTCTGGGTCCCTTCCAGCGGGAGATGTTCTGTGAGTCGATGATAAGTTATTAATGTCTCAATTAGCGCTCACATATGCCATGAGCTGTTTAGCAGGTGCAGCGCCTCCCGCACACCGCGCCGAGTGCGGTGCGGCTGATGTATTACACCCATGCGGCGCGGCGGAGCGCGGCGGGAGGCCGCTGTCCGCGGTGCTGAACGCGCGCCCAGCCGCCCGCCGCTCACCCCCCATCTTCCTTATTGTGGGCTACGGAAAACGAGGGTCTCCTGCTTTTCCTTATCCCCGCCCCCTTTTGATGCTGATGAAGGGGTTATATTCAATTGAAACTATTGTTCTAGGACTGAAGTGCATTTCCAATTTGCTGCATAATGGCAAAAAAGAATTAAAATAATGAGTCAGGCTCCTGAAATGAAATTGCGTGCAAGGGATAGTTTGTACTACTTTTGTGGGAAAGGTTAATAGATCTAAATGTAAAGTAATGCTTTGTGATGGGAGGCTATCTAATGTTAAATTCACTTTAATTCAAAATAAAAACATGATGATTAATGCATGTGCTCTGAGCAGCAGAAGAACTAATAAGAAATTGCTGTTTGTGTTGAAATTTTTACTGTTGCAAAATGCAGATTGATTAATTCAAAGTGGGAAAGGTGCTTCTTCCAAGAATCCTGAATGGGAAATATTCCCTTCTTTCTTGGAGAACAGCCCAAAAAATCTGGCCAGAAACACCTCCTTCTGAAATATATGAAAATCGTTCTTTATACTACAAGTTAAATGACTTTGTGATCTTGGTCTTGATGAAACAGCTGTATATCTGGAATAGTATTTGTCCTGTTTACGGTCACTTGGGAGGGAAGGCTTGGTAAAGGATCAGCATCCTTTTATACAAGACTTTGCTGCTGTTTCTTTATTACTTTAGTTAATAAAAATACCTTAGCGTATTCCTGGCTTTTAGTAAGACTTGCTTCTGTCTTTTGTGACAAGAGCGTGTCTTGAAATCACTGGTAACATGGCTTGCAAACCCAGTT
This sequence comes from Strigops habroptila, assembly GCF_004027225.2. Lineage (NCBI taxonomy): Eukaryota > Metazoa > Chordata > Aves > Psittaciformes > Psittacidae > Strigops > Strigops habroptila. Next base: position 148,346,795 of record NC_044277.2, on the reverse strand, counting down.
TCTTAGAATAGTTTGGAGATGGGCTTCTTTTACCCTCAGTTGTTAGCATCATCAGGGAAGGAAGAGGGGGGATGAACATAGATAGAATCAGGCAAGGTTAAAACAAAATGTATTTTCTCTAGTAAAATGTTTTCACCCTTAGACTACACTTTTCAGTTTCAGCATGTGTTGTCTCTAATGGATGATATTTTACCCTTTTCTGGGCTGTGGAAGAGCAGTATGCTCATATTCTTGTCTCTGTAAATCCAATCTTTCAAACTTTCAGCATGCAGAAGTCCTTCCAATTTCAGTGCACCATATCTAATGAGCAGCTTGTAGCTCATAATGCTTTCAGCTCTTGTCTAGGCACTGAAATGGATAGTGTTCTGAAAACTGATACAATTTTAAAGGTCAGATCCCTTGAAGCATTGTGATTCCTAGCCATTAATGTGCCTTCTGGAACTGATTATTTAGCCTGGAGTTGCGCTGTAGGCTGTCCCATCCTTTTTTCTGGGTTTCATCAAATACTAGCCAGGTGCAGTGACTAATAAAACTGGGAAAGATGTGTGTGAGTGAGTTTTGCAAGAGGCATTCTGTAACAGAAGCAGCAGGTATAGCCAGTTGTTTCTCAGATGCCGTGGAGCCATATGGTCAGAAAGGTGTTGTCCTTCCCGTTTCCTCAATTACTAGTTTGATCTAGCTGTGTGGAAGACAATTCTGGGCGCAGGTTGGAATAGGATTGTGTGATGCTCAGAAATGATGAGGTTTCGTTCCATGTCTTAGATACTTTTAACTCTTTTTCTTCCTGTTCATCTATGAATTAATCCTAGCAGAGCCTCAGAGGCTGTCACCACAAGAATGACATTTGGATCAACTTGCACTCTACTAATGTATAGCATATACCCAGTTGACTGGGAGGGAACAGCACTAAGTGGGTCACCCCAGAATACTAGGAGCCATTTCTGCCACATCAGTGTGGCAGGTCACTCTGTCAATTACCTTTTGGGTTTTTTTCCTAATGAATCTACCTATTTGTATCCTTATAACTGTAATATGTCATGGAAATTGTGTGTATCATCTAGATTTTTGTGTGGCTTAAAAGAAGGAGCCTCACCCTCAGTTGCTGGTAACTGATAGGGTTTCATTGACTTTGTGATTAATAGCAGACCTGTGCCTCCTACAGGACATGGCTTTGAGCAGATGTCACAAACTCGCTCTGAGTGTCCCTGCAGCATACAGATAGCAATCGCCCTCCCTCTGCCCTCCACAAACACATTTGTCCACAGTCGGCTGCTTTTTTCATTGGTACCCGTAACAAAAATGAACTATAGTCCTACTGGAAAGTATTTACTGTCTGCAGATGCGGCTCTAATTGTTTTTACTTTTCCATTATTAATTTCCAAACCTCCAATAAAAGCACTGGGCGTGAATCCACTGCTCTCTTGATTGCAAAGAGTACCAAATTGATCAGCTCTGTTTTCTTTTTATTGTCCTGTGGACTGGAAGATGATGATGTGCAATGGGGAGGATATTCCTGCTTAGAGATAGTAGTTCTGCAAACCCTGCAAAGCATAGCTAATGATCTGTAGAGTACCATCTGACACTCGTGAGCAGGCTGCCTGCTCTGTCTTCCCCCACACCACGTGCATACGTATGTATTTACATTCTGTATTTTACGGCATGATCAAAACCAGTCTTTGGTTAATGTTTTAGTAACTTCTCTTTTTCATTGTTCTTACTAGCAGCGGTAACATTTGCAATTTCAGTCTGTGGCAGGAAGCACATTTCCTTTCTTAAAGGAAATCTGAATGATTTTAGAGGCCACAGAAAAGGACAGTTTGCAGTTTGTGTTGCTGCAGTCTGTCAAACAAAACAGGCTCCGAGACAGATGCTGATGTATTTAAAAACAAACAAACAAGAAAACCAAGTCTTGTAGGTTTTTTTTTCTCTTTCCAAATATGGAGTCTTAAGGAATGTATTCAAGCATCTGTCTAATTCACATACCATTAATTCCCTAAAGATTACATATGGATACCAAATCAGATCTGCATCATTTATTTGTAAAATGAATGTATATTAATATTTTTTATCCGCGTCAAATTGTTAAAGGACATAGAAGGAGGAATCTTATAAGCAAAATGTGCAGAGTCCTTCTCCTAGAAAAGTCAAAAGCATCAGCATGGCCATATCTAAGCCACTTTAAAACCCATAAACATACTTTTTTTGCTGTTAGTGAATGGGTAAATGGCTTTTTAAAGACATGAACGAACGCTTGTTAGAAACTCTGAGGTACAGCCTGTCTTCATATAGGAGCTAGCAGTGGGCACTAACCCTGACATCTAAGGTCCTATTGTATTGCAGTCATAGGAGTAATCTCCCCTTTGTGTCTGTTTTGAGGACTGCAGCGAGTTGCTGCTAGATGTGGTTTCTTGGGGGTTTAATAGTCTCAAACAACTACAAGCACGCTTGTATGGCTCTCCATCAGCTGAACTAAGAGGCCACTACCACTCAGAAGAATAATGTGGATCTTGGCAAGAGACAGATGATCACAGCCTGCTTCAGAGGATGTGTGTGAGATGGGAAAAAGTAATCCGTGTCCTGGCTACCCTGATCATCTCTCTGGTGCCTGAGTGCTAAAGACATTCAAATCCTTAGAGGCAATGACATTCTTGCCTCATTCTCAGCAGTGAATTCCTATGAGCTCTGCTAACCCGCAGTAGACAGTGGTTAGTAGCCGCTGCTTTATGTCAGGGTTTACAGGCGTAAAGTTGCCATGGAGATCACTAGGAGTTTTAACTGAGCAGGGACGGCAATGGTTCGCCCTGTGTGTATAAATCTGTTTGACGTGTCATGTGTATCGGATTTGGCTGTGCTGCTCACAGCTGAGGTCCACTGGCTTGTTTGCCTGATTCCGTGTAGGAGAGCCGGACAACTGCCATGCAGTACTCATAGCACTGGGATGTTAAAGCAAGGCAGAACTGGGACTGGTACCTGCTGTTCCAGGGTCCATATAAAAGCAAAGTCTGGGCATTTTCAGTGCAGGTATCTAAGCCCTGTAAGCTAGAATGAATTGTTTCTTGCACAGTTTTCCCAGGCTGGAGCCTTTCTTGTGACAGCAGAAAGCATATTGGTTGTCTGAAACAGAATTAAGAAGCAGAAACAGAAATCTTACAACTTGGGAGATGTGGGAAGGAGGAATCTTCCCAACTCATTTTAGAACTTGTAAAGCAGATTAAAATACGTGGAGAAGGGTGAGCAGAATGAGTGCTGAATATAAATGCCTCCTTTACACTTGTAAAGGGTACCCAGCCTCCACGTGCTCAGAAACATTGCTGGGAAAACATCAATTAAAATGCTCCAGACTGACGAAGGCTTTAAAGCTGTTGAGGTAAACAGTGACTCATATTGGTTGAGAAGCAGGAAGGAAAAACACTTAACAGCCTACAGCCTCAGCTGGGCTCTGAAATGAGGCTTCCCAAGGGGTCGACCTGCAGGCACTGGGATTTTAGCCAGGGCCTGCTGATCTGCAGCCTTCAAAGGTGAAGAGCCAAAGTATTTTACACTGACTTGGCAGCAGACCTGCTGGGTTTACAATACATATACATTTGCAGGGTGTTACAGAGTAAAACTTGGCATACTTCTGACTTCAGAGTAGAACCAGCTGATGAAAATATTTGGAAGGAAGGGTTATGAAGTTGGAAGCTTTGAAGGAGGCCAAAAAAAAAAAAAAGGGAAAAAGGTCAGATGTGGAGGTAGATCTTTGAAGACCACTTGCTCCAGCAGCAGTTATGGAGCTCACCTTCATATACTGCCTGGACTGCGGCATCTGTTTGAGATTCCTCTCTCTTTATCCCAAGGAAAAAGCTCCAGTCCTTTCAACAGGAGCTTGTGCATCTTGAAGACTGGTGTGAGCCTGTTGTATTAGCGGAAAGGCCTTATCACACTGATCAAAAGTGTCTTCCTTCCCCCCCCCCCATCTCGTGTACTGCTTTTAACAATTTAATCCAGAGCAGTTTGTCTTCATGGGCTGTAATTGATCTGTCTGTGATTTAGCTCATCAGATGCTCATTAAAGAGCTTGCAGCCTTTCTTATTCATGAGAAATGAGAGTCAGGGATCTAAAACCACTTTGTCTTTGTCTTAACTGGATTCATTTAGCATTCTGGGATTCAGGGAGGCTAATAAACTTACACGAGCCATTATTTAAAGGTGAGCTGCCAAGTGAACATGAAGGATGATCCAAGCACCACGCGTGTGCCGAGCACTCTCCCACATCGGGTGTCAGGTGTGAGCAGCCAAGGGAATTGCAGCTAAAACCCCCGCAAGACATTCCTCTGCGGAGGTGTCCCACGACGCCCTGGCTGTGTGTGATGGGATAACGCAGCTTGCGGTGGAGCTCCTGGAGCTATGTCTGCAATGAAGATGGCATTTTATGCTAGTGATGTCAGTGGGATACACAGAAATATTTTGTGCCTTGTATATAGAGTTTGGGCTTGACATCTGGTTTTCTGTTTTAAGCACAGCTATTGTTCTCAGCTGCCGTCTGTGCTCTGGCAATGCCTGTAATGATGTGCGCTTCCCACGTCGCCTGCACACACACGCTGAGCAAACGCCTTGTCTCCATCCTTTAACAAGGATACTCTGGCAGTCTGCGAATGAGAACAATACCCCTGGGCTGCAGAAAGCAGTTTCCCTTCCCCGGTACTTTAATGAACACTTGAAATATTTCCAAGCTGTAGGAAGAGGAGATGGGGTGGATGGGTTCTCCCTTCTCTGGCTCCACATGCCAGAGACTTCCAGAAGATGAATAATTCCCAGCAATTACTGAGTTTACTGGGTCGTCATGCTTAGTGTCGTCAAACTGGTTGGCCTTGAAGGTCTCTTAAGTAACTACGACCACGAGTGGGCTCTTAAGAGCTGTCTTTTAAGATAGCAGTTCTGCCAGGGAACACATGCAGCTGGATCCTGGGCCTGCATGGAATGTACTGACTCTGTTCGGGAATTGGGGAAGCTATGGGGCCTCACAGACAAAGGGATCTGAACCCTGGCAGAGCACACTGCCATTCATGTGTCCTGACTTCCTAGTTGCTGTGTGTATTGGGATTAGGAAATCTTTGGGAATACAAACCTTTCCCAATTGCTCAAAGTCACGGAATTTATAAATACTCTATGCTTGTGTTTATAACTGTACATTGTCCTATGTAAATATTAATACCATATTTTTCTTCCTTTGTAGTGTACGGAGGCCAAAAAGCATTGCTGGTACTTTGAAGGATTATATCCTACATATTATATGTAAGTAGTCATCACTTTCCTTTTGTGTTTTCTAGTGCTCGAGAGAATTAGATTCTGAAGGCTCTTATAGTGTTGTTCTTTCACTACTTACACTTTTTCCATAACTTCTTAGAGACTTTTTCTAATTTAAAAATGAAGATGCAGTAAACTTCCCTCCTGCCTCATGTTCCATCTCTTTCCCTTTCTCCTTATTAACAAAAGTGTACGGACTTGTTTCACCGTTCAATCCAAGTGACCTTTCCAATTGAAAACAAAATGCAACTTCTTAAACAGCTCTTATTTCAGAATGCTGAAAGGAAACATAAGTAGAGCCACATGAGGACATTCCTCCCTTTGTTTTGAACAAGGGCAGGTAATCAGGCAGAATACCAAGAATGCTTTGAAAGTAAATTTGTCCCTTTGCTAATAGTGTTGTTTAATTTAGGGGGTCAGGACAACTTCTTATCCGTGGCGTAACTGTCCTTTTGATGAGTGGCATCTGCGTTCACTTCAGGCTTCGGTGTGAACCAAGTGTCAATGACCTGTAGGTACATGTCTCTGAACTGCAGTTTCTGTTTTAAATTGCCCACAGCAACAACAAAGAGATGGAGGAAATGTGTAGGTGGAAGGTATCTTCCCTGTGGATTTGGGGGCAGAAAGGAGGTAAATGTACTAAACTTTGTATCTGGGTTGTATAGCTTTATAATTGCAAACATCTGTAAACATAAGTTTAAAAACACAAAGCGGAGTGGAGGAGCAGGTAGCAGCATTAGGTTGTCTCTTCCCTGAGCAAGCTCTTCCTTGCTAAAAGATTGGAAATTACTGTAATCCTTATGCTACCCAAGAACTTTCCTCCCTTTTCTTCTCCACCTCCACTTCATCTGCCAGAAACAGGAGAGAAATGCTAGAGACAAAAAGCAGCTGGGAAGCCAGGTGAGAAAGCAAGCTCACTGAAAGAATTAAACACTCTGTAGTTTATTCATCTCTGATCCTGAATATTATCTGCTTAGGAAGCGTTTGTGCTTAGAACTCACTATCCTTTTTTCAGGTGATTGAAATGTTGAGAATTACTCATAAATGGTTGGCCAGAACAGATGGGTGAATTTAAATAAGTTAATTTTCTTTGCATACCAATAACAGGACTTTGGTTCCACCTACATTTTATTTTGTTTTACTGCAATGTGGGAAAGAAGCTGAGATGTTATGAAATTATGAAAATCTCACTGTGCCATCTCACTGTACTTTGACATTCAGGAGTGTGTTATTCATCATCACCTCAATATTCTGCTTATGTTTCTGCCCACATGCTTTCGCAGCCAGTGTTTGTCTCCCTTGGTAATAGAAAGGGGTAGCTACTTGGATGTTGGGTGTTAGTTCAGACTCTTCATGTGACAGGTAAATACATACTGAGTCATGCAAAGGCAAGGGGTACAAAGGGGAGGCTTGCTATGTGCAATAGATCTGATGCACGCAAAGTTGCTTTCTAATTAGTTTCCTTTTAGTAACTAGTTTACTGTTTTCTTTGTGTGCTGACATGGAGCATCCTGTAGAAAAGCAGTGTGTTTATTTTCCAGTCCGTCAAAGAGGTTAATTGGAATCGCACACAGCTTTGAACATTGGAAGGAAGGAAGTTGTGAGAGGGCCTATGGTGTTGGTTGGTTGCTTGGTTTGGGAGATCTTTTAATGTGGAAGCAAAACTGTTGTATATCGACTGCATGTGTGTTTGTGCTAGTTACTGCAGCACCCTGTTATCTGAGTTACTGCATAGAAGTGTTGTGATTGCCAGTCTCCTAGATAGTGTAAGTAAATGGAAAAAGGAAGGGGAAGGGGGTGGGATCTGTGTGTGCTTGGTGATTGCTGCAGTGGCGATGAGTGTCAGGTTATTGCTATTGTTGTTATTGTGATTATGAGTCTAAGTGAGGAAGAAGAAACGCTAAGGAAAGACAATAAGGATTTGAGGATGGTAAAGCTCAGAGGATAGATATAGTGTGACAAGTGGAAAATGTGGAAGGGAGGGGAAAGAGGGTATTTGGGTACATGGGAGCCCAGTAGGTTTAAAGGGGGCATGCATCAGAAGGAGATACTTGATATATTTGGTTTCCTACTTTGGTACTTCTGCAATTTCAGTTTCTGTGTCTAGGATCCCCGGCTGCTTCCTACCTGCACTGTGTGTAGGAGGTAGAAGAGAGGCACAACACCAGTCTTAATATCTTAGGGTGAAGTCCCATTGCTTTGGCACTTGTTTGACCCTTTGCTGAGTTAATTCAACTTGCTAATCCCACAGAACGTTGTTCATTTTAGCACATTCGAGTCAGTGTTGAATCAGCTTGGTACAGTTTTTGGCGAACACTGGTGGCATGGGAGGAAGGGAGTATTCTGCATATTGTGGGGGAGGAGGCATGAATAGGATCTTCTCCATTAGCATATGGTTAGATGTTAAATCATCTAAAAACATAATATGTAACTTTATCCTGAGAGTGTCTCCTCTGTGCAAATCTAGCTCTGGGATGTGCTGTAGTGAAATGGGTTTTATTTTATCTTACAATTTCTGGAGCAACACTCCATGAGAAGCAGATATATTTAGTCGAATGAGTTCGCAATAGATTCCCTTCCTTTCTATCACTAGTTTTCTGACAGAAGTTTTTTCTACCCAGTTAACATACGTGGTCTATCCTTTGGTCTTGAGACTATCTTTGGAGACTTATGAAACCCAGCAATGCAATACTTTTTAATGATTTCCCTGTGATCTCAGTCCCATGCTGAGAGTATGTCACATCTCTCTTGGAAACACTTTGTGTTATAATGAAGAGGTTGGCTTGTCAGCTCAGAAATACTAAGTCCTGTGTGTGAATTCACAGATCTAGTGTGGCATGCTTTGGACCAAGGCATCCTTGAAGCAGCATGTCCATATGCCCTATCCCTTCTGGGTAGGCACATCATCCTACAAGGTGCGGGCTTCTACTGTTGATACAGAGAATTTCCAAGGCTGCTCTTAACTTACTTCACTAACTAAACCAACTATTTCTCCATGTCCTAGTTGCCTGAGTCACAAGATACTGTCAGTTAGATACTTTTCTCCTGTGTCAGCAAAATGTTTATGTGGCCTGGAAAAATAAGTAAACAAATATAAAGCAGAGAAATGGATTAGTCATTGGAGTCTAATTCTTATCATTTGGAAAAGCAGGAAGCCAAGTTATCCCTGACGTTGCTTAAAGAATTAGACCATACATCTCCTTGTGTGGATGCACATAAAGCAATTCAGAATTAAAGCTGTCTCAACAGTCTTAACTCTGATCCTCTACAAAGATTCTCATCCTACTCTCACTTAAGCCAGCTCAGCCTTATTCTAGATGTACCCAAAGTGCTTATGGTTGCTGGAAGAGATGGTCAAGATACTTCTCTTACGTGGCAGTAATGTGAATAATGACATAGTGAATGCATTAGATTGTAAAACCACCTCCTCTGTATGCAGATGCCAGCAGCACTTAAGATACTCCAATTGTTTTTTTCACTTCTGAGTTGGGAATGAATAGTAGAGGGAAAGCTGCCTTATGTTTTGCTGATGAGGAGTAGTTTGATTAGAATGATAGTGAATGTCCCCCTCATTGCAGGGTGAAGTATGTTCCCTGGTATGACTGACTAATCCCATAGGTCTTTTCTGTTTAGTTTTCCTCCTGTTGTTAGCTACCAGCACATTGGAGCTTTTAATGAGGTGATAAATTCCAGATGTTAGAACCTGTATGTTTCTAATCCTTTCCTTTCCAGGCTCCAAGGCACGTTTATAAAGCAGCACAAATGTTTTTGAGTATGAGTGGTAAGCACGTGTCCACAGCAATAGAAATACCACTGCTGATGTCACTGGGTCAGCGAAGTTGTCACCCACAGGGAGGGGGTTGGCTGACTTAGAGGGAGAAAAGAGTTTTGATGCTATCCAGTATTGAGTTAACATTATTTCAGCTCATCCTGTTGGATTATTGTGCATGGAATTTTTTGAAGTGTGATATTCTAAGAGAAGTAGTGAGGAAAATAAAGTAACTCTGGTTAGAGAATTGGAGAATACAGCAGGTGGGAAGGGTTCTCAGGAGACCTCCAGTCAAACCTCTTGCTCAGAGGTTGTCCTCCCACCCTACACCACTGGGAAGATCCTACCTCCATCTTCTTAGTAATCTCCTCCTGGGTATTAGCAGGCTGCTCGTGGGTCCCTCTGAAGCCACTTCCTTCCTAGACTGAACAAGCCCATGTCCCTCAGCCTCTCCTTATTGGGCAAGCACCCCAGCCCCTATCTTGGTGGCCCTTTGCTGAATTCACTTCAGTTTCTTAATTTCATTCTTTTTACTGGAGATGTCAAAACCCAAACGGGTGTTTTTTAGATGTGGTCCAACAAGCGCTCAGTGAAAGGTGCTAAGTTACTTCCCTTGATCCACTGGCTAGGCTTCCGTTGACACAGTCCAGGATGCTACTGGCCTTTATTGTTGTCATGGCACATGGCTGGCTCACATTTAGCTTGCTGCCTACCATGACGCTAAGGCCTTTTCAGCAGAGGTGCCACACAGCCAGCAAGATGTTCATCCTTCCCACAAGCAGTACTTTGCTTTTGGTTTTGTTCAATTTCATGAGGTTCCTGACAGGCTGTTCCTCCCACCAGTCTAGATCTTTGAGTGGTAGCTCTGTCCTTTAGGTCATTGACTGATGCCCAGTTTGGTGCCATCTCCAAATTTGTTACTCTATCACCAATTCCAGCAACATGCTTGTCAAAAGGACAGGTCCAGACCTCTGTGGTACTACCACCGATTACCAATACTCTCTAGAGAGTTGACCACTGCCCTCTGAGCCCCACCATCCAACCAGTTATTTTTACCCGTCTAGCTGTCTGCCTGTCCAGACTGTGATGTCCAAACTTGGGTACAAGAATATTTTGGAATACAGTGTGGAAAGCCTTGCTGAAGTTAATGACATCTGCTGCTCTCTGGCTTGTCCACAGATACCATCCACTGCTCGTGTAGTGGTAGAAGCTCTTCTTGCTGCACTTGTAGGTGAGGTTTGGCTTTCCTAACATCACACCTACTTGTGTATGTGATGATTTCTAAACTCCTTTGGTAGTCTGTACCTGCTTCCACTTCCTGATTACTGGCTTTTTGCATTGGAGCTCAGCCATGGGTTCCTTGTCTAAGTATGTTTCGAAAGTTCACTGATGTGCTACTAGGTGAAAGATCTCCAGAAAGAAGCATACAAACTTGCTCTGGAAGAAAATGTTAACCATAGCTGCTGGTAAATGTGAAGAATAGAATAAGCATAGGGGAGTGCCATCTTATAACCTCTTCTCGTTCTTATGCGAAGCAGGAGCTGAGTTAATGTTACCAGCATGGGCAGATGGTTGTGCTGTATTTTTAGGCTAATATGTTTCTGCCTTGGAAAGCAGTTTACTGCATACAGCAGATAACTGCACGTGTACACATTTATGTTGATTAAATCTGTTTAATTTTTAATTCAGAATTAATATAAGAACATTAATGTAAACCTAAAAAAAAGAGAATGTTTGCTATATTGTTCATGTTTAAAACATGTTCATGCCCTACATGGAAACAATTCTTTTTCTTATTATGGAGAAGAATGCTGATTGTATTCTGTTCGTGGTTTTTCATGGTTTTTGAAATAAATTTCTTGTGCATTTCCACACACTTCTCCACCTCTGCAGATTAAATTTTGTTGTATTTATCACACAGTCTTATTCATCTGGGTTTTGAATGTAAGCCCTTATGTGCTCGGTGGTGAGTCTGTAATAATAATAATCATTGTGCATTATCAAGAACCTGAAAAACGTTCCAGATGAGAACAATAAAAAAGCAATGTTCTCTTGCTGTTATTCAGACAGCTTAGAGAGCACTTCTTCCATCAACGTGTCTGCAAGAGGCTGGGAACCCCCCTCCCCAATCTAGACACATGGCATGTTGCATGACGGGAGCTACTTTCTGTGCTCCAGGTCCTGTTCTGTTTACTGCTTTTAATTAAGTTGGCTTTCCTGATGATACACTTTAGCTTTCCCATTGCAATTACAGCTGCATGAAGTGTCAGCAGGCGTGTGCTTACGGCAGTAATCTAGCTGTTGATTTATTTGTCCCTTTGATTTGAAGCCGGCATGGAGGAAGGAGAAGGGAGGCAACGTAATAGTTTTGCACGCTTCCAGGCACCTTGAATAGCTGGCACAATGCAGAAATGAAGGCCTGGACTCGGGCCAGGGCCACCAATTTAGCAGCAAGCAGCCTCAGGAAGAGCCTGTTTGCATATGTAGTTCAACGCAAGAACGTAAGCGCACAGTTTGTATAGTGAAGGAAGACAGCAGTAATTATCAGACCATCTGTGTGTAAAGGCAACAGAAACCCACCACCATTGCTCAGTCCTGTGTGGCCTTGAGCAATAATGGTACAAACCATCACAACTAGCTTCAACAGTCTGTGCCCTCAAGGTGGTATATTCCTTGCTTCAAGTAAAGAACAAGATTCCCTCAGTGTTGATGGGTTTTAAGCTAAAACAGGGGAGATTCAGGCTACACGTGAGGAATTCTTTACAATGAGGATGGTAAAACACTGGCACGGGTTGCCCAGAGAGGTGGTGGATGTGCCATCCCTGGAGACATTCAAGGCTGAGCTGGATGTGGGTCTGAGCAACCTGATCTAGTTGAAGATGTCCTTGCTCATTGCAGGTGGGGTGGACCAGATGAGCTTTGAAGGTCCCTTCCAACCCAAACTGTTCTATGATTCTGTGATTAGTTGAGGTTGTAGTCATGACTGCTATAATTACCCAGCAACCACACACTTGAATTGGCTTCAGTGGGTCTGTTATCCTGATGCATAACCTGGGGAGAATTGGGCTACCAAACTGACAACCCATTCAACTTGCTAGGAGTGAGTCCTGAGGAGGGGAGAGGCATTTAATATTTCAGCTTTCGCAGGCAATCAGGCAGGTGGCTGATCTAATTTGAGATTTGAAGCTTTGAACAATTTCAGAGTTGGAGGCTTCACCAGGCATAGGCAGATTATGCTGAGAAAGGTGAACAGGAGAAGAGGGCAGTCTCTGTCTTCTAGTGGAGTACTCTGAAACCAGGCTCTCCTTTGGCTGAGGTGGGGCAGGGAGCTCAGTTCCACGCTGCTCTCATTTCCAAAGATGCAATAATCACTGTTGTTGCACTGTTGATGCAATAATCACAGGAGTGAGCCTCAGTTTTTCCAGCTGAGGCTGTTTGACCTGACATGTACTCATCAGAGCATTAGGTCTTCCATGTCCCAGGCAAGAACCCTAATGCAAGGCTGAGAATCAGTTTCTTATAGCTTCCTGTTCATGGGACAGGAAGCCTTGTACCTGGCTTGAGCTCTAGTGGACAGCATCAAGGAGCGCTTGACCCCGAAGTCATCTTGAGGCATCTAACCCTTACTGTAGGGAGAGACCATGAATTAAAAGACTTGGTGGCACCTCACTGTTGATCATTAGTTCCTGTGTCCTTCTCTGTGTTTGATCATGCGGTGGCTTGGTGAAGGGAAAAAAAAGACTTGCCATGCATTAGTATGTTCAATTCAGGCAGATAACAAATTCATAGACACCTATCGCCCCCTGCCAGCAGGCTGCTTATGACCTCCCAAAGCAGTGATTAGATGCATTAGGACTGCTCGCCCACTGGGAGCAGCTTGAGATACCAAGGACTAATTGTCTGTTTAATAAGGGCCCCGATGATTCACTAGAAGTCCTCGTTCTTGTTGGTAGGAGAAATTTGCACTTCCACCTCCAGAAAATTAAAACTCATCATACAGATTATCTATGGCTTACTTTTCCAGAGCCTAGAGCTATGCTGTTTTTCTGCTTTGTTCTGTGAAAGGCCTGCAGCCTATGTTGAAAAGCATCTGTTTAAGGTACCGTGTACTGCCACTGCACCGAACCCAAACCACAGCCATTCTTGCTAGGTTCTGCCACAGGAGGAGCAGAGGAAATTTCGAGATGGATGTGTGCTGGCCAGTACGCCATGTGGTGGCACTTGCTACCTTTAGAGACAGCGAGGAGAGTCCCTCTGTAGGGCGGCTTTCCTCTTGGGGTCTGAGAAGGGAGAGCTGGCATTATGGCATGCTGCTGGGTAGCAGGCGGCTTCTAGAAGGGTTAGTTTGATAAAAGCTGAGCGAACGCTTCTTATCACATCAGAAATGGGGGAGGATTTATCATATTCCGCCCAGTTCTTGCACAGAGACCGTGTTTATAGGCTCTTCACCTAAAGAATAATTGAGAAATAATCCCTTTTCAGCTGTTGCCTTCTCCTGTTCTTCAAGTCTGTGTGAAGGACAGGAGTCGAGTATCTCGTCTTATTGTAGGAGAGTTTATTTGTAGGAGTTGCGTCAAAGTGGACAGGAATCTAATCTGAGTAAATATTGTTTCTGTCTCTGTTGTTTCTACTCTGTAGGAAAAAATGACCTGACAGCCCCTTTCCCTCTTTTGCCTTACGTTTTCTTATGTAGTTAAGGGCTGGGTGACTTATCGAGTACCTGGCTCACTATATCTCTAGTGCTGTTCTGGGTGCAAGCAGCAGTGTTTTACTCTCAAGTACAGATATTCCATTGCTGCGTTCATCTATGAAGCAGTTACACTTGTTTATATAGTTATATATTCACCAAAATCAGACCTACATTTTACAAGGTGCTGTTCTTGCATGTGCTGAGAGATCATCTTTGCTATGTGTAAGAAAAGAAATGCTTAGAACCTGTAACTGCAGGTGGAATTGGGTCCCTGCTGAAAATTAGGCCATGTACACAGACATGCTAAGGAGACACAAGAAGCTCTAAGACTAAGGCTGGAAAGTAGATGTTGACTATCACTGCTCCAGCAGCCCTTTAGGACCTTCCCTGTGTTACTGCTCCTCAAGCATTTAAGTGAATGCCAGTGGAGGGATGTGGCCTTTGTTTACATCATCTTTCTGGACAGCAATTAAACCACTTTAGGACTTAGAAATAGTTACTTAGGTGGGACTCCTGAGTGCAGAGTTGGGCTCTGTTTTGATTTCCATGTTCAGTGGGCTGCTGTAGCAACATGGATTCCTTGGAATAACAGCTCCACTGTGTTTGTAGCATTAAGCTCCTCCACATGTCTGGTGGTCTTCCCCATCTATGCAGTCAATAACCTAGGTGTTTCCTTACATAACAGCACAGGCAATGGTTTTGCTTTGAAAACTGCTTTTTATTGAAAGATGGAAATGCACATACAGAATGGGCTCAAATGAATCAACGGTGAAATAAACTTGGTAGAAAAATAAGTCCCTCTCAGTTATGTGATACACTATCTATTGATCCTCATTTCTCATCCTTCAGGTCTAAATCTGAGTCTTGTGGCAGTGTAGTCCTGTTGAGCTCAGTGGCATTACTCCTTATTGAGAGCACAGCGAAGACTGAGCTTCACCAGCACTGTTTCTGCTAGTCACTTTGTGGTGGTTGCCTGCTTTGCTTTGCTTTTTGTTTCCTGGCTTGTTTGATTTTTCTCTGTTCAGCCTCACTGTGTGCTGGCAGCTGAGTTCCAAACAGATTAAATATTTAAAAAAAACCCCAAACCTTTTGTCCTAGAACAAGTAAACACATATGCACACTTCAGCTGTCTCCCTTCATCTCTTCAATACTAGCAGACCTGAGCCTTCTGGCTTTGAGGGCTTAGCACTGAGTCTGCCTGGAGGTGACCCAGCAGTCCACTCCTTCCAGTTCTTATGAGCATTTGTTGTTCTCCTTCTGGTTGTTTCCCCATGCCAGTATCAGGGCCAGAGCTGGGACTTCCTTGGAAATCTGATGCTGCTAGCTATTCGCCCAAAAATCTTTATTTTTTGATCTTGGTTTTGGTCTTTTGCTGTCTCCTCCTTTACATAACTTCCTGGCTCCCTTTGGTTTTCCTCCCCTCACTTCAAAAACTGCCAGTGCTGCTTGTATTCCAATGAATCCCAGTTTGCTTCCCAGATCTTACACATATATGCAGCAATGATTCAAGCTATGACTGGCATGCAGCCCTTTTGGGAATTAAAGTCAGGCTTGTCTTCAGGACACTGGTTAGAAATCATGCACTTTACAGATACAGTAAAGGTTGTGGGGGGTTTGTGGTTTTCTTTCGTCTCCCATCCTCTGTGTCTATAGTTGGGTTTCTGCCACTACATGTGGATTAACAATTTATGTTTTTACTCTTCCAAAAGGCATTGATAATCAATCATGTCAAATGTTAAACTGAGTTTTGGCACATTTGATGCAATTGGTTTAGAGGGGAAAACTAGAGAGCGCTACAGCCTGCATTTCAAAGGTGTTGATGGGGAATATCCATGTTGAGTGAGTGAGGACAGGGAATGTTGTCAGACCACTAAGACCATACAGTCTACTGGATTCTGTAATCCTTGCTTTGCCTCTTTAACTTTTCCACTTTTCAGCAATTGCCAATCAGGGAATTATTTTTAGATGCAGTTCTTCGCTGTGGCAGCTCTGCTAACAAGGGTCTTGTTCAGCTGTGTAGATGTGGGTATAAATGGAAAAGAGCTTCTGGACCATTGCATTGAGCAATTATCCACAGAACACCTGCAGGTACAGGGTTGGTTTGTGGGGTGTGGGTCATACCATATACCTTTATGTGAAAATTTGTGCTTTGCTTGTCCGTTAAGGAAAGAAATTCATCATCGTGATTTCAGTGTGAACCCATACAGAATGCTTATCACTATGATCTGACATGCACAGTAGCTTTGGTCTCTTACACAGCAGTTCCTTGGTGTGTCAGCAGTACAAGTCATTGGACATGCAGGTGCATTCATTTCATTCTACTGAATTATGAATGAAAAGATGTACCTTCTAAATCATAAATCACATTGCAGACAGTTTTCAAAAGAGAGACCGTATGCTTGGTGAAGTCGCAGATGAGCAACTAATGGATCATGTCTTATCCCACATAATGGGTTAAATTTTGATCAATGAAACAAGCATTGCCCTAGGGAAATGCCGTTCTGGGGATCATAATTTATGTGTGAAAGAGGGAAATTGGATTTAGAAAAGTCTTCTGAAGGAGATGGGCTCGGTCCAGTTCAGATTAGAAGTAAGGCTCATTCTTTTTCAACTGGCATTGGGCACAACCAGTCCTTCTCCATAAAGCAGAGCCAAAGCATAAGTATAACTTAAAGGATATGCATACCAGTTCAATAAATATATGTGCATGTGTTTAATTGGGGGTTTTTTATGAACCAGCGTCTTAATTCTGCTGGGATTTGCTGACTGGCAGTAAAAGATAGTACATCAAAGACTGATTACACTTAAGCATCTATGTTACTCTATTAATCGGCTGATTTTATTGTCATCTTTTGCCTGCTAATAAATCTGGCTTTTGTAAGTTAATTTTCTTGTAATTGGGATCGATGTTGTCAGAAGCTGTGTTGCTTTTTCGTAGCACATTAAGTCAAGAACAAGAGATCAGCAGAGGTTTTGTGGTACCCTGATGGCAGTATCAGTAAATGGGCCATTTGTTCTTCCAGTCTTTTTTTGGCGCTGCTATCAAGTGGTGGGGAATAGAAACAGCAGGTTGTTACCATGGCATCATCCTTGATTCCAGGCTCCTACATATGGGTACATGTGTCCATACTCACAAGCATACAAAACACAGCACCTGCTTGGTTTTATGGGTAAAAAGTGAAAAGGTTACTCAAAGGGATTTCCCTCTGAGTTGTGATACTGGCTTAGCTTCACAGATCCACCCAGCAAATGCAGTGCTTAGCCTTGGATAAGTTGCCTCAGAAAGCTTACTGGCTATTAGAAAATGGAGCTTCTCTAAGCACAACCTTAATGAGAGACTTCTTCATCCTTTGCATCATTGTTTTCAGCCATTTGAAAGTGCGATCATCTGTGTAGGAGATGAAACTTCTCTTTGATGGCCTGCTTGTTTCGCATTCAGTGGTCTCAGGAGCTTCATAAACATTCAGCAGTTGAGCCTTTCTGTCTTCTAGCTGGTACTTTAGTCTTCTCTTGCTGGAAGAAAAGCTAAGCCACTGAGACTTTAAAAACGGTGCTGACTTGTAGCCTGGACAATTTAGACATTAAAAGTTAAAAGTAAATTCAGGTACTGTACTCCTCATACAGACACTGTTTTAATTTTGGTGGTTTGAATTACCATAATTATGTATTTTAAAAGAGCCTTTTTCCATCTCTTCTGGCTCTGGAGGAAACATGCAAAATAAGTGAGGCAAGGGTGGGCAGGGGAGAAGTATATGTGCATCCTCTCTCTCTGTTTTAGTTCAACATTTAATACAAGTTAAGCTTTTAGAGCTTAATCTGGGAAATGGCTTTGGGGCCAGGCACTGCTTGTGGTCAGGTGTATGTGTCTGTGCTGACAGAGCCAGTGTGTGGAGGCAGAGGTGAAGACTGCTCACACCCCTAAAATCCTTCTCTTTTTTTGGCCTGAAATGCCTCAAGAAGGGCTTCTAAGTTTATGGGCTCTGTTTCCTCTCTGCTTTTCTGGCCCAACAAAGTCCTTGCTGTACAGCAGCAGCAAAAGGGGTAAGTGCCCATCAACGCGGATGAGGTGCTCCAACCAAAAGCACGTTGAAGAGCAGAAGGGGTACCATGACCACTAGTTTAACAGAAGGCAGCTGCTGCCACCCCGTTTTGTAAGGGGCCAGAACCTAACCATGCATTTAAGATATGTCTTGAAAGCTCTTGTTGTGTTGATCCATTTGGGGAGCATGGAAGAAGGCTTAATCTCTTGGTCCCAACAGGACTGAAGTTAATGCTGAATCACTAAATCTTGTTAGTAGTTTTGTGAGTTTTGAGTATGAGCAGTTTTTAGGGTCCTGGCAAGCTTTAAAGAATAAAGGTTGGAGATGGGTTGCTTTTAGTTCCAGGGACAGCAAAGTGAGTATTTTTTGGCATGAGCATCTTACTATTCTTGCGTCTCAGGCTGGGTGCCTGAGTATCTTAATGGACCTTCCCCTGCTGATCATGTCAGATCCTCTGCCTTGCTTAAATAAAACCTGCTTACTTGTCATCACAAGAGTGGGTAACTCTTTTCACTTGGAAAACAACTGATTATGTATCCATAGAGCATCCTTCTCTGGCCTCAATTAGAGGCTGAAGCCTATGTGTCTTGACATATTTTGTGAGCAAAGTCTTGGTAATTGAGCGTGTAAATTTGTAATTGTCTGTACAATTATCCAATTGATTCTTTTTTCTTCTTAGTTAGCATACAAAAATGGGAGCATAGTCATGCAGTTGGGCAGATTTTCCAAACCCAGATGCTTAAACATGTGCTTTGAGCATACAGATGTGAACACTCTTAAGAAGATCAATCCAGTTGTGTAACCTCCTCTTTTGATACGTGGATATGCTGATCTGTGTGTTTTCATCCAAGTCTATGGCATAACATAGTTTCTGTGTTAGCTTTGTCCTTTTTCCTAGTAAATACGTTTCACTGGGCAGTTACCATAGAAATCGTTCAGGGATTGCTGTTAATGTGCTGGCTTTTAGTGAAGTGCTGCCTTGTGCTTACAATGGTTGGTGCTATGATACCTTTTAAATACCTTCTATTCCATATGAAATATTAATTTAAAATGTGTTGGGGTTTTATTTTTTTGGAGGAAAGCCTATTTAAATAATGGGACTTGTTGGCAGCTGCAGTCCAGTGCAACTTCTGAGAAGCAAAAAATGCCGTTAAATTTGCAATTAACAGGAGGCTTGAAGTTTCCCCTGCACTTGGTGATTTCTCTGTTTGGAAGCTGCTGATTTGCAAAGAATGAGCAATCTGGCAGTTCTGACCTTGCAAATCTTGTCTGTTGCAGTGAATAAAAATCCCAAATGGCTCATGTTTGAGGTCTGCAACGTTCATTTACTGTGAAGGAAAGCACAGTAATGCTGCTTTTCTTTATAACATGTCCTTTGATATAGAATTAAACATTACATTCAGTCTTTTTGAGATGGCTTTAAGAGAAGTATACAGGAAGGTAGTTTCAGTAACGTGCAAAAAGTTCCTGAATGCTGATAGAACTGTGCCATGGATGTGTACATGTGATTGACAACTTTATCTGGCCAAGGGTAGTCTGTTCTTATCAAAAGACCCACAGAATGATTTGGGTTGGAAAGTCCAACCCCCCTGTCATGGGCAGGGACATCTTTCAGTAGATCAGGTTGTTCAAAGCTACATCCCAGCTGGTAGTTCAAGCTACATCTTGAACACTTGTGGGAGGCTTTGCCTCCCAAGCTCATGGCAATGTTGTAAATAACGCCTTGGGCAGGGGTGCAGACAGCATCAGAGTCAGGGATGCTGTTTTAATCTGAGTGACAACCACTCCTCTAATGCCTTTTTCTCTCTGTTTCTCTGCAGATGTCGCTCCTATGAGGATTGCTGTGGTTCAAGATGCTGTGTGAGAGCTCTCTCTATCCAGAGACTATGGTATTTTTGGTAGGTCAGGGTATTTGGGAATTTTATGTCTGTCCTGTTCTTGTTTTGTTTGTAGGACTTAAATCAGGGTGCTGCCAGGCTTAGTATTTTAAAGTAGGGTACAAATATGCAGTGTCTGTACATACATATGCAAGGAGTTTAGGTTTTTGCTTAAAAATTCTCCTGATGTAGTGAGAAAACATGGAAAAAGGAAGTTCCTTGTGTCAGGTTGACCTTTCCTGCTAGACTGTACAGGCAGTGGTCCCGCTTTTATCCAGAATTGCTGAATTCCTTACGTCTGTCCCAGCTACTACCAAGCAGCAGCATTTGTCCACTTTTGTTGGGCTCTCAGTTTTAAAAGAGGATTGTATAAGGAGGATTGTGCATTTAGGCAGGGTTTAAGATATTCCTGCCAGCTGAATTGCAGCTTCAATTAAAAAGGAAGAGAGATACATTTGTGACTATGAGGATTTTACTGGAGATGACAGCAATGGGAAAGAAGGCAGGAAGATCTGAGCTTGTGAAACCAGCAGCTCAGTAATCTGGATAAAGCTTAAACTAAGCACTGTTATATGCATAATGAAAAAATAAGGTAAATTTCGTTTTGGAGAGGAATTTAAGAGAGCACCTGAATAAAACCTTCTTATTGCAGTAGAGAGAAAGCAAAAGCTCTCCTAGAAAATGTGATTTTCAGGCATTTTTATATAGAATTTGATTTGAAGACTGCTTAAAAGAAGAAGTCCTTCAAAATTGTAACGAATAAACACTGAAAAACAGAAGCCTGATAGTAATACAGAGATTTCCTGAAGCTGACTGTGGGATTTTGGTGTACAATCCTCACTGATCTAACTGAGGAGCTCTGCATCTCAATCCCTGGGGTGACGTCGTAAATCTCTGTTTTTCTGTTGAGAACAAATCCTTTGCAGGATCACTGCCAAACGGGAATGTATTAATATTGGCTTAGGGAAACAGGACCTCCTTCTGCTCTCGTTTCCACTGTAAAAACAAGGAACAGAATCTGACCCTTTGCGTGAAATACCGCTCGCTGCCATGCAGTGTCACACTCTTCCTCTTGGGCACCTAGAAATGCTCCAGAGGAGATAAGCACAGTGTGTAGGCTTGCCTTTCTGGCCAACTTCAGTGGCCTCTGGCCAAATTCCATCCCTTCCAAAAGAGCACAGTTGGCACTGTCTTCCAGTAAAGAGCCCTAAAATGAGGTGGCAATTAGAGGCAGAAGAACCATTTGGGTTTACAGGAGCTTGTTTCAGTCATTAGCATGTCTGATAGTGGATCAAGGAAACAGTGAAAGCCACTGTCTGAGGAGCAAAATCTTCTGACATGTCCTTGCTGCATGTGCCTGTTTCCACAGCACCCAGGAAAGAGAATGATGAGGACAGAGTAGTCAGGTTGGAAAAGGACCTGAGAAGAGAAGAACTGAAGCAAAATTATGTCCTTTTCCTTGAGAATGTATATCCCGTCTAGGAAGCACAGAGCAAACCTTGTAATCTTCAGTGCCAAATGCTTCAGTCTTCTGGCTTGAGCTTAAGTGACAGCTACCATATTTCCCATGGGAAACAAAATGACAGTGTTGAGTAATTTAAGCACATCTAAGAATCTTCTTAGGGCAACTGCCACAAACTTTCTGGACAGCCTCAATGCTGTAAGCATGAGGTTTGTGTACAGGATACGCAGTCTGAAACTGTACCAACCTGGAATTTCAGTTCAACATCCCAATGGCAAAGATCAGGTGTGAACCTGAACTTTCCAAAAGTTCAGGGGTGTTTTAGTTTCATATTTCTGTTTTACGTAACAGAAAATATTGGACAATAGTACTGATTGCTAAAGATGTCTATAATATATCCATAAGTGCCCTATGAGTGCTATCTCAAATAATAGACGTTCTTTCAAGAGACAATCTATTTAAGAAACCCTGATAAAAGTCATAGGCTGATGATTGCTAGATGATAATCTTGTTTCTCTCTATTAGCAGTCTGGGTATGAGAGCTGCCTATATGCAGATGGGTTTTTCTCTTTTCTCTTTGCCTAGGTTCCTTTTGATGATGGGGGTTTTGTTCTGTTGCGGAGCTGGTTTCTTTATCCGAAGACGGATGTACCCTCCTCCACTAGTAGAAGAACCTACTTTTAATGTGTCTTACACCAGACAACCAGTTAACACTGCATCAGGTCAGACACTGCTTGTTAAACAAGTTTCACTATTTTCTTTATTTGCCAAAGCATTTAAAAAGGGTGGGTTTGAGGGGTTTGTTTGTCTGGGTTTTGGAAACTGTGGGATTTGGACAAGGAATTGAACTGCATGAAGCCATGCAGCCACCTCCTGTGATGAGTGAAGTCTTCTGCCTTTCAAACAGCATAATTCAGCTGCAGCGTACTGAGTGGTTTTGAAACCCAGAATGACAGGACTTTCAGTTCCCTTCTGTTTTGGTTCCTAATATCTTTACAGCTGTCTGTCCATGCATGGAGGGAGTGTAGCAACTTCACACTTTGCAGCATAGACAAAACAATAGTGAAATGATATCCAAAATGAACAGTGACATGAAGAAAGATTTTTAAATACAGTTGGTAACATCTGGCAGAAGTGAAGGAAAGCCTGAAGTTTTTCTTTCACAATCTGGCTATCAAGTATTCTCTTTTTGATTTGCCTTCCATGCTCTATGATACAATTTTTCTGCAGCAAAGTGGTCCTTCTCCCCTTGTTAGTCTGCTGCACTCTCTGGTCAGTAATGGCTGTGAGCAACAGGAGGATCTACCTAGAGATAGCTCCTCTGGCAGTACTGCTTTCTAAGTTTGTTATTTCTTCTCCTCTGGCTGTTAGGTAGTCCCAGTTGGGAGAATCCTGTGGAGTAATACTCACCTGTAAGCAGGTGTTTGTGCCTTATGGGAGCATTTTAAATCCAGCTCTCTCTAGTTGGAAGATCTTCTACAGTGCTGAGATTTTATTCGAGTGCACACTCTGGTGCTTGCTTTCTTCCTGCCTCATCAAGGCCAAACTGAGACATTTTTAACCACTCTCCAGATTGCATAAGCCAGTGCTAATTTGTGCCAGTGAAAGTACACATGCAGGCATACTTCTACCCTGACACTTCTCCTCCCAAGCTGTCATTTAATTGCACATTGTATTAGAGAGAGCTGCAGCCAGAGGATAATCACCTTTTCTGACAACTTTTTTTTTTAATTGGCAATTTGGTTTTGTTTCATGCTGACTTGGAAGTGGAAATACAACTGGTTTGTAATGAGAAGGATGATCTCTCTGAAAATTTGGTGCTTCAAACCTTTCTATCAGAAATCAGCTTCTGAGCCGTTACATCTCTGTGCAATACTGTGGCTGCATCAAGACAGCCTCCTTAGAAAAGTGTTCTAAAGCCCTTCTAGCTACCTATGACTGTGAGTGTTGTGCAGAGATGCAGCATTTGGGCTCTCCCTGCTGTCGTGCCAGCTATTGCACACCCGTGTGCCTTGTGGAGGCTGTGGAAATGCTTTCTTGCACCCTTAAGCATGTACTCGTAGACGTGCATTTCCTCCCTCTCTAGGGAGGTCTATATGAATAGAAAGATGTTACAGTCACAAACTGGCACTTTATTCACCTTCTTTTTGTTTAAATCCTAAGAGTTGGGTTTTTTATAGGGCTTCCATTCTGCATCTGTTTTTCTGCTTGACTGAACAAGCATTTCCACAGAGAGTATTTATTTTTCAACAGTGGAGGGTTGGGGAGGAGCCAAAGTAACTAAAGTCATACTTTTAAGCCTGAAAAATAACCTCAAGATTATGTGAACAGGGACCAGTTTTGGCTTGGTTGTTAAATACCAGATTTAATTTTAGAGCACATGTTTTATGGGTTTTTGTGACACTTCACAGAACACAAGTTGTGGGTAAATCATAAAATGAGCACAAGCCCCGTGATGACCTGCTTGTGCCACCTGCATCCAGACTGTTATTGCTGTTGCTTAAAAGCTTTGGGCTCTGAGCTAACCCCACCAATTTGGGGTGGGTTTTTTTGCACTTTTATCCTAGGAATATTCAACAGCAAAAGCAATGGGAATTAGTAGTCAAACAAGTTCTCATTTTCTGCTAGCTCCTCTTCCAGGTTTGGTGGCAGTAGCCAGTTCCCTGTTGAGGTGGAGCCCTTGAAATGTGGCTCCTTGCCCATCTCCCTCCTTCCCTGCAGCATCTCCTGCCATCCCAGCAGCAGCCTGGAAGTGGGAGGTGCTTTTTCTGTGGGCCTGATGGGAAAATGGATTGAACACCTCAAGCAGCAGTGTGCAGACCTAGTGGTATCTTTCACTTCAGTCCTAACCTACATAGACCCAAACTGGCAGTTCAGGTGCTAGAAAAGGTTGAGTCCCTTTGTAGACACTTAGCAAATACTTACTGAGCTGATCCTATAAGGAAGTCAATATTCAGGTGTGGTTTTCTGCTGGGTTTAATGAACTGAAAATGTATCTCAAAAGACTAGTGTCCACACTTGCCCTCTGCCTCCCCCCCCTCCAAGTTTTAATACTACACAGAAGTTTTAATGAAAACAGGTATTTTCCTAATGAGCAAGCTGCAGCGAGCTACCTCAGCCTCTCCCATGTCCCCAGCAGAAATGTGGAGCTAGGCAGGATATAACTTTAAAACAAAAATGCTTAAGAAAAATGCTACAGAAGAGGGTATTAGCTCAAACCGTGGAGAGGTAGGACTCGGCTCCTGTTCCCAGCCTGCTTTCTCCTGCAGCTGTATGCTGATGCTATAGGTGGAAGCAGAACAAGGGTTTCTCATCACTGCAGCAAAGGGAAAGAGGCTGCAGAGAAGCTCTCTGCACTTAGGCAAAAGGAAAAATAACTGTGGTGGTGTGTTAAAAGTTACTGTGTTAAGAAGTAAATAACTGTGTTGGTGATCTGCTTTCCTGCTGAGTGTCCAAACAAAGCTCTCTAGGCAGACACCCCAGGCTCTGGGACAGTTTGCATCCCCAAGCCTTATAGCTCAACCCATCTAATTTGATATCAGGACACCTTTTTGGGTTTGGTATGTAGCTCCTGAATGCTTAAAGTACTAAAGGATGCTTAAAGCTTCAGTAAGCCTGTATTCCTTCTGTTGCAATATTGAGTCCTAGTGTCACTGAGTCATGGAAAGGAATGATTGAGGGGAAAATCCCTTAGAGGCTGTGTCGTTATAGGAAAACCAGACTAGCTTCAAAAGAAGAAAACTTATTGCTCAGTCATGATGCTTTTTTTGTTTGTTTATTTAAGTCCAGCTTTTTGTAAATAGACAGAAAGGGAAGAAAACTAATTTACATCTTGAGATAGAGACAGTCTGGGATTTTAATTGCTGGAATTAATTGCTTTAAGTCATCTTCCACCAGCCACTGCAATAGCTGAGGAGGGTTACACGCCACCTTTGTTATTCCTCGTGGCAGCAGTCTCTGTTACCTCTCATGTGTCACAGCTAAGGAATTCTGCGTTTGATCATCCGTTTCCTTTCCTTGTCCCTGCAGGCTCCAACATCATTTCCTAAATTTAATCTGTGCAAAGCAATCTTCTCCCATTGTTTTAGCCAGCCATAATTGGCTTCCACTTGGCGTTTTGCTTCATACATGTTTACTCCTTAGCTTTATCATGCCTAGAAGGGAAACTATCTGTTTGAGATGCACTTTGGCTTACAGGCAGATCCAGTACACCACAGAATAATCTGTGAATCCCTTTTGCAAGGCTTGACTCCTGGGTCAGGATTGCAGTGGAAACCCCTTTGTCCATCTGGGATCCCACAGTTCTCTCTGCAGGCGTGGCAGCTTTTCTGTCTGGGAAACTGAGCAGGGCTCATTGTTTTCCCCTCTCTGATGGTAGTCACTTGGGGCAGTGGTGCCATTTATTTCACTAAATGATTTCCATTGCATGCAAAATTGAAACTTTTTGGGGAAATCTCAAGAAGTCGTGCAAGCCTGGGTTTTCTCTGGAATGGGAAAGAGGTGTCTCCTTGTCTTCGCTCGGATGAACACCGTGAGAAAACCTGTCCAAGCATGTAGAGCACAGGCTCTGGGAGAGCACAACCTGATGCCATTGCTGATACCTTTTCTCTGCTTTCCTTTCTTTCAGGGTCACAACAACCTGGAGTGCCGTATTACACAGATCCAGGTGGACCTGTGATGAATCCCATGGCTATGGCTTTCCACGTCCAGCCCAATTCCCCGCAAGGAAACCCAGTTTATCCCCCCCCACCTTCCTACTGCAACACACCACCTCCCCCTTACGAGCAGGTGGTGAAATCCTCCACGTGAGGACTCTCTGGCTCTCTGACCTGACTGTGTGAGAAGAAGGTGCCATTGTAAAATGACCGCAATGGAGGGCATCCACCCTTTTGAACACTTGCTAGTTCTGCAAGTCCTCTCTCCCTCCCTTCCCTGCACCTTCCCCATTTAAAGTTACTTGCAAAGGGATGATTTTAAAGGTTTTTTTTTCCTTTTTTTTCTTTTTTTTTTTTAGTAGAAGTGGATTTTTTCTTTGTCTTCAAAATGAGAGAAGTTGTCTTTGTAATGCTTTTAATGGAAACCTATATTTAAAACCTTTATGTCTTTCTCTTTATTTACTGTTCATTTCAGTCATGGGTTTGATTGCATTGGGGCAGGCTATTGATAGCAGTTCTTTGTGCAACCCCAGAGTGATGACCCCATAGCACAAATGCCCTCATCTGAGGGAAATGACAGAGAACAGAGGATAGAAGAGGCAGGGCAATGCTTTTACCAGAAATGGTAACCACCATCTTTTTCTTTTACGATTTGCTTGTACAGTTTGGTTCTGACACACAGCAGGAAGATGCTGTGATAGAAGTCGCTGTGACTGGAGCACCAGCGTTGGTCAAGTCATAGCAGGGGCTTTGCCAAGTGCCCTAGAAAAGAAGGAGTCATTACTTTAAACCATGCATCTAAAAAGTGGAGGACTGGGACTTGACCAGCACCTGGACTTTGCCTCTCTGCCTACATGACCAGCATCTTGCCTGCCCGGCTTTGACAGCAGTGAGATTATATGAAACAGCTGATGACCTAAGTGTTGGTAGTGAGAGGGAGGTGTTATAACCTCAGTGATACTTGTGCTTGTGCCTCTCAACGGAACAGTTAGAAACACTGAAATATGTAGCAAAGTTTTCTTCCTTAAATTGGGAAGTCAGAAGGAATGGGAGCACACTTCCAGGTTTGCTCCCTATGATGTTAATGGGGAGTTTCATCCCTGAGAAATAGTATGGTCTTTCATTATGGTCTTACTGCTGCCACAGAGTAGAGCTGTCATCTCCAGGTGACACATCTGTAAAATTGCTCTCTTCTCTAGGCCAGGCAAACAAACAGCTTTTGGGTACTGGTCCTTAAGAGCAGTTCCTTGACCTCATGCACAGATGTTTGTCTTTCTATGACTCTTAGCTCATCATGTGTTTTGTTGTGAAGGGCCCCAGGATTCCCAGTTCACCATCTCATGCTTGTGGCTGACAGTCTCAGTGACCACAAGTCAACACCTTCAGATAACCACAAAGCCCCTTTACCCGTGAGGGCTCTCACACCCATCTATGTCTAGCAAAAATGTGAAGCTGCTGAGACATGACTACATACATACTAATGGAACCTTCTCATGCATGTGCAGAGCCATGTTACTAATGAGTGACAAAAAGAAGATGCCATCACCTTTTACTTCTGAAGGACCTGCAGAAACAGCATAGCTGAAGGTTAGGAGTCTGATACGGTCCTTTGGGTACTGGATGAATGCTCACTCACTGCCAATACACCAACTACTCCTATGTCACTCCAGCCAGGGTACAGAGGTCACCAAGGTGGTTTGGAGTAATCTGAAGATCTGTGTTGCACAGGGAGCCGAAGCTTTGTTGTGCTGTTAATGCATGCCAGTGGCTTATGAGAACTTGTTCCTAAGCTGGCTTTGCAGAACTGGCAGAAAAGAGCATCCCTTTTATTATGAAAAACCACTAAGGGCCACTGTTACTAAAAGCTGCTGGTGGAGTTAGTCATCTGGAGCAGAGCTAGCTTTTGAGGAGACCTGACTTGGGTGAAATTGTAAGAAGGCTTTCCCTTACTGTGCATCATAATGAGGGACGAAGCAAAGTACTTGTGTGTGTGCAGCATAGACCCAGCAAACACGGTGACAAAGAAGTTCAGTTTATATGTGATGACTGGGTCCGTCTGCACACAACAACTGTATGTAGTTTCTAAATTGGTGTGCACTTGAAGTTCAAAGTTCAGTTCACTGAATGTGGTTGTGTATAGACAACATAATGTTTTAAAAAATCCGTTCCTTTTTCTGTCAAGAGAAATGACCACAGACCTCCTGTTAGTAGATAGATGTTGTTAAATCCTTTTATATTTCAAGATGTATTTGTGACAGCAGGCATTTTCTTGAACACATTGAATAGAACCCTTCTATAGTGAATTCTTATGCTGTACATTGAAATTCAGCTTCTGAAGTCTCGCTGGTTTATTTGCTAGTGTTGATGGATAACACTACCTCTTACAACACATGCACTCCTCTGCTAGCAAACTTGCTTGGTCTTCTCCTGAAAACACAGTACTTGCATGGTCATCCATATGAATTACTTGCAAACTGTTTACATGCCCTTCTTCTCATTGCCTGGCTTTGGGAAGTTTTTAGCTTTTCCTTTGTTTCCCCCCCCGCTTAGTTTAAAAAACAGGAAGTGAAGAGAAAGAAGGGAGAAGCCCTATAACTTTCAGTAGGGTGATAACAACAATATGAAGTTGATCAGGAGTGTACATTGCACATTTTGCAAGGTTAGGTTGGTGGGTTGGAGGATGGATGGAGCAGAAGTGAAGGTCTTTTCTAGGACAAGAGGAAACGGCCTCAAGCTGCACCAAGGGAGTTTTAGACTGGAGATTAGGAACAATGTCTTCCCCAAAGGGTGCTCAGGCATTGGAACAGGCTGCCCAGGGCAGTGCTGGAGTCACCGTCCCTGCAAGTGTTCACACACTGTGTAGCCGAGACCCTCAGTGCCATGGGTTAGTGGTGGCCTTGGCAGTGCTGGGGAGCAGCTGGACTTGATGATGATCTTAAAGGTCTTTTCCAACCTGGTTGATTCTATGATTCTACTGTCTTGGGGGCTTCTATTGCTCATAAAACTTGTGCAGGTTTTCCTTTGAAATGTGTTTTAGTAAAGTAAGATTGGATGTTGCTGTACCTTTAGCCCTCTTCATTGCTCTTTCCTGAGCTGTATGTTTAAAGTTCTTTGTATCACTGAGCAGCGTTCAGAGTGTGACCTCTTGTGTGCAGAGGAGGAGCGAAGGCAGCGCTAACGCCACCGAGAGGTTGGTACTCGACAGCACTTCAGCAAGCCAGATGTGAAACACAGGCTACACCTCTGGAAAGGGCAGGGTTCCTCCTCACCAGCAGGCAGTGATGACAGGTCACACAGGTGAAGGAAAACCTCATCTTCCAACAGGATTTTACTTGGCAGTAGTAATGCCTTAGGAGCTGCCAGCTGCTGCAGCTTCACTGGTAGGGACTTTGTGTGGTGTGATGGTGCTTTATCTGTTGGGATTCCTGTGTCGGATTCTCTGGGTGCTGCTCCTGCATGCTCTCTCTAACACAGCAGATACTTTGGTCCCTCCCTGATGAGGCAGGGTGATGTTTGCCTTTGGGATCTCACCATCTACATCAGGAAGTTGATTTAATGTGTTGTGGGGATACGTGTCCTGGTTCTCGAAGATTGGGGGTGGTGAAGGGTGGGATTTAAATGCCTTGAACAAGGCTTGTGCAGAATGCTTGAGCTGAGCTGCTGAGCCTGGGGGGGGGGGGGTGAGCCGCGAACATAAATGTTGCCCCCTTGAGGTCCTTTCTTCAGTTGTGTGTTCTCAAAACGTGTTTGCTGTACCTGTGAGGAGGCACTGATTGGGAGGAACATGCTACATGGGTGAGGGAACCTCTGAGGTCTCTGCTTCTGTGACCCTGGCAGAAATGGGAAGGAGACAGGGATCAATCCCTTTCTGCCACAGGGCAATCTCCAAATATGCTGCTTTGAGAGCAAAGGCACTGCCAGGGACTCTTGGTACACTTACCCTTAGCTCTGGTGTGGCCTCCTTCGTATGTCCAAGGCTTGTGCAACAAGCCCAGGCTTGGGATGAGGAGGGAACCTGCCCTTCCTGTGTCTGGGCAGTTGGTTTTCAGCTGGAGGTTTCATTGTCAGTCCCAGCTCCGAGAAGAAGAGCAAAGGTTATAGAAAACTGGTTGTGCTCTGCTCTCTTTCCTCCTTGGGGATTATGCAGGGAGAGAATGAGCAGAGGTCTTCATAGACTTGTAAGGACCCGACCATCCTTGTGTGCAGCTTGTGCCTCCAGGTGTACTGCAATCAAATTTGGCTCTGAAGGGCTGTTGAAGGTATTCTGAGACCCTCTGACCAGCCTGGGGGGGTTGCTCTGGTTTGAGTGGGGAGGAGAGGATGAATACACTTTTAATATCACCTTCCTCTAGTTAGCTACTGTCAGGAGTAAGCAGGAGTGCAGAGTGACTCCATGGTCATTGTCATTTCAGATGCTGCCTATCCCAGGAGACACTGGGAATTAACTTGCCTTCAGCTTTTGGTTCTCCCTCACCCCTCCTTGTACATTCCACACATCTCCTTTCAGCCCTGCAGCAGGAGAGTGATATCTCACTCAAGATGATTCCTGCTCAGAAGAAAAGCAGCAATGGGGATTGCTTTAATGTCCTACAGCAAGGCTGTAAAGCCTCTTTGAGCAGACAGGCTAGAGCTCACCCTTCAGCCACTGGTGACATTAGGCTCACATTGAAGGGCTGGCTGTAGCCAGAGCACTTCCCAGGCTCAGGAGATGCTTTTTCCCCCCCCAGGAAGGTAAGTTTTCTTCCCATAAAGCGTCTTCCCTCCAACCTGCTTGCTGCCTTATTGAGGGATAGCTCTGTATTGATGGGTGAATTGACTTTGTTGCAGTCTGAGGGTTCATAAGGTTTTGCTGCTGCTGCTTCTTCAGCCTTCCAGCAAATACACAGCCCCAGCACTTGCTGTGATGCCCAGGGCAACTGAAGCACCACTGCCAAGGTGGGTGAGAACCCATCAAGCCAGCGCTGCTAGGCTGAGATAGCACAAACCTGATTCATAGATGTTTGTTCTCGATTCTCCCCTCCCCTTGGGTCTCTCTCCCTGCTCCCTGGTGTGACTGGGTGCCCCATGGCTTGCAGGAGAGGGGCAGATGTTGCCTGCAGCATCCTGCAGCGCCTTCCATGTGCCTCTCGGTCATCAGTTGTGCTGTCAATAGGCTTGACAAGGAGGGTACCAACCCTCCATTTCTGTTTGGTGCTGCCAGGCAGCTGTGCCCCTGTCTCATCACTTTGGGAAAAGATAACGTAGTGACAAGCTTTTTTTGCTGTGTGGATGGGTTTTCTTTTTCCTTTTCTTTAGAGCCCTGTGACAGCTTCCAATGCTGGGACTGCATTTTCCAACAAGCTCTTCAGACTATGTGAGGAAGCAAAGGAGGTATTGCTCTTTCTTCCCTACTTACAGCAAACAAATCCCAGCCCCTTAGATGGGTTAGTTTTATACGCATATACCCAAGAAGCCACTTTTTTTGGCACGTAAGTCAGCCAAGAAGTTACAACATCTTGTCAGATGGTGGAGCCTTATTGTTTTTTCCTTCTTTCATTTTCCTTTTTCTGCTCTATCTAATGTATTGCTGCTAATTCAGTAAGTGAAAGAAATGGGTCAGGATGTATTTGCAGGCCCCATGTGGGAGTCGTGTCCCCCCCCCAGTGCCCTGTTGCTGGGGGTTTGAGCTGCCTTCTGGGATTTTACAGTATTCTGACAGGGAAACCACTACAGAAAGCCCATGCAGGGGAAGATCTAGCATAAGGCAGTTCCTACAAAGCAACTGCTGGATAATAATGCTGTTAAAGAGGAGAGAGACAACTGGCAGGCACTGTCCCAAGCTGCTGTGTGCTGCAGGGTGAAGGGGACAGCAGAGAAAGCAGAGGGAACAGTGACAAGTGAAGCTCCGACCCCAGCCCCTGCAGATGAAGGTAGCTCCTTAGTTGCACGTACGTGTTATTTTGGCTTGAGGTATAGAGAGAAGTCACAAGGATAGCTGTGTGTATCTCTATGTGTCTTTCTCCTGCTGGCTAACCCCAGCTTATCTCATAGCTGCAGCAGGATTTACAGCAGCCCACTTGCACATGTCAAGGAGAAGCGGTGGCTAAAGACAGGTCACGAGTGCTCGCTGTGTACAAATCACAGTTGCAGTGCTGTGCAGAGGGTGGGTTCCTGCACTTCCACATCAGCGTGAAACCAAACGGGAGCCAAGTGAACAATTTCACCAGGAAAAAGCCTGCTGCATCAAAGCACCCTGATGGGACAGGGCTCAGCTATTACCTGACACACAGCACACAGGCTTCCTGCCGCCCCTATCCTACCCTATTTTGATAGGATTCCAAAGAAGTACTGTGTTAGAAAAGCCCCAATGCATTTATCTAGCTACAGCTCAGTTTGTACAGGTTATCTTATCTACAGACCAGAAATAATGCCATTAATTCAAAAAAGCAGCAGTTGCTCTCAGTGGCAGAGAGCCCCAAGTGGCACACACAGCTTTGTGGAACAGGAACACTGCCCCTTGCTTGCAGCATACCTGACGTTTCCTTCTGTTAAAGCCTAGCTAGAGAAACACATCAAGTGTTCTCAAAGCTGGAAAACAGGTGTTAGTCAGCTGGACAGAGGTGTTTCGTACCGATTTCATCCTGAGGAGGCCACGGAGATGCTGCGAGGGCTGGAGCAGCTCTACTCTGGAGCCAGGCTGAGAGAGCTGGGCTGGGTCAGCCTGGAGAAGAGAAGGCTCCTGAAGGGGAGACCTCAGAGCAGCTCCTGGTGCCTAAAGGGCTGATAAGAAATATGGAGAGGGGCTTTTTACAAAGGCCTGTAGAGACAGGACAAGGGGGAATGGCTTTAACCTGACAGAGGAGAGATTTAGATTAGACATTAGGAAGAAGCTCTTCCTTGTGAGGGTGCTGAGGCGCTGGCACAGGGTGCCCAGAGAAGCTGTGGCTGCCCCACCCCTGGCAGTGTTCAAGGCCAGGTTGGACACAGGGGCTTGGAGCAACCTGCTCTAGTGGAAGGTGTCCCTGCCCGTGGCAGGGGGTTGGAACTGGATGGGCTTTAAGGTCCCTTCCAACCCAAACCATTCTGTGATTCTATGACCTATGTGACCAGAAAGGAAAGCAATGCTTTGCACTAGGCAAAATCTACACTAAAAATCAATTGGGAGAAAGAGCAGTGAAGAGGCCTGCAACACTAGTAAAAGGTGAAGTTAAACAAAAGCCATTTGCCCCCTCTCTGGCATGTGTTTCATCCTGCAGGACTATGAGATCAGGAGGTGTTCGGCAGTCAGATCAGTGAGACAGCTCTCACCACAGTGCTGGGGGGAAGGAAGGATTACAACAGGAGAAAAGAAAAAGGAAAATAACAAAAAGAATCACACAAGTTACCACCACACAGCTTGATCTTTACTAATAAAGCCAAAGAACAAAACATCAGCATTTTTTTCCTCTTTTTCTGCCCAAAAAGCATCTCCATTATTAACACTACTGCTTTTTGCAACAGATAAGACTATTACACACAGACAAAGCAAACCAGGGAATATTAAGACATTTTTAGTTTGATGTGATTTCTGAAAACAATGCCTTGGTGAAATGCATTTTTTCACCTTCACACAATATTCTTTCTTAACTAGTACCCAGATCCTGCAACGCTGTGAGGAACAGGAAGGAGTAGCCACAGGGAAAGTCACATCGTGAGGCAGACGCATTGTCAGACGCTTCCCAACTCAATACGTTTCCACTATTGCTCAATTCCAAGAGGATTCTATGGAGAAAGTCAGGGCTGTGCCCCAGCGCAGCAGAAGGCTGGCTATGGTACACAAAGAGCTGATAGCTGACTTGTGCCTTAGTTTGACAGGTACACTCAAGCATCTTGGAACAGTTTAATACTGAGCAGGTCTCTAAGTATATTGATACCTATGGATTTTTTAAACCAGCAAGTTTTAATTCCCCTGGGCTCCAACCAGCCAAAATCACCTCCCACAGGTGCCATTCCAAGCTCAGCAGCCAATGTGTGTGTGTGTATATATATCTCTTTATACAGTCACTGGCTGAACAGCTGCCTGTTGCCCCCCCTAGTGAAGCTGTCAGTACAACACATGCTTGGGATTTGCCCCAAGCCCCTGTTAACCCACCCCAGGTGTGGAGGGGAAAGACAATAAGGGGTGAGGTGATGTGAAACAGGATGAGAGCTGCCATCTGCCTCCTTTGTTAGAATTTCTGAGAGACACCACCCTGGGCAAGGTTCCTCCCTGGGCTTTACCTATGGGCACGATCAGTGATGCACAGGCTGAGAAAAAGAACACAGAATCAGACCTTTGCCATGGAGGAACATGTCATTTGAGATGGGCTCTGGTGTTTCACTCTGCTCATTGCTCTCTCTGTCCCTCATTGCTTGCTGCAGCTCTGCTCAGGTCTGCCTCACCCCAGCTCCTTGCCATGGAGCTCCTGCTGCCTTTTCCCTCACCCCAGGCTGTATAGATGCAGCTAGGTTTGGTGTCTCACACCTCATCTCTTGCCCTTTGCCCAAGCTGCTCCGGTGTTTTAGTCCTACCTGACAAACCAGCAGAGGAGTCACACTGTGACATTAAGCTGTCCCTGCTCCGGCAGAACTGAACGTGGAGATGATTAACATCCCAATGGATTTGGGAACAGACTCTATTAAGGTTCAAGGAAGTCACTTAGGCAACAAAGCCTGTCTGCAAACACTGGAGCTCAGCAGATGGCCCACAGGTCACATATATCCTGATGGGCACCTGAAAGGCCAAACTGTCATCTGTCACACTTGCACCCGACAGAAGATATCCATTAAAATAAGCACCTGGAATGACAGAGCACAGGGAGACCTGGGGGAAGGATGACAACAGAGCTTGAGCGAGTGAGAGCACACCACACTTACTTACCTTTCTCAAGCAGTAAGTATATTTACTATCTGGTACATATAAGCCTGCTGTAAGTGTACTCAGAGTATGTCCCACTTCTCCCAAACCAAGAGCCTCAGGAGCACTGGGAGGCAGGTCTAGTATTTCACAACCCCACCACACTACAAGAGGAAGCAAAGCACTAGCAGCACAGTTAAAACTAAGGGCAAAGGGCTTTTTCTGTTTGGATTTTAAGATGAAATAAACATCAATTACAGCCTCTAGAAATGGTTTCATAGTGCTCATTCATCTTCTGTGGCCTCCACAAGCAGCTGGTATTTATCGCTCCTGTCATACTACATGGGCTAAATGCAGTGGGGCTGGGAGAGGGAGGGAATGGCCCAGAACAAATCACTGCCTTGGTTCAGAAGCCACAGCCGTCCTGAGTTACCAGTATGAGAAACTGCTGACACCCTCCCTTACTCATTCTATACTATTTGCTGCAGGACAGGTTTATTACAAAGCCATGTACAGGAGGAGAAGCACAGTTAGTGCTGTCCCTGCTCTGCTGCTGGTGGCAGTGGGAGGTTTCCACGGGTGACTCCACCTGCAGTTTAAGCTCATGCCATGGGCTGGGGCTTTGCAGAGGTGGGGAGGTGTTCTAAGTGCCTACCACACTAACCAGGCACAGGTACCAAAGGAAGCCTCTCTTTAAAGCTTTCAACAAAACCTTCCCACAACATGTCCCTTTGAACCCATCGGAAAACATACCTCTTTACCTGTTCTCCATCACCTTAGCTTCTAGAAACTATGGAGAAAATGCAGAAAAATATGAACATGAACATGTTTTTCATCTCTTTAGAAGCTGCCAGCTCAGCAGTGAAGCTGGGCACTGTCCTGCAGCGAACTCTGGCACAAGGTGGAGCTCTCTGGATAACCACGCTGCAGAAGGCAACACTGCTGTTGTGAGTCATGCACGAAGGTACAGGACAGAGATTCACACAGAGACCAGCTTTTTGCTAACAACAAAAGACTCGAGTCAACACACAACACCAATAAACATGCAGAGCATGTCAGAGACCTGAAGAAGACGAATACAACAGTAGAGAGAAAGTTCAAAACTTGACTTCTCTTGTCCTATGTCTGAAGCTGTCACTTTAACAGAACTGAAATGTGGCTTCTCCCATTCATGCTCTAATGACTTCATGGTCCTCTGGGGCAGGTGTGGGTGAGAAAAGGGGTTTATCCATCCGTCAGTTCAGGGTCGAGTTGGTTCAGAGGCACTAAACAGTCTCATCTCTTTTGGCATCAGTTTCCCTTCAAAACGATGTTTTAGCTGTCCTGTTCCACTTTGTTTTCCCTCCTTTGAGGTCCAAGTTCAAATGCTGGAAACCGGGAAGTCTCCGGTACTGAAATATCTGAGAGGAAGTGAATAGCTCCAGCCATGCCTAAAACATAAGGAGAAAGGGATCTTTGTGCATTTTTGACATTAAAATAGCAGAGATGACAGCAAAGGCAACAGCACCCATTTGAACGCCTCCTCACCAGATCCTTTTCTGAACAGGTGAACTTAGGGCCTATAAAAAGGCAAGTTCATTTGTACTTTGCCCAGGAAACTAAGTTTCACTTGAAAAGATGAAAGGCAAGAACCAGGATCTCTTCTGCTTTCACCTTTTCAGCTGCACAACATCAATGCTACTTCAACTAAGAAAGTAAATCCCAATTTTGGGCTGCCCCTCAGAATTTGAGCAGGTCTTGCTCATCATTTCACTGGTTAAAAAACAAAGGCAAAAATTCATTATACTTGTGTTGTACAGATTCATTTGTTTGCTATTCATAAAGAGGTTATACAGAGCCTGAAGCACTAGCATCAGCATGATCTAATAAGACTCTTGGGGTGACAAAAACCAGAAGCACCCTAAAGCAGGAGAGCACAGAAATACAGTCAGTTTTATAACATTAAAATCCTATTCCATCAACAGCTAAGCACATACAGACAAAGGAACCTTCCTGAAATACAGCATCAGATGCAAATGAAACAATCAAGACAATTCCGTAAGATGCACATGTGCACGTACATGCAGAATTGGACAACTTCATATAAAAAGACCCCCAAATTAAGAAACTAAATAAAAAGCTGTATGTCAACATTAAAGCACAAATCATCCTATTGCTGCACTACTTCACCACCTCAACAGATTTCAAAGCTGTTATACAACAGACTACATGCTTGCTTTTTCCCCTTGTGCATGCAAGGGAGCTCTCAGGAATAAGAATACTTATATTTCTCCCCTTAAATATTAAGACAATAACGCAGCATTTAGAAGGGATGCTACATATACAATATAACTACTTGTATTCACACCTTGGACTGTCTGCTTTGTAAAATAATCCTATTTGGTCTGCTGTAATTTCATGTATTTGTGGTAGGTGGCACACGAGGCTCACTCTTCTCTAAGCAGCAGTGCTACTTTAAATCCTACTTGTGCCTATGATTCCTTATGTTTCTCAAACATAAAGATGAACTAAGGAATAGAATTCTTTTACATGGAAGTAGTGGTAGGGGGTGAGTCTATTTTTAATAGCAGAGGAACCCAAAACTGTGAGGTTATCCTGTGTCCCATGTAATGCATGCCATTTACAATATCATCACTTTTTACCTTCAAAGAGAGAATAAGGTCGGTCAGGAATACGACATCCATGTGCACCATACTCCAAACACCATTCAGCAAACTGGAGAACACAAAAAATAAATACATCAAAAGTGGGTTTGGGTTTTTTTTAGCCATTATTTTGATTTAAGAATGTCAAATGAAAGCTTGAGTATCTGCATCTCTGTAATAGGTACTAAATGTAAAACAGTGTAAGCAGAGACAACACAGATATCACTGTCCCAGACCACTTTGTCCCACTTCAACCGTGACAAGGCTGCAATTAGGTTTTAGGAGATGTATTTCCACAGCACAATTTTCAGTTCCGTAACAAAGTCATTAGGTGGGCTGTATCTCACTTCTGTTTCCTATACATCAACCATGCTACACAGCAATGAAAAATGCTGCGAGAACAGATACATTCAGTTTCAATGGCAAAATTGTTCTCATACTATAATATCAGTTTCTTATCTGTCTTGGTGCTTAATTTATCCATGTGCTCGGGACTTACTTAGGGTTGTTAGTTGCATTTTGGTTTTCGTTTACTCCTCTCCACCAATTTATAGTATTAAATCTCCAGCTGCCATTACTTAGCATTATTTATTTGCTCTCCCCAAGCTTTATGAAAAATCCTTATATATACAGTTAGACAATTATGGTCATCAATATTTTGCTGCAGAAGATGGAATACCATTAAAAAGAGCTCACAGTGTGCATGATCAACACTGCTGCAGTAGCTACATCAGATATAGATGACTTACAAATTGCATCTGGATCAACTTAATAGCAACAACCATCTATTCCTCCTTTATGGCTCCCCAGAGCGTACCGGGGGCTACAAGTTCCCCTGGCATTTCTGTGCTGGGAAGCAAACCACTGCTTATTCAAAATACAGTGTGAAGGTTCCTGGAAAGCAAAGCACAGAGAGGTCTCTCCCAGCTCCCCCTGCAATTTGGGCAACCTGCTAGCAAACTAACTAGAGGGTTAACCTACTAACTTAACATCCTACTAACTAAAGGGTGCCCAAGCTATAGAGTTGGAGCTATATGGAATGTGAGCATCACCCCAGAGCCATCGTTCTGTTCAACTTAAGGATGAAGAGTGGAATCTTCTCCCTTCTTCCCCTCACTCTGTTCTGTTTAAATGTTTACTGGGAGGTGGATTTTTTTCTTCCCTTAGTAGGGGTGTGTGCATGTGTGTGAATGTCTTGAGGAAAACCCAGCAAAACCCCCACAAACACTGTGGTCCACACTGTTATTAAGAACTAATGAAATATTTTTGGGCCCCCCAGAAGTATAAATCTTCAAACCAAGGTTTAATCCTCCATGTAATCTTATCTTATATGTGAGGACTGAACACGTTTATGGCATGTTTCTAGACTACAATCAGTTCTTGCAACACGCACATCTTATTGCTTATTAGCCTTTCTTATTACTGCCAGCCTGGGAACTGCAACAGAGATTTAACAAATGCACTCCAGGCTACTGAATCACAACCATCATTTACAAGGTCACAGCTCCAGCACAACTCACAGAGCCACTAAGCCACACTAATCTTGGTTAAACCAAGGGGAAAAAGAAAGAAATCTCTTCTAGCAGGATGACATCTGCCATTACTTGTCACACAGACCAGGCATGCTCGCCATCAGCAGTGATTTAATCACAACACCGAGCAGCACAGAACTCGGATGCTCTCTGTTGCACGCAGCCAAGGATACCACAGCCCCTCTCTCCTCCCTCAGGCAGGCTCAGCCTCCTGGGAGCCTCCCTGATAATGCTGGAGAAAAGCTGCAAAGCCAAAAGCGAGAAGCACAGGAGTCTCTGTGAGACAGGGCCTTTCAAGCTCTTCTGGTTCACTTGTGAATGTTCCATGGCTCCTGAGATGTAACCAGGGATTCCTGGAGAGACTCCTTCCCCTGGGCCTCATGTTTTCAGTGTGAGCAAACACCCCTGGGAGGGGAGCCATCTAGTTCTCCCAGTTACATCCCTTCAGGTACCAACGTAACTGCACACTTGCTTCCCTGCATGCTCTGGCTCAAAAAGAAAGGACTTCAAGAATGCCAGACAAGCAAATTCCTCTCCCTGCTTCCAGATTTCCCCTGCAAGAGCCCAAAGGGCCTGGCTGAATGCCGGAGATGCTAAACTGCAGAATGGCTGCAAATATGCTGCCAGACCTCAATATACTGGGCACCTCCAGCAAACAGCCTCTGGCCACTGTGCCACATCTTCCTTCTCAAAGGCATTTCAGGTATGTAACTGAGTCTCTTTCTATTTTGGCTTTGAAACAGATGTGCTTGATTTTCTCTAGCTTGGTATGGAAGAATGTCAGGGCTCTCTTGGGCCAGAAATTCAGCACCAAGGGGAGTTGCCAATGCTGCACAGAGCCACAAAAGATGAAGGATGAGAGGGAGAGCCCGATAGCTATGCCAACAGCAACGCCTGCTTGGTGCTGTGGCTCACACAACAGCAGCGGGTGAGTCCACATATAAGACATACACTGCCATTGGAGTGCTCTAGGATGCAGGTATGCCTACAGGTGTCCTCACGGCGTGATGCTGGGTAAATGTGAAACAAGCAGCAACTTTTTAAAGCTCTGCTGACAGAGGGCAGGCTGACAGTGGAGGTAATATTGATGGTAGATAATGGATGGATATGGATGGTAGGTAATTTAGAATACTGGATGGGGCTTGGAGCAACCTGCTCTAGTGGAAGGTGTTCCTGCCTGTGGCAGGGGGTTGGAACTGGGTGAGCTTTAAGGTCCCTTCCAACCCAAACTGTTCTGTGATTCCATGAATACAATAGCTTTACACACAGCCAATGCTCATCTAAAACCACCTAAGAAGCAACTCATCAAATTTCCCACTGCAATACTTTTTAAAAAGTCCTCAGCTAAACAGCTATGTTTGCAGTGCAAAACCTAACATCAGTGAATTAAGGTGAAAAAAACCCAACAAACCAAACCAAAACCCAACCAAAGTCTTATGAGACGAGGAAACAGAGGCAGAGAAGGCGTTCTTATTTGGTAACTGCTAGCACAGTCAGAGCTGACAGCAAACATGGACAATTCTAGTGGAAAAAAATCTGAGCGCATTCTCTGCAATTTGCCGTTAATGAAAAAAATCCAAGTGAGCAATTTAATCACTGCAACTCAGAGCTCTGAAAGCCCCACACAGGACACTAGTCTGAAAACAAATAATTACAAAAGACTACAAACAGTATCGCTTGAGGAGCTGAGGACAACAGTGGAGTGTCTCAATGGAATAATTAGCACCAGAGAACATCAGTCTGTTATTATTCAGGCAGGCTGATTCTCAGAACTCAATGTCTGAGTACGTGTTTAGTTCATCCCCCTTTACAGAACATTTGTGGTTTCACACAAACTGGGAGCAAGTGATGAGACCCTGTTGTCCCACCAGCAGCACAGCCCAGTTCCAGCTCTAGCACACACAGCCTGCTGCAATCACAGTTTATTCTTGCACAGGTGTTATGATGTGAAAGGGAACAGTGATTCTGTTGGGATGCTGCAGAGCTCACCTTGCAAGCTCGGTAGAGGTACTTTTTGTCCTGAGTTAGGTTATAGAGAGACAAGAAGGAGTAGCCATTGCCAGCTGTACCGTGGCAGATCCCATATCCTTTTTCTCAATAAACCTCCTCTGCCAGATGACATCGCTACAATCCATAGCATCTTTCAAGTATTTATCCTCTTTAAAGTCTGGAATAAAAACAGAGAATAAACACACAGAAATTAAAATACTAATGAAACAGAAAGAAAGCTGGACCTAGAGCAATGTTTTACTGTTGGTGTAGAGTTTTTCCATGTAAGATTTTTGTTTAATTTTTAATAATCCATTCATCATAGGACTTGACTTTCTTTCTAAGTTGTTCCTCCTTTCCCTGCGTGGAAAACAGATAGAACTTCTCAAGTTTTTTGTTTCTGAAATTAGGACCCCAAAGGAAAAACTCGAGTTCAAGGCCTTGGGTCTACAACTATAATCTATTTGAATGATACGTGGTCCTGTTTTGATTCTTCCCTCCTTTCCCAAGCCAACGACATCATTTGATTTGAAATACAGAATCTAATTCCTGCCTCCAAGAAATGTAACACAGAATACTGGCCTTTCAAATCTAATCCCAAAGGGCTAGGTCCTGGCCTGCCTGAGTAATTCTTCCTGGTTACTCAGACTTGACTATATTTGCCTTCAATTCCATGTTAAAAATGCACAAGAATATCTCCTTGCATAGCACAGGGCTCTTTTCTCTGTTACAACCACAAGTAGGAACACTCCAGTACCTTGAATGAGTATTAGTATTTTGTATTAGAAATACTCAGAAGCACTAGCCAGTTGGGCAAAGGACCAAATTTTACAAAGTTTATTGCATCTGAAGTGCATTTTGGACATAGAGAGCCAGAAAGCAGAAAACAAAAGCAAGTCATTAAACTGAACACCACCAGATTCCCATCTTTGCAAGGCTTACTTTTTTGCTTCCCTTTGCTAAGTCACTCCTACAGATCAAGAACACACCAAAACCAAGTTAACTGCTTGCACTACTTAGTCCTGTAGAAACAGCTTTCCCTGCCAGGCCATTTAAGAAGCAATTAACATGCAAGATTCTTAAATCCACAAGCTTGATAAAGTCCCTCTCTCTCAACAGGGTTTGCCAGCTAAGTAGCTCGTAGCACTTCAAATTAAGGCCTTGGCAACAGCGTTGATTTCCCAGGACAGACACTGCTGTCTGTTATCGCAAGTCCCTGTGCTTGGTGTGAAAGGAAGCACAGCCAGCAAAATGTACCCTAATTTTCTTATTGCTTCTTCAAAAAGCATAATATAAAAGAAAGCATCATATCCCATCACTTAAACATAAAAGAGGCCAGAAAGGAGACTGCTAAACAGAATTGGCCCTATCCCTCTTATCTCCCCACAAAGTAATTTTTGTGCTGGGGAAAAGCAACACATTTTGGCCGGACATGGTCTAGGGGTGAGGCGTCCCCTACCCATGGCAGGGGGGTTGGAACTAGATGATCTCAAGGTCCTTTCCAACTAAACATTCTATGATTCTATGACAAAGAAGGAGAAGAAGAATTAAAAGAGAAAATCGATTTAACAAGCAGTCTGCAGTGTTAAATCAACCTCCTACCAGCCCAAAGAAAAAGCAACTGTGACTGCTGCTCATACAGCAATGGTGTAGAGAATTTACAGTTCACATTTCAGGTAGCAGCAAGAGTAGCTATTTCATAACCAAGCCTGCTTTTTCATCAGCCCACCCAGAGGCCGAGCAGGGGAATCTGCAAGGAGGGCTGTCAAAAGCAAGAATCAATTTTGCATGAATTTAATTAAATGGCATACTTTCAAATGCCATGCAAATCAGAATGCACACACGAGAGATACCCAAATCTAGTTAAGGATGAAGAAGAGCAAACAGGAGGCTTGTGGTAGCTCAGTGGTTATATTTATGCCCTAGAAGGGGCCTGGGATCTTTGCTCTGATGGTAAGTTCCCAAGAGCTCTATCTCATTAATGGAGTAATTTATGGAAGACGTTCTTTGGCAAGACACATGAACCTACGCTTCTGAAAACCAACATCATTCTTAAAACTCTTGGGATGAAGATTCAAAGAATTTAGGTCAATATTCTCACCCAGGACTCAAAATTGCTTAAATACATGGCCCTTTTCCAAGAGAGCCTAAAGTCTAGTAACCATCAGCACCCTGAGAAGCACTTTTACCCACTTATTTCCTCTTTACAAACATACTTATGTAAGTATTTTGAGATTTTTAGGTGCCTAGCCTGGGTTCTGGTTTGAAAGTAGATTTAGAAAGATGTAAACTGCAAGCTTTACAATCTAACAGGCCTACGTACAGGTCTCTCTGAAAACAGAGGTCTATATGAACATGGAATGATTCACCTTGTAAGCTTGCATGAGCATGTGGATGACTCCAGGGGCACCATGGCACCAGTGAACCAGTCTGTCAGTCTCATTGTCAGTGACGATGGGTAATTCCCCAGATCTGAACTTCTTATGGCGCACATAGTCAATGCTTGGCTTCACCAGCTCTGTCAGGGTCTCCTGGTCCACATTTGCAATTGGCTTAAAACATACAAAAAACAACAAAACCCCAACAAAACCATTAGCAGAAGTAGTAACAAACTGTGCATCAACACTTTAATTTTTATGATCTACTTTCAAGTATCCTACATATGTGCCCTTGATCCAATAGTTTGAATCGCTTCATACAGATTTAATTAATGTCTGGTACAATATTGTTGTGAAGAGCATTTTTACAGCTACTTGAGAGACAAAGAAAACTGGGGCACCAAGTTGTTACCTGTCTTACTGGAGGTGACACAGAAAGACTATGGAAGAACTGAGAACAGAATGTGGATTCAAGACTCCCAGGCCTCTCTTATACCTTAAAATAGAGAGAACACTTACAGGAGAAAGATGGTTTATAGTTATGTTGCTCATAATACACACTTAAAACACAACGGGTTACACGTTTTGTTTTAAAAAGAATTAACACAGACAACACCTGCCCTACTTTCCCAGTAAATGAAGAAGAGTGTAAGTAGTGGCATACCTGGCTAAGGCTTATGAAAGTTAAGTTTTCCATCATAAAACAAAACTCCCTGAAGCTATGGGCTATAAATATGCATTTGCAATCTCGGAAGCAAACAGCTATTGGTAGCTAACATCTTTGTTACTGCAAACTCATCCTTAGTTTGCTATTCTGAATTTTCTTTCTCATTTCCTCTATTCAGTTTACAACCTTGCCAAAAGAAGAATATATCCATTCAACCTGCATGCTCCTTAAAAATAAATGTTTAGAACCCCAGTATCTGTTGGGTCTGCAGTTGTCCGCAGTCTAACAGCCAAATGGAGGAAGACTTTCAATAGCTGTATTTTCAGTAACCTGAAAAACCAAAAGCCTCTTATTTCAGGAAAGCTTTGCCCAGACTTCTACCTACCAGGTTCCTCAAAGTCAACCTCTGTATTTTTTGTGAGTGGAACAGAAACCTTCAAGCTGTTAATCAGAAATACACCTGAGTACACATCAGTCTGTCATGAAGAACACCCCAGAGCTGATCAGTCCTCACTCACTGAGCTGTGGGGTTGGGAGGCTCTGGGGGAAGCTTTGTTTTGGGGCTCTGAATTCACGCTGCACCCCTGCAGCAGAAGGCAAAGGGGATGGTACCAGCAGTAAATGCCTTCAGTCTTGAGCTGTGCAAGGCAAGCCCAGCCCCAGCCCACATCTGTCTTCAGGAGTTAAAACCCAAGAAGAGCAAGAAACTCTTTTACAAATCTCCTCACCTTGGGCTTCTGAG
The DNA here is from genome assembly GCF_004027225.2 of Strigops habroptila. Lineage (NCBI taxonomy): Eukaryota > Metazoa > Chordata > Aves > Psittaciformes > Psittacidae > Strigops > Strigops habroptila. The sequence goes on along the minus strand of NC_044277.2, from coordinate 148,302,210 downwards.
GAGATCTGAGTACAAGTGAGTTCTTTGCCCAAGCTGCTGAGGTTCCCAGCACCTACTTCCAACCTACAAAAGTAACCTACAGGTATGTGTCCTGAGAATGATGTGCAAAACAGTCGTTTTTTTGCCTCAGAGTTAGTGAAAGGGGCTAGGATTACAGATTCCCTACCTAGCACTTCAGAATCCCACCCTCTACCTCCTGGACAAGTTATTTAACACTGCTGAGGTCTTATTCCCTCCAGTAGTTTTTCTGGAAATAAATCCAGCAATACACGTTTCCTCATAAAGGTGTTGTACAGAAATGCTGAATCTCAGGTGCAATGCTGGATGCCCTTCTTTTGTTATCAAACAACCACTCAACAAACCATCTCCTGAATTTGTTGTTGAAAAATACAGAAGAATCCTTCTCATTTGGCGTGGGAGGGATGGGGAAAGGATGAACTCCGATACGCCATCTTCTTCTGTGGTGGATGACTCAACTCTGCCATGACTCACAATATTTAATGTACAGTGAAAAGACAGTAATCTAATGCTGCATAAACAATGGCTTTGTCGGTAATTCTTAAAAGCAGCAATTATATGTAAAAGTTATGATTTTAACATGTAGGCAGACTAGCTTCTGCTTAAACCAAAAAGCACTGTGTGATTATTTCTGCTATCAGCCTTGAATAGTAAATGAAGGGTGAGAGGCTTCCTTAAAGGACCAGATGTTCTCAGAAAATCCAGCAGAGCAAGGGAAGGAAAAATGGAAGCCAGGAAGATGTAAGATATAAGGAAGAAGCTCTTTACTGTGAGGGTGCTGAGGCGCTGGCACAGGTTGCCCAAAAAAGTGGTAAATGCTCCATCCCTGGCACGTGTTCAAGGCCAGGCCTGGACAGAGCCTTGGGCAACATGGTCTAGTGTGAGGCGTCCCTGCCCATGGCAGGGGGGTTGGAACTGGAAGATCTTAAGGTCCTTTCCAACACTAACTATTCTATGATTCCATGAAGATGTGGGAGCCGGAAGGAGGTAAACATCCTTGTTGAAGGAAAGCAGGAAGTGAAAGGCACATAAATCAGATCAGCCCAAGACCCCAGTGAGTTGGTCACTGCCTGTAGTAAGGTTAAGACATCCCCCTAGGGAGCAGAGGAATACAGTTCCATAGCCAAAGTCAGCCTCTTTAGCTGAGCTACTGGTGGGAATTGGTGTGAGCTAATCTGAAAGAGATGAGGATAAATCACAGCATCTTTTGCAACTGATGAACAGCAGCAACACCAAATACCAGCTCAGTCCACTTCTGCAGTGAAACATCTGTACGCAGCTTCAGGCTGCAGGAGGTATAGTCCTTCCACTGTCCTGAAAGTAAGTCATTCTGCAGGAGCTGCCTAAGAAAATTAACATTTACAAAAATGCACAGACTGGCAGCACCTTTGAAAAACAGAAACAGGAACAATAACAAATTTTGCTGCTCTATGGTCATCTTCTGTAATGAATCTTAAGGTTCTTTTTCCTGACTGTGCAACAGAAAGTAAGATACACAGGTCTGTTTTTGAAAAACATCACATCCTATGAGAGAATCTTAGGGCAGGAGAGAATGGATTTAAGGGTAGGAAAGAGGAGGTATACAGAAGACAGGAACATGCTGAGGTATACGGAAGAGTGTGTTCCTCTCTTCTGCATACCTCCTGTCTCACTCGGGACAACAGAAAGAGGAGAGCAGGGGTCATAGATGTACTAAGAAACATCAGATTTTTGGGGAGAGATGGGGGGATAAGGAAGAAGAACATCTATAGAATAAAAGTATATTGAAGACTAACGTGTGATTAAGGGTAGTCTTCCAAAAGCTTCAGGACAGTGAAAATAAAACAAAGTCACCAGAGGAGAGAGGAACAACATAAAGGGCAGGACAGGAGGCACCAGCAGTGCACTCATTTAAAAATAGCAAAAAATTGCAGAGTGATGGATGGTAAGTGAATATTTAGCTGGTCTAACTGCAGGCACCAAAAGTAAGTATGAGGATAAGAGAAGGCGCCTCACTGTCTCCGTAGGAAACTTCAGCTCCTGGAATGCCAGTGCTATGGACCACAACTCAAGGGTTAATTCACTCTAATGTGAGGATACCCGAGTCGCAGTTTTCTTCTGCTACCAGGACCCGAGCTAGCATGTCTGCATAGTTGTGTGCTACAGAGACTAACTCCAAATTGTGAGACCCTGGCCCAGCACAACACTGCACATGCATGAAACTGAAGGTAAGATCCTCTGATGCAAAACCAGAAATCACTGTTGTTTCACCCCAGCCTACAGAACGTGCTCTTACCTGCATGAGCATGTAATAGATCCCAGCCACTCCATGGGCTGCCCCAACGTATTGCTTCCTGTGCCACTGGTACAACAGAGGACAACGGTCTGTCTTCCGCTCCTCCTTCGAGAAGTTTTTCCCCCGATTCAATAATAGCATCTATTACCTAAGAAGACAACAGACCCCTTCTGTCTGTCTCACCTGCTTTAATTCAGAAGGTTTTGCTTTGTCATTACTAAAACCACAGTAAAAAATAACCCACAATAAACAGTGACAGAACGATAATATTCAATTCACCTGGACTCGAGTGTTGAGGTAGAAATGGAATTTTTCCTAAATGATGGAAACACCTTTCTAAGTGTAGAAATTTAATATATTAGTATTTCTAATCACTTTTTTTCCAGGCCTGCCTTCTCTGGTTCTGGTATCTGCAGAACAGTAGTGCATCTTCCCCACACTGAATTCTCCTTCTTTTCACTGAAACACTTCCACACTTTCGACTGAAGGTGTTTTGTAACAATTTTCCATCCTCAAATGCTCCAAAACTAGTTACAGATTAGATTCATTTCCATGGCTGGCCATGGACTCACCTGCAATGGCCTGCCTCAGTCCCAGGTGGGCAGCAGGGAAATGGGGAAAAGACTGGAGGGATGGATGAGACTGAGTTCCCAGTTCTAGGTTCCTCTCCTCTCCAGCATCCCTCTCTTAATCCCTTGAATTATGCAAAAAAGTGATTACAAATGCTTTGGCACTGGTGAGAGAAAAGTATCTTACCTCCTTGATAACAGACTGTGGGACAGTGTCTGGACCAATTTCAGTATTCAGGTACAGCAAGGCATACAGGTAACCTGCTCTGCCATAGAGCAGCTCATCTGGAAGTTCAGCATCTGTGCTTATGACTGTCCTGTGTAGCTGCAACAACCTGCATCAGACAAGGAAGGTGGGGAGAAAGAGCCTCTTCTCTAGAGACCATACTGGACTGTGTGTTGTACAAGCCATCAACCAAACCAGAAGCAGAACGAGTGTGAAGCCCCACCACTTCCCTTCAGTCATCCCCAATTTTGCTGGCTGCCAGGTTTACTCACAGGAGCCATCCCTGACACACAGGCAACCCTGAGCCAGGGCCAGGTGAGTATTAGTGCAATTACCAGGTTTTTGTGCAGACAGAAACACATGTAAGCATGCAGGGCAGGAGCTGGAGGCCGGAGGCTACTCCAACAAATAGGGAAACCTCCTGGAGCCTCTGGGAATTTCACCCAAGTGAGGACCCTTAACTGTAGATGTGTAAGAGGCAACAAAACTCCCTCAATACCAGCCTTCAGCATGCCCCCTTCATAGCCAACATGTTGCCCCAAACATTTAAGCAGCTCAGTTTTGAAAAGGGCACTGCTATTGTCCACAAGTGTTTAGCAACGGAACAAAACAAACCTTGGACTGGCCATTGCAACTCTCATTTTCTCCAAAGAGACTCTCTGCTATTACTCCACCAGTCTGCATTAGCATTGAGGTGGAGCAGAGACCTGTTTTCCTGCCCAACCCCTCTCTGTCTCTTCCATCTTTTGTGATTAAACTGTCCAATGAGATGAAACCATGGAGACGATCACATTTTAAACTGGGGGAGGGGGCAAGACCATCTCGATCAAGACCAAATTCAATTCCCAGATTCCCCCAGCCACTATTATTCATCAGAAATGTTAGCATTAACATCATGCCAGAGCAAAACCACTGACCCCAATGGCTTGTTTATGCTGTCACAGCTTAACACCAGGGCAAAGCCACTCACAAAATAAAGATTTTTATATTATCATTCCTCTCTTGGAACTACACTTTGGACTTAGAATTAAATTATTTTCTTTTAAACTGTCTATTGTAAGTTTTATTATTCAAATCATACACCTGGACAGCTACAAGATAAAATGTTAGAAGTGCACAGATTACATTTTGACATTTATAATGTACCACTCAGCTGGTATCATGAATATATTTGTAAACAAAAAAAAAGGAAGAAAAGAACAAATAATCAAACTAATCTCCTTTTCAATCCTCCTAGAAATTACTTTCAAGGAGAGGCAAGACTAAAAGATTTATTGCTAATCTCATTTTGCTATATTCACGCTTCATGCCTCACAGCAACACTGCTTTCCCAGCTGCATCCAAAATGACATGCCCAAGTTTACTGCCAGTTCTAAAAGCAAAAAAACCCACCTAAACCTACCACCCATTTCAAAAATTCATCCAGGAACAGCAGCAGAGATTAATCACTCTAGGATTCTAGATTAGAAAGAGACCAATTATATTTCCAAACAAACCAGAATGGAGATAAGAACATAAGGCTAGTCCCCACATTCTGGCAGGCTAAGGTATGCTGTTGGACAGCTAGCAAGTGGATTGCTGGTGCTGAATGCAAACACCACAAGGCTCCAGTGCTTCCAGCCCTCACCAGGACAGCAATCAGCTCCAAGCCAGCAAAGGGACAGTCAGTTCTCCAAGGAAGCTCTAGATCTAAATGGGATTTCTAAAGATGTTTGTTACATTTAGATTACTTTGAAAAGGAGCTGGTATTTTTTCAGGCTACCCTTCATATGCTCTAACCTAACTAAAGCCTTTGTCTTTGACAGTTCAGCAAATACCTCCTCTTGGTTTTATTAAATCTTTGTTACATATCAATCTAATGTACCATGTTCCTGTCTGGATGTTTCCAGATCCCTGCAGCTAAGTGTTTTGGTAATGAATCTACAATTAAGACCCACTCTTCACAGAAAGCATCACATACTGCACAAGCACTACATATTGTCGATGACAAGCGTGCGGCTTTTGTTAGATGTCACTTCAATGTGACAAAATCAAAACGTGCAGGCACTACAGATATGCCCAGGACATCCTGTCCTTACAGCGATAAGAGGACTCAAGATAACCCACTAAATATGAATCAAGTGTAAGCCAGCTTTAATAAAGATAAAGCCTGTTTTGTATTCTTCTACTGAAAATGTATCAGGGGAGAAGACGTCTCCATTTTTAATCCTGTCCTCCAAAACTGCCCACTTGCTAATGCTACTGAACCAACACTCTCTGCAAGTGAAGGGCATGGCTTTTTCTGACATCAACCACTTACCTGGCAACACATTCTTTAGACTCACTGTCGATTTTCAGCTTGTGATAAACCACTGCACCCACTGCCAATGGCCCAGCATCACCACAGAGGAAAGTGACTCTTCTGCCGTTCAGATTGCGAAGGATTCTCTTCACATAATCAAGAGATCGCTGCAAATGGCTCTGGTTTTTCGTCACGCGGAACAGTTGAAGATATAAGAGGGGCAATACCTGGAACAACCACGTGAAGAGTAAAGTTTCATCTACTACTCCTTTTAGGTATATCATATTCCCCTCGTTAGTGCCTCTGAAACAGTAACTTGAGTGCAAACAGGTATTTGGGCAACTAAAACATGTCAGTCAAGGGCCCTTGCTTGGGCAATGGGAAGGCATCAGGTCATCTGTTTTATGACATTTCAATTTGGATAGTGACAAAAATTTAAAAATTTCAAAAATTAAAGAATTAACAGACTAAACCCCAATGGTAGACTCACAATTTGCAGAGAAATGAAGAAAAATCCGTGATACAGGCACCAATGCTTGGTGAAGAGATCACTGAAGAGTCAAAAATTTGGGCTAACAAGCATGTGTACGACCAAGTACAGAGACTGTACAATACTCATCTATTACATGCAAGAAGTGACTTATCTTCCATTTGATTTGTAAAAAGATCTTTTGATGAGCTTTTGGATTCAACTTGCCAAGTTCTTTATAAATGTATTTCACAACATGATTGTGAGCTTCTACAAGCTAAGCTGGTTTGTGAAAGTCCTCAGAGAATGCCAGAAAGTTAATACTAAGCTTCACTCCACTATACTCATTACATAGTTTTGCATTAAAACAAAAACAAATCTTAAAAATAGCAACAATATAGACTGAAGAAAGTCTATTTCTTCATTTAAATGGATGCATATTGGCCAACTGCAAGCATACATGTGCAGAGGGAAAAACTTTACCTCCAGACCATACTGCGCCTCAAACTCGTTTCTGAACGGGGAGAGCACTCTCCTGAGCCACAGTTAAAGCTGTGCAGATATAAGGCCCACTTAGCTCCACAGAGAGGCCATCTGAGGAGCACAAGAAGAATAGCACAGAAGAATAGTGCTGATACATCCTCAGATGTTCTTTGGACTGGATTTAAACAGGCCTTTCTAGATGGGTCCAAGAGGAGAACTGCAGAGCACAACATAGTGGTATGGGAGCTTGTGGGCTATTTACTGGGATTTCTGTAACCCTTTTTTATGTTGCAACTAATGTGTAGATGTCTGGGCTTGACCAAAGGATGACCAGAAATATAGCCACAAGGCCCAGTTTATCCAATCCTTCTTTGTGCAACACCCTTACTCCTCCAAGATGTCTGGCACATACAAAGAGTACTTGTATAAGATGGACTCTAACCCGAGTCTTACAATTGTTACGTGCCAACAGTATGTGCTCCAAGATTTTAAAGATGTTTCACAAAGTACAAGCCAATGCTCAGGACTGCACTGCCAATAAGATTGTCTAGACCTGGTACATAAAAAGAAGGGCAATTGTTTTCAGCATTGCTTTTACCTTCTGATTTGCACACTAGCAAAATGCTGCAAGGAGCAAGTTCGGAGGAAGTATTTGCACTAAGTATTTTAAAAGCCAGATCATTTAAATATTTCTATTCACAGTTATTTCCGCAGGAGCCTTGAAAGAAGTTTACAACTTGCAACAGATCCAATTGGTGATCCTTCTACAGAGTGGAAAAATCCCACTGTCATCAGACTGAGTTACTTGTTCATCTATATTCTTGTTTCGGCTAATGATGGCTGTGTTACTTTTAGCTTATGACTCATTTTCAGCATATTCTGGTTTATCAACCGTAACTTCAGTTGTCAGTCAGTGTCAGAACACAGCTCCCCAGGAGCCGTTCTGTAACATCAGTGCGAGAAAGCCCACCACTGGGGATCATCTACACTCACTTAGCAGCCACACACTTTCAGACCTTGAAACACATCTACCTTTAAAGTGTGAGTTGTTGTCTAAAACTTCCTCACCCGTCCACCCACAGCACCACCTGCACGGAAACATCAAGAAGAAAGCAAAGAGATGGTACTCGTTCATTGCCAGAATTAAGCCTCAGCATGGTCAAAGCCTGCAGAGTTTTCCCAAGCTGCTCCCTCTCACGACACCACGATAAAAGAACAGATCTCCTCAGGGCACATTTCAAACATGCTGTGCTAAAAGTGCAAGTATGCCTCAAGAGTGAGCTAGACAGAGCAGGAATAGAATGTGCCATTGTAATAGCAAAGTGGCACTTAAGAGGCCTAGATGGAAAAGCGTGTTGGCAGCTTGAAGAGCAGTGGCTGCACCAGGCTTGTCAACTGCAGGCTCTGCCTGAAGGATCCAAAGGGCTCATTCACATTTGGACTGCATCAGTGATTCAATGCTAAATGAACGATGGTGCCTAGCAATAACCAGCACTTGCACACGCCTGTTTATCTTCATGAACTTCACAATCTCGCAAGCCCGCCTCCATACTCCCCCTCCTCACACATTCGTTTTACCATTTTTGTACAGACAGAACAAGCAGAGCCAAACTATCCGTATTTCAGATTTTAACAGAACAGAACACCTCCCCCCCCATGATTAGAACATGTTGTTACCATTAGCAACTGCTAAGTTGAAGAGAAAAAGGTGAAAATAACTTATTTTAAGAAAACTTGAAAGAAACGAGAGGCAAGCCGAAAGAAAGAGCAGCCTTAGAAAATCCACTCCTTTAGCAAGACAAAGATCTCCGTACACAAAAGCCAATTATTTCTCTGTAACTTTATCTGCTGAAGTCATTCCAGACAGCAGCGACCTAGAATTCAGAGTTAAAAGAAACCAACTCACACAAATGCCTCTATCAGAGTCTTTCTGCCACCCCTGTGAGAATATGAGAACCTCTTCCTGTGAATAAACCCAATTACATCATTTAACAAACACACTTCATTGAAACTCAAGCTTTCTCACCAGTCCAGCCAGTATAGGCAGAGCAGTCATGTGGATCTGCTGTCTTTAGCCCTTCCTCCATTTGTTGCAGAAGGTCCTTGATTTTTGCCTGGATCCGTTTTGAGAACCGAGCATTGACCTGAAAACAGGAGACAGGAGAGTGAGTCAGAAAATGAAAGAATCCAAGAATACAAACTGTCTGCTCCACCTTCTTGTCTGGAAAAAAACCAAACCCAAAAAACAAACAAACAGAAAATAACTAGGGAATAAACACTATATACAGCCATCAGCAGGGTCAAGGTGGTTCATCTTAAGTGTGCCCCATGTAATGTGTTCTGATTATGTATTTAAGTAAGTTACTAGTATCTACATTAGACAAAAATCATCTGGGGATGCTTTAAAGTCACATGAAGAGCAGCTATGGACACTGTGACAGTATGAATTGCACACTGCCTCTTATCTCAGGCTCTTAACACAATAAGCAAAGCTTCTCTGAGCTGAGTAAAAGGTGAATAGAAGCCAACAGAAGACAACCATCTGCTGCCACTCCAAGGGCCAGTGCTCCATTCAGGGTCCTGGTACCGAGACAACGTTATGGATGAACACAGCACGGTGAACCTACAAGCCCTGTGTTACAGGTGCTTGCTCTCATCACAAGGTCCCTGCACATCCTCTGTGGCACTACGGAGCAGGAAAAAGCTATAGGGAAAATAAATGCTCATACTTGAGACAGTCAAGCCAAAGTCAAGCCAAGCTGACATCAAGTCAAGTTTAATGATGTGCTCAATCACATCACCCATGATGTATTCACATTTTCTTCTTAAATCCAAGACTTTTTTTGATGTTTGCAATCACCACACACAGGGCAGGTCACCTAAATGCGCTTCCTCCTGCTTCTTCTTCTCTCCTCTCTCCAAAATAGTATTAGGATTGACATGCTTTGTCATGAGATGAGGTTGTTAAATGCAGTGATGTACAAAAAAATACCTCAAAGAGCTAGACACAAAGAGGACGAGTTAAAAGCAGCTCGGCAGCTTCAGCTCATGCATGAAGGTGAAGAAACAGATGTTTGATCTTATACCTTGCTTGCTTTTACTTCTGACAAAGAAAAGCTTACAGAGATGCTATATACGAAATATAACAGGGGACACTTTCTCTTGCCAAAATTTCTCTCTTATTAAGCACACTGTATGGGAAGATACATTACTGATTACTCCTTTAAGCCTATGGAATGTGGAAACAGTCCATTAACTAGAATTTATTGCCCTATTAACTTCCACAGGAGAGAGTATTCATGAAGTCCCTTCTCAGGACGATTCTGATTTGAGTGGGAGCATCAGGACCAACAGTCAAAAATGTTTGTGGTTTTTTTGTATTTTATTAAACAGAATCACTTATTAATCAGCTTTTCCTATTAACACATTTATTAATAACTATTTTATGTATTTAAACAGAGTTTAAGGGCTAGGTTTACTCATAGCACAATCTATCTACTACAGAGCTAGAGATGAAGAAACAAAAAATCTCTTCCCTTCCTGGGCTACAGGAAAAGCTTCTAACAAAATAGTGACGTACACAGATCTTGTGCCACCCAAAAATACTTCCTGAATGTGTTTTCCATCATCTATAAAAAGCCCCAGGCATACATCACTTGCCACCCATATATTAGTTATTCAGGAACAGCCAGAAGAGAAACACTCTAGGAACATGGAAGCCAGCAGAGCTTCCCCACCTTCCAAACCAAGAGCCACAACACAGTTAATCGTTAGAAAAATGGCATTACACAAGTGGGCTACTTGTCAGCTCACACTAAGTTACTGTTTTCTTAACAGTGCTTGATCTTCCACCTCTTGCTTCCCCAACCTGCTCCCAGATAGCAGCTGGAACAAAGCAGATCAGTGAAGGCCTAGTTTGGTGTTAAACACATCTATGTTTATGATTCTTTTTTTCACTGGAGAAGAAGAAATTAGCTCATTAGGAAAGTAAGTTTTTGTTTGATTATAATACATCCCAAAAGGGAAGGGTTCAGATAAATGATGGCTCCTGGATGCCACCATGCAACTTATTCCTCAAAATACCATGCTTTGTACTCTTGTTCAGAGCGGAACTTCAAATAAAACCCAGTGAGTTCAAACATCCACTCAACAGATTCTGAAATCAGAAAGATAACAGGAATTACACAAGTCCTCTGACACACCATAAGTTTTCAGAGTCAATGGTTCAAATCCATTTTATGATAGCAGGATAGGAAGGGAGAAGGAAATTGTGCCATTATCTCATGTGACACACATACCACTCTAGGAAGAAGCTAGAGCTCCCTTAACCTTCTCCAGTAACTCTAGAAATAGCAACCAAACACAGTAAGCATCTGATGTCTGTTACTCTTTGCCCTTAATATGGCGTTAAGCATCTTTTTATGGTATCAGACACACACAACATCCCCCCACTCTTTTAACTAGTTCAGTGAAGTCTCAACAAAAAGCAAAACCTTTCCCAAAGGCTCCTCTCCTTCAAAAGACAGCTATGCCAACGCTAGGGCATATGGTAAAACAGCATGAGGATATCCACACGGGTCCAGGCACAGCGGACAAGAGTGAACTAAGGTTGCAGACTCCCAGTTTATTCACCTACTGCTCATCACAAGCAGGCTGGTTACCTTTTTGTTCTGACAATACACTTGCTGTTACCAAATCAGGGTACTTTTCACCAAATAAAATTAGTTAAGAGGCAGGAGGGGAGAGCTAGGATAGGACATCAGGACTCCTGGTTCTGCTTTGAAACCTCTGTCCCATACAAACAATTTAGCTCAGGTTGGCATATCCTTCTCTCTAAAATGGGAATTGTAACATACCTGTCTTGATTTAGAGCTTGGAAAAGCACAGATAAAAGGATTTTACAATATTATTATTATTACTTATCAGCCCAAAGCTACTCCCAAGCTTATGCCAGTGTGAATAGGTTATGAGAGCCAACAGTTCTTCCCAGCTACTTCACCAATGCTCTGTTGCTCTGAAGCTTAACAACTGAGCACTGTCGCTGTTCGTTTGATAAGATTCCACTATAAGCTTGTAACAGATGCTTACATGTACTAGAATAAATTAATTACATAAAGAAATGAATGTTGAAAGGTGGCTTTGGGAGATTTATAAACCTCCTTAAAGGAATCTTATGGCAGCTTTACAGCTGAGCATAAAGCATGCTAATTCATGTTGAGCACAGATTGATTTTCTTGAGAAGCATATTCATTTCATGAGGATGGTTCCAGCTGGCATTCAGCCTTTTCTGCAGGTTACTCCTGTTATTCCTGTAGGGACAAACAAAAACCAGAAAGTCTGACCTCTGATATCTTTCATCACATTTACTCCTGGTTCACAGCAGACTGGGTGATAACAGGAGCTGAAGAGTAGTATCTTTAACTAAAGAAGGCTCTTTCCAGGAATTCAACTGCTGCATTACTTCTCTGCTGCTGCAGGAAGCACAACCACCATCATCCCAAGCACTGCTCAAGTTTTACATTGGCAAAACACAAAACATGAGAGCTCATTCCCCACTATACCCAACTGAACTCTGCACCATATTTATTACGGTAATAGGAAAGGCTCATTATCAGCATGAAATAAAAGTCATGCAGAAAAACACAAACATGTTGGTTTTGCGAATTGTTTTGTGATTTATTTGAACCATATCACTTTTTCCATTGCAGTGAGGCGGCATGTAAAGCTACCTCCCGATCCAAAGCCTTTTAAAGCCAACAAAAATGTAAGGAATGTAAGCATATATGTAACATCACCCACCTCTGGCACTAATGACATGGTGTCCAAACTATGCTGTTCTTGTCAACAATACCTGTTTCCCCTAGCTGTGTTCTTTGATTCGTAGGGTTTCAAAAAGAACTTACATCTTCTTGTGTAAACCCAGCACTAAAACTGCACACACAGGTTACAAAAAAATACACCATGCTGCAAATAAAAATCTCCTCATTAAACACACATTTCACTTGCAGTTGCTATTATAATAACATATCAATTCTTAGTGACCTGCCTCTTCGTTACAGCCATACTCAGCTTTACAGCCGTAGCTTTAAAACAAACCGGCACCAAGAGCAGATGAAGCAATGAGCAGCTGCTCTGTGTGTGTTTTATATCATGATCTATGGTAGGTAAGAGAAGGCTGTAACTTAAACTCTTGCATGCACATTGGGACAGTTATCACAGCGCTTACGTAAGTCTGACAATGCAACTGTGAGACCTCATGGCACTCTTTTTGTGGTTAGAAATAATACTTTGGCTTGACAGACATATGGTGAGTTATCTCATTTGCCTTTGTGAAAGACATTTAGATACTGATGTGTTTTTCAAAAGCATCTCTCAGCATTTATTTGCATCATGACACATCTATGCCAAGTAACTTGTGCAGACTCATGGTAGGACAATGGAGACCTGAGCTCAGCTTCTTCACAAGCTGCCAACGTACCAGTCTTTCTTGCCACCATCAGCTCCCAAAACAACATCTTGCTATCACCCTATTTTACTTCATCAGCTTTTGAGGGACTGATGCTATGTGCAAAACGAGAATGAAGAAGGAAGCGACTGATTCTGCAGAAGCAGCAAGAAGATGGCATATACCCACAGTGCTACGTACTGAACAATAAAAAAACCACTTTTATTTCATCTCGGTTCAAATAGGAGACATAACATGATGCTGAGTTTTCTTTCAGCCAAAGTGCATTTCACAGAGAAGAAAATGCAGCTCAAGTTGGCACTGCAGCAAAGGACTCATTCAAAAGCCAAACTTGCACAAGGGACATGACAGACACTGGTAAGGGAGAATGGGGTGGGGGACAACTCACAGTTCTACTGAAACAAGACATCCTGGATGTACTGAAATCATTGGGAGCTTTGCCACTGACTGTAAGGGAGCCAGGTTTCACACTCATGCACTGGAGCATGGATTTACTGAAGCAGGATGAGGTCTCATGCTCACCTCCACAGAGCTCCTGCAACAGCAGACCAGAAGGATGGCAGTAGTATACCACATGCAGAAATTAGCAAGGACATCTGGGAAGTGACCTACCTTTTTGTACAGAAAACACATTTTACTTTGGTTTTATCTAAATCAAATAGCAGTTATAGCTCCAAGAGCAGCTTTTTTTTTCATCTCTGAAAATACCAGATGCTAAGAAACTTCACCACCCAGCCTCTAAAACAGTTAAACACAGCTCTCTGCTACTACTCAGATAGGTCCTTCCAGAAACGAATGCCACTTCTGCAAAACCACATGCTTAATAAATGATTCGAAACACTGTTGTCTGTAGAACAAACACATTGCTCTGTTTTTCAGTGATCTGGCATATAGTGATAGTGGGGAAAAAAGAAAAAATAAAGAAGAAAAGAAAATAAGGGGGAAGGGAGGGAAAGAAAAAGGAAGAAATCAATAGCTATAGGCAAACTGCGACACTGCTTTACATGCCAGTTTAGGAACAGGCTTTAAATGCAGGCATCATCCTACCTCAGAGGAGATGAGGGTGTGAAAAACAGCGTTAAAAGGCAATCCATTCAAGTTCCAGAAAGAATTGTTTAAAGCATGTAAGAAATAATGAGACTGCACCTCTAATGCATTTGTGTGTAAAAGAAGCTATTTGTCTCATTGATGATTATGTTGCAAACCCCCCAAATCTTAAAGATTTAGATCATCATAAGGAGTCATCAAAACGTTTCAGAATATTGGTAACAAAACCAAACATGATTAGCAAACACTGAGGAACATTATCTTATGTTTTGGGAAATGGAGGCTCATAAAGTAAAAAGAGCAATACTGAAAATCACCACTCCTCCAAGTAGCCTAACATCATCACGATAGCTCTTGAAAACTAAGAAAACAGAAGTCTGTTGTGAGACAATTTAAAGTCACCCACCACACAGAGGTCTGTGCCCTAGCTGGAATGTTTTCAGGTGGTCCACAATTTGTACAAAAAGCTAAAACCTTTACCAATACTACCAAATTATTTTGATGCACAGACAGCAGATATATTCCAGATACTGAACCTGACAGCATATCAGTGTCTTGTGGTTAGACCCCAAATACTATCTGTTTTCATCAAAAAATAAGTACCTGTTATTGCACTTGCCCAGGCAATTAGCCATAGTAACAACTCATTAACACACAGGTCTGCAAGACAAAACTAGAAACCGGTGCAGAGTGGATGGACGTGAGACAATTTAATCAGAATTTAGGATTTGATTTTTAAAAGTATCCTCATTCAGAACTGGTTGACCAAAACCAAAGAGGCTTAACCATGTGGTTAAAGTGTTGTCCCGAGTAACAGAAGAGGCTTTCAGTATAAAAGCATGAGAAAAGTCCTAAGTGGCATTTGATGCTAATGTGTGCTGTGGAGAAGCAGCAGCACTTCTTCCTCTAAGGCTGTGTACACTAACCAACAGGAGTTAGTAATGGACAATGAAGCACAATAAACTGATTTTCAGACTCAGTTTTGACTGAGACTCGCAAAAAGCAGAACAAACCTTCCTTCAGCAGAAATGTGATGTGCAGAACTTGAATCCTCTACTAAGACAGCATGCACCTGAGATGGGGTGCCAAGAAATGGTAAAAAAAGTGGCAGTCTCAAGAAACATAGCTACCCCATCCCACATCTCCAGAAAAAACGTGGGAAGAAATATTTACTGGCTCTAGAGGCTTAATTTCACCTCCAGTGCAATGAGTGATGTGATTCCCACTCATTTAAGTGGTTGCAGGATCACTCCCAGAAGAAGGAGAACTTCCTGCTCTCAGTGAGACAACTAAAATGCCCCTAACTAAAATATAAAAAATACCACAGGAAGAGAAATGAAGAGTGAGGCAATGACAAAAAACTTCAGATTTTTTTTTTTAATATATTTTAAAGGAGGAGGAAGAGACTGAAAAGCCACATAAAGGAATTATCAGAACCAACAGGAGATTGAGAAAGCCCCAGGAATCTAAACACCACTAAATCACCCGAAGAATAATCTTAGTATTCTCTATTCTCATTAAGTGATAATCTTTGCTGGTATGCATCATTAGCTTTAAAACAGGTTCCCTGCAAGGAACCCCCTGTGAAGCCTAATTTAAGTACATTGTACATATTTGTCAGAACACACCACCTTTTATTAATATTCCTAAAGCATTATGGCACATCAGAAAAAAATTATCAAGAAAGAATTTCTCTAAAAAAGAAGTTTTTGTCTGGACATCCTAGTGGCCTATCCATGAAGTTTGAATCCAATTTTGCTGTTTTTCAAATATTAATACTTTCCCCGGTAAACAATTATGGTGAATTAAAAATTAAACTAAACAGAAAGACCTATTTTCCCATGAACTAAGGAATATGCTTTGTTCTGAGTGTGTAGCTGCCTAATCATTCCTCTGCCTCCCTGACCATTTCCATTTTGAAAACTTTTGGACCACTTTGAGATAACATCTATAGATATTCTTTTTCAGGCTAAGGTATCACTATGGGATCCACATCAAAGGGAAATGGGCCACAGAATATGTATTTAATTGAAAGATTCATAATTTTTTAAACAAATGCTTACATTTCAAATCATTTCTTATTAATATAGAAATAGTGCTCTCTGATGAATTATTATCTCCAGCTTGCTCACACAAGTTACAGAAGCAATTCAAGTCCATGATACTTTCATGGTGAAGAAATGTAGCTAAGAAAAAGTGAATTTCAACTACATGATCAGAGCCCACGGAGATAACTGCAGTGTTTACTGTGAATATTTTTAAGAAGGCCTCAAATTTTGTTTTCTCTTCTCCTGATCCTGTACTTTCTAGCTTTCTGAAGGGTACCTTATGCACACAAAGATGCTTCCATATGCAGCACTCTGTCCCAGTTGTCTCCCATTTCAGACAATGACTTGAAGAGCTTCTTGTCCTTTTATCAGCCAGACGAATTTTAGATGGCAATCGTGGCAGCTTACGAAATCAAATGGAGGGATTAATAATGCATTGCCTTACATGACAACGGCAGAGCCCCACACACCTCTAGCTGTCATTATGTGACTCAGTGCTCACTGCTCCACAAAGCAGCAGATGGGAGGGAGGAAGAAATCATGCAGTGCATTGAGGGCTTCTGATAGCTGTTCTCACCTTTAGGAAACTTATGCTATTGTGTACAGTGGTTTACAGAACAGACTTCCTAACCTGTGTAAATTTCTTCTGTCTTCACTGGAGCTTTAGGCAGGCAAAGATGTTTCTCTGATGGGACGGAAGGCTGCTAAATGCAAAAAAAGAACAACCAAAAAACCCAAAACGAGCACCAAATTTCAAACCAAAAACCACAAACAACAGGACCCCAAAATACTCATCACAAAGGCTCATAAAAGCGAGGCGAGTACCAGGATTAACAACATATAAACATGCCAAGAATACAAATACACATAAATATACACATAGCTATGTTCTAACCCAGAAATATGCAGAACAGTTTCTCAGATTTTGCAGATGCAGAAATGAAAGAAAATGTACACTCGCATCTGCTGTCTTCTATGAAATGCAGAGTTGAAAAATTCAAAGACCACTGAAAGGTGCTGTAGTTACATCACTTTAATGCGATACAGAAGATGACTTTTTCCAGAAGAGCTTCATACTTCTGAACGTAAGAGAGCCTGAACACCACCTTTTATCAAACACACAGCTAGTGAGGTGGTCAAAGATGTTTTGTGAACAAAGCTGCACAAATAGCTGCCAACTGCCACATGGTAACAAGGAATACCACCCACCACTGATGCTGGGAAGAAACATTTGTGCCCACTGTAAAATAGCACACTCATCTAGAGCAGAGCAGAACCGAGATTCCTAATGTGAATATAGGGCTAGGAATTCTTCACTAACCTACTTCAGCTCTGCCGCAGAACAATGTCTCTGAATTTGGATTAATTCAGGAATTAAAGATGAAGCAAATCAGAATTAAACTGTTTTGAAATACAGCTAGAATTCTCTCAAAAAAAAATTAATTTAGGAAGTTCACCTTCCTTCGTTATCAGTTCTCACTTTGGAAAGCCATAGTCAACTGACATCAGCAGTAAACGAAAGCTTATTTTCTCTTTACAGAAATGGGCATGGAGTGTGGGATCCAAAGCAGGTACATAAGACAGGCCTACAGAAGGCCTTAGAAAAAAGTTATTGGTATGTTTTTTATCAATTTAACAACAGTAAATAACTACAGCTGTTCTGTCATCTCCTCTCTGCCTTCCTATGTCAACTCTTGGTATTTGGATGTTTTTAATACACTGAACCAGATACAAAAGAACAAAGAAATCACAGTTCTCTTTCACAAAAATTAATAAAAAATAGATTTGTTTACCAGCACTGAGTATACTACCAGGGATTTTGTAAAAACAAAGGAGATTTCACTTCCAAACCCACCCTTGCTTTTTAAACCCTTTCAAGTGCCAAGTTCCGCTTTTGACAGCTGCAATTACCTGCAGCAGTAGGACAGCAATCCCCCAAAGCATTTTCTTTTGCGTGCTCTGCTTGGCTGCATAAATCTCAGCTGCAAGAACTTACTGAAACATTTCACTGCCTTGGACTTATGGTGAGCTGATGCTGCCCTGCTCATTCTTATGATATTCAGGAAGAATCCTACTCTCATTGCTGGGTATCACCATCCTCATCCCACCCTATCAGTAAGTCAACGTAATTTCTTATTACCACAAACAGAAAAATACAGAGCTGAGGTTAAAGGCTCTCCTTTATCCACCCCAGCATAAAGTTGAGTGAAACTCTGCTTCCCACTCAGCATGTTTGTGCTTCTACCAATGTCACCACGCAGTGTGTTTCACCCAGAAGATGACAAAGCAGCACACTACTGAACGATGAGGCTGCTCTAGGGCTACAATGACAGAAGGTCCATATTCTGGTATTCCTTCTGCAGCTTAAGCCAGCCTGTGTAGTAATAAGCAGAGTAGCTTCTATGCTTAAAGCTTAAAACACACAAGAGCTTCCCAACCAGCTCTGTGCAAGGCACTGAGGAGCTAAGTAAGTGCAGCAGGAAGACTGCGAACCTCATGCGACCAGCACCACCAAGACAGACCATCTGCTGGCCCAAACTGATTGCCAGATGCCTGCCATGGTGTACCTGAACCTATAAACGTGTGTATGCCAGTAAAAGCATGCCTTCAAGAGAACGGTCCAGCATCACCTACAGCCTGAGTGCGGCTGTCACCTAAGGGGCAACTCGTCTCTCCTCCCTTCCCTATGTGCTTTCTTTGGTGAAATACACGGGCAACTCGCACGAGGTGTGGCAGAACCACCGTGATAATCGCGGCACCGACTTCACTCGCATTCATGGGGGGAAATAAACAGCTTATAGCAGCCGCTTCCACCGACCCCGAGCCGTGCGGCCGGGCTGAGCTCCCCCCGCTCCTCCCCTCGGCTCACCCCGCCCGCCTCTCCCCTCCGGAGTCCTCGGGGCCGCTGCCACGCCGCGGTGGCGGCTCAGCGCTCCGCACCGGCCTCGGCAGGCCGCGGGCGCCACACCGCGCCGCCAAAGGCCGCGGCCGGGCCCGGGGCCCCGCCGGAGCAGCCCCAACGGGGAGGAAGCGCCCCGCGGGTGAGGCAGGGCCCGGGACGCGGCGCTTGCCTACGCGCCCGCCCGGGACTCACCTTCCCATCGGCGCCGAAGGGGAGGGACTCGTCCTCCGCCGGGAGCAGCGCCCTGTCCCGCTGGGAGTCCGCCGCGCTGGGGGCTGCCGCGGCTCCGTGGGGCTGGTAATCGGGGTAGGGGTTAGCGAAAGCCCGCTCCTCCATCTCCGCTTCGCCGCCCAGCTGCAGCTTCAGCCTCTTGGACATGCTCTCTCCCATCTCAGCCGGCCCCCGGCCCGCCTCCCCGCACGGCAAGCCGGCGGGGACACACTCCGCCCCGCAGAGCGGCGGATGTGCAGCAACGCGAGCGCCCTGGCCGGCAGCTGCCCCGGCTACAGCCGCCGCCCGGCGGGCGCTGGGGCTGGGTCAGGGTCCCGGAGCGCCGGTCCCGCGCTGAGGGGGCTGCGGTGGCAGTGCCCGCGGCCGCTGGCCCATTACCCGTGGATGTGGAGCGGCGATCGCGGCGGCGAAAGCATCACGCCCGCAGGGGCAGAGCGCGGCCGGGGCCGCGGCCGGACCCCCCCGCGGCGAGAGGCAGCCCGCCCGCCCGCGCAGGCTGGGTGGCACCGCCGCAAAGCCCGCCCGAGCTCCTCATCGTCCCCCGCCGCGGCGTCAGGCGTTGGGGCTGCTGCCGCCGCCGGCCGCACGCCGGGCAGCGGAGCGGGGCTCCCGCCGGCTCCTCCCGCCCGTCCCCCCGCGGCGGGGCCGAGCCGTCGCCCGGCGCATCTCAGAGGAGCGGCAGCAGCAGCAGGAGGGGGAAGGACAGCCCCAGGAGCAGGCAGTATGCCACCAGCTCCTTCGCCCGGGTCATCCGCAGCCTCCGCCGGGCCGCGCTCATCCGCCGGCAGCCCCTGGGCCCTGCGCGCCGACCCCCGGCCAGCCCCGGCGGGTGGGAGGGAGGCGGCGGCCGCGGCCCCAACGCCCGCCCTGAGGAGGGGGAAGAAGCGGGGACGGCCCTCGGCTGCTGTCTCAGCCGGCGAGGGGACGCAGCTCTCCGGGGAGAAGCGGGGGGGCCAGGGGGTGGCATCCTCCCCGCGTCCCGCCCTCGGGCTGCGGTGTCGGCGCCCATCCCAAAAGCCGAAACAAGTAAAAATGCCCCCTTCCATGCCGGTGCCGGCTGGGGGTTGAGGGGGGATCGTGTCCCGGGTGGGTCAAGCGTTTGTGTCTGGGATCCAGCCCGGGGGATCCGAATGCCGGGGCACCGTGTCAGCATCGATGTAACCCATCGTTTTATGGATGTCTCTCTCCATCGACAGCTAGGAGAAGAGCTCCAGGGGAAGGGGTACTGTACAGTAATAGTCAAAGATAAATCTTTTCTATTCACAGATAAAAGTTTATTCACAAATAAATGGTAGATTCTTCCCTGTGAGGGTGCTGAGGCGCTGGCACAGGGTGCCCAGAGAAGCTGTGGCTGCCCCATCCCTGGCAGTGTTCAAGGCCAGGTTGGACACAGGGGCTTGGAGCAACCTGCTCTAGTGGAAGGTGTCCCTGCCCGTGGCAGGGGGTTGGGACTGGATGAGCTTTAAGGTCCCTTCCAACCCAAACCAGTCTATGATACTATTCTATGCTATCGACATTGTAGCCTTCAGGAATTCATATTTCACACTGGAACACCCTTGTGTAGAAACAGCCTGCAAAAAGTCTGCAATCCAGCCAAACACATCACGAAATTGTGTAAAAGTACAGGCTCAGGAGACCTCATTATCCCATTAAATATTTACTCCTGACTATGCCATCACTTTTTGCTTGTAAGTCAGCCAGACCATAAACTATTAATTCAAGATCTGTGCAGACACTGTGCAGACTTATTGATCTTTTTTTCAGTGTGTAAGATTAAATAGAGGTGATGCCTGTCCCAGCATTGGCTTCAGTTTACGGTTGTTTGTAGCAATATACATGTGAATAAATGGGACATGGCCGTCACCTTGTGGCAGCATATAAATTTTAGGCAATACTTTATTTATTTCTAGAAATTGAGCTCATGACAAAGCAGAAATTCCAAGCACTTTGTCTCACAAGAGGTACTTTGTATTTGCTTTGGAAGTGAAAATAACCATCCGCTCAAAAATTACACAATTTATAATACCCTCTTTAATCTGAAAGGGTAAACACAGACTCTCTTAAAAAAAACCTCTTGTCTCTGTGTAGACATTTTGCTATGCAAAGAATGCATTTTCATCTTGAATGGTTTCCCTCCCTCAGTGAAAACCAGCTGCCTCAGTGCAGATGATTACATCCCCTGCGTCCAGCTCTGGGGCAACAACACAAGAGGGATGGGGAGCTGCTCAAGCAAGTCCAGAGGAGCTGGATGAGCTTTAAGGTCCCTTCCAACCCAAACCATTCTGTCATTCTATGACAAAAACAAGATCATACCAACCTGCTCAAGGCCTATAGATGAGGAGTGAAGGTGCTTCCTGCCACCTGGCATGAGCAGGTTCTTTTTCTTCCCTTTGTAGTGGTGAGTTGTGGGTTTGCACCCCTTGCCTTTTGCATTATTGCACAGTCTGGCTATCTGCACACTGCTGTGTTTAACACCCTGTTAAACACCTCTTTCTGGGGCATTTCATGGTCACTATTCTTCACCCTCGTTGCAATGTAGTATGTTTAGCCTCAAGCATACAAGCCTTTCTTTTGTTCTTAGCAGGCAGGATATAGTTCAAAAGACTTCTAGGCTGTTTTCAGTGGGTGATTTTTCCTTTACTCTTTTACACGTGATGCATACAGAGCTCCCACAGCCTGAATGGGAATCATGGATGAAGGAGGAGGAGAAGGTTGGGCTGAGTGAGGTGACAACCTCAGACATACTTTGAAGCCAGCATAAATTCACACCTTTCATGTAGCAGCACAGAGCAGGAGGCCTCGCCTACTGAAATCATGATTTCATGGTTGCTTTCATCCCAAATACGTCTAAAGGCTACCAAAAGTAATGAGCCCTCATCTTTTATTCCTGCTCCAGCTATGCACTCCTGTAACAATGCTGCCTTCTGCAGCACTGGCAAACATGCAGCCCTGCAACGAGCTGATCCAGCCAAAAGCTGACCTTTTCCTTCTCATAATGTAGGTGAAATCCAGTGAATGTTTCACTGAGGTCTGATTCCTACTTGATTACCAGTTTCTTCATGAAATCATGAGAACTGTTGTGTAACAATTGGGCTACTCATTCTTTACGCAGAAGGCATTCATAAACCCCTCTGTTTTACTTCTTCTGGCCTTTTCTTCTCTCTAATCCCTTGTACATCCTGCAGTGTCTAATATTGTACTCCCGATGGGACTAGTGCCAATTTTTTAGATAGTAAAATAAATTACCTGCTACGTTTTTGGGCCAGGAGTAAATAATCTGAATCCATGCAATAAACCATAGAATGGTTTGGGTTGGAAGGGACCTTAAAGATCATGTGGTTCCAATCCCCTGCCACAAGCCACATGCACAAACCATTCATGATGCTGTGCTTTCCCATGTATTTTACTGTTTAATTCCCAGTATGCATAGTAAATTATCCTAACAAGGAGGGAAAGAGCACTGTCTATCGCAGAGTCAACCCTAGCACACAGCTGTCCTTCACACTACACCCCATGAGAGCTGCATCATGTTGCAGTGCGACTGGCTTGCAGAATGAGTGTGGTGAGCAACAATCAGGAATCTCCAGAGCTCTAACCATGGCATGTTTAATGGTTCCTCTATCAGCTGTGTTCATTCTTATTGCAGTATAATAGTGCTCATTTATTTTTGTGCACAATGGCCCCAAATATGTGCAACAAACAGCCCCATCCATGTTTTGTTCTGTGGAGACAGGATGATGAGTATGTGACTTCAGCACCCATGGTAAAGCGCCTTGTAAATTCTGGGAAACCAGTGTAGCAGCTGGCATTAATATGATTTCATTTCTAAATATAGATCTATGAGATTCAGCAGAAAAACTGAGAGAAGCAAGAGCTTCAGGAATGGACCCTGCTAGTGTGATATGTAATGGAGAACAACGCTGTAAAATGCTTTCTTCAGTATTTACCTGTGGAAAAACAGGTATGGCAATTTCTCAGCTGGCATTTATTAGGACAGCAGGTCAGTGGAAACGGGGCAGTTTATACCTGCTGCAAATCCAGAATCATTTATATATAAATGAAGTCTTTCATACTGACTTTTGCTTTCTCTCTCTCTCTGGTCCTTTCCTCTTCAGCTGTGCTTTGTCTGTGCTGCATCCTTTGTGCTCTGCAGCAAGCCATTTTCTCTTCTAGCACTAAACAAGGATCTAGCAGAAAGGGAGGCAACAGTGCTGCTGTCAAAGGGATGCGGGGCTAGAGGAAAGGTAACAGAGTTGATGGTTAGGTAATAAAAGAGTGGATTTGGGACTGATCCTAACGGACATTTCTATAAACCATGTAGAGAAAATACAGAAAAAAACAGTCAATTTTGCAAAGAGTGATTAGAATGTTGTAGTAGAAGGCTGAAGTGATAGAAATAGGCAGCCATGAATGTGGGATTGGTAGTTTTCAGTAGGGAGAAGGGGTGTATGGACCACAGTCCAAGGTCATAACAACTCTGCCTGCAGTAAAGCTGGTCAGTCACGCTCAAAAAGTAGGCAAGAGATATGAATACAGATCTGTATCTGTTCTAGGGAGGAGACAGAATGATTAAGGACCGTGCTTGCAACTGAACAAAATGGTTATAGGTGGCTCATGATGCAATTCAGTGTAAAAACAAAAAAAAGGGGGGTTAACTGTTCAAGGAGGAGGGGTTTGGAGCAGCCTTCCTAAATGCAGTGAGGCTTTTCAGAAATACCTCCATAAGCATCTTTTTTTTTAAAAACCAAAAAGCTCTAATGTGGTGGTTGTGAGCCGGTAAACCAAAAGTCTTATATTCCTGTGCCTCTGGGAAATACGATGGTCTCAGCAGATGTGAAAGAGCTCCTCCTTATTCATTAACAGCTTCTACTAGCCAGTGATTAAGAGAGCATAGTTGTTTTACTTCTTTCATAAAATTCCTGCTGAGGGAGGTATATTGGCAAGTGAGATGGTTGTAATACTCACTGAGCTTCTGGTGAGATATCCTACAGCAGGCTTTTAAAGTCTAATTGTCATTAATAGTTCTGCACATGCGGTGTTTACGTGGGGATGGAGAGCAGGCATCTAAACCTGCTTAGAGTTCTGCCGGGGGAATGACGAGCCAGATCACTGGGCTGACAGATAAGAGAAAGTTAGAAAAGGATGGATCTAGGCAGCTTTTCATTGTATGGCTTAAAGGGAGATTTCTGTCTGAAGTGAACTCCCCATTCAGACAGTCTCCTGACATGTGTGTTTACCTCCGTAGCTCTCTCCTGCTGTTTAACTGTACAAATATTTCTGTCATCCAGTATTAAACTTCCAGGTTTAACAAGAATGAGAAGACAGGTGAAATATAAAAGTGGTGCCCTCCTGAAAGCAGTTTAAAATCTGTCAGTCTGACATAAAAGAACCTACTAACAGTGCCATATTTAGATTTCTCCTAACCTGAACAGGTAAGGAATTTATGTACATGTGCTCCCCCTTTTCCCTCAGATACTCTAGCTTTGAAGAGCATTTTGGTCACAGAATTGAGGATTGACTTAGTTGTTGTGTAGTCCCTCCATTACTGTTGGACTGGATGCAGTTCACCATAAGGCTGAATATGAATATCCCTCTGCACTTCTGAAGATGCTAAGTAGAAGTCA
This sequence comes from Strigops habroptila, assembly GCF_004027225.2. Lineage (NCBI taxonomy): Eukaryota > Metazoa > Chordata > Aves > Psittaciformes > Psittacidae > Strigops > Strigops habroptila. The sequence goes on along the minus strand of NC_044277.2, from coordinate 148,277,571 downwards.
GAGTACAGAAATTTGTATGCTTGAATACTGTGAGTGGTGATTGCTAACACCTTAGAAAGATATAAACTCTGCTGGGGTAACTGCATTGACTGGTTTAGGTTTCCTGAAGTAACAAAACAGACTAACAATCCTTCTCTGCATGTGTGTTGCATCTCAATTGCCGCATCACATCAGAATTAAGCAGATCACCTTTGCAGATTTCTGGAGTAATGCTGACCCTTATCAAGTAGTACAAGTATCGTTGTATACAGACTTAAGCAGGACATGCTTTGCTTTTTCATGTCTTTTGTTTGACCAGAAGCTACACCAGATTTCAGACACGGGGTTTCTTAACACACTGGGCCAACTTCTGTAAAAATGATAGATTCCAAGGACTAAGAGAAAGGAAATGGTTGCAAAGCAATTGATCATAGCTTGCTATTTTAAGAAAAGGACAGCATGAGAGAAGCAAAATAGAGATAATGGGCTTCAGTAAAATAGATGTTGAGAAACTCAGGGAATCTTTAAGAGGATTCTCTTGGAAAGATAATTTAAGGATAAAGAAATGCAATTACTGAAGGAAGCTGTATTTAAGACGCAACAGCAAATTATTGTGCTACGAAGGAGAAAGGAATCAGTGTAAGAAAAAGGAATAGCTGCAGCAGAAGCTCTTTAAAGTCTTGAATATTAAAAAGGATTTATTTACAAATTAGGAACAAGGACATCTGGATAAAGCTGAGTGGAAAAAAGTGATCAAAAGTGTGTGGTTGAGCCTAGAAAGACAAACTACGCAATGACTTACTACTATTGAGGGTGATAAAAATAAATTAGTGTGAAAAGACTGCATGAGCACTAAAAGAGCAGAAAAAGGCAAAGTAAAAGTCAGTCCCATTTCTTAATAGGGGAAGATTGCAAATAATGGATCATGATGAAAAAGCCAAGATATTCAGTGACATCTCAGGTGCCTTCCAACCCTAACCATTCTATGATTCTGTGATCTTTCCTTCAGGTAATACATAAATTGAGAGCAAATGCCTAAAGCAATTAGCTTGTTTACAAGAACATAGGTGCCCGAGTCTGAGTAGGGAAAGAAGAGGTTAGAAAATATTTAATGTGTTACGTATATTAGAGTGGCCTGGTGGAATTTACCCTGCAATATCTAAGAAACTGAAACAATATCTGAACCATTAACGCTCATTGGTAACAAAAGAGGAGAAGGTTCTCTAGGAACTAGAAGAAAACCGACAGAACCCATCCTTCAAAAGAGGAAAAGAAAGGTTCAGGGAGATAACAAGTATATCTGTGTTACCTTGAAAGATACGCAAGACTAAATTATTAAAGAATCAATTTAGAAGGTACCTAGAGAATAATAAGTTAATAAAAACAGCCAGAGTAGATTTGTTGAGAATAAATCATGTCAAACTAACCTTGTTTCCTTCTTGACAGGATAATTATTCTCATGGATAAAGGAGACACAGTGGATACATATTGACTCTAGTAAGGCTTTTGACAGGGTCCCACTTAACATGCTCTAAAGTAAACTAAAGAAACAGATACCTACACAGAGTCATGATACGGTGAACACACACTCACATGGTTTGATGTTAAACTGGAAAAGCATTAAAAACAGGGCTCTGCAGAAATCATGTTTCTACTCAGGACTTTCATTAACAACTTGAATCATGAAACAGACATTTTCAAAGAACATTGAGGCTAGGAGGGATTACAAGCTCTTTGAGATACAGGATCAAAATTCAGAATCATACTGAGAAACAGGACTACAGGCCCAAAAACGAACCAAGAAAACATAGGTACTCAAATACAAACACTTAGCCTTAGGAAAGGGAAATTAAAAAATAAATTCTAAACTAGGGAATGAAGAGATGTGATTGCTCTAATGGAGGCATGATGAATGAAATTGTCATAATATGATGCTGTTACAAAACTAAGCAAATCACATGCGGTGCAGGGCTGACAGAAGTGTTGTAGGTAACATATGCAAGGTAATTATCCTTCCCTGCTCAGCCCTGGGATGCCAACATTGGCACTGAACGTTTTTGGGCACTGCACTTCCTGAAGCATTGCCAAACTGGGAGGAATCCAGAGGAGGGAAATCAAAAAGATAGGAGATAAAGAAAACAGCCAGAAAACAAAAGTCCATGGCTTCTGAGAAGAGATTGAAGGAAATGGCTTGCTTTGGTACAGAAAGAGACTAGAGGTAAGATGTAACAGTATTCAAAGACCTGTTAAAGGGGAAGTTGGTAACTTGTTCTCAAAGACCCTTGCAAAATAGTCTGTGATGAACTTAGTGAATTTACATTGGAGATATTTTGGGGTGTAGTATTAGGTATTATCTGTGGTGCAGTGCCTAAATATGCTACACAGAGGAGGAGTGTTTGTGGAAGGGTTTTAAGATCAAGCTAGACAAATTATTAGACATGGTCTAGGTATAATAGCCCTATCCTTCAGAGAGGAAAAAGGACTATGTGATCCCAGGAGGTCCTTACCAGGCTTGCATTGCCATTATTCTATTAAATTAAGACCAGGAACACAGCAGGGTTGACTGTTGTTATCTTTGCAGATAATTTTCAGTTCCGAGCACCAAATACACAAGGCTATTATAAGGCATCTTTTGTTTCATATGGTTGTTAGACAACCACAAGTGAAAAAAGAATGCAGTTGTGTTGTGGTGGGTTTTTTTTAACTGCCTTTAATTTGGGGCCAGTTAAGGAATAATGATACTTGGAGAACAAGATGTAATTAAGAAACTGTGGGAGGCTTGTAAAGAATTAAATCTGGAGTGTATAATGAAATCCCAATAACTTCAGCAGGCCGGTTGAGCTGGTAGCCTGGTTGGCAGAAATCAGGCAATTGCATGTACCCTTAAAGACCATTCTTAGCGTTATTGTGGAAAAGAAAACAGAGGATAAGATTCAACACAACCTTAATGTGAAAGACCAAGCATACAAGAGACTGGAAGGCAAGAAGACGCAAGGGCAAGCCATAGGAATCTTATGGCTTATAACTTTCCAGTCACTAGCAGAAACCCTGGCACCTGCTGTGGTATGCTGTTTAGAAAAGGCACTGAGTAGGAGGGAAGGAAGAAGCTGTTCCGATGAACGCATCAGAAGTTTTTTTGAGAAAGCTTCAGAAGCAAAGGGAATTAAGTTTGAATGAGTTCTAGCTTTATTCCACATTAATCTCCTGGCTATTAATCTGGAGTCATTATCCTTGAGCACCAGTGATTGCAAATGCCCTTCTTACCCTTCTGGGCAGAGGTACAGGAGCACACATTCATTGATGGGCACCACGGAGGAGCAGCAATAGTGGGCAATAAGGGTCAGATGAGGGAGGTAACTGTCCTTAGCAGATGGGATTTGTTAATTCTTTGTTCTTAAGCAGACTCCTGCTGTTACTGAGAAAGGAAAATAATATTGTGATTTTTCTGCATCTAAGGCACGCAGAATGCCTGAAATATCTGATGTATGTCTACCCTAATTTACAGGTACTCAAGAATGCTGTGTGATGTATGCCTGAGGATGAAATAGAGCTGGACCCTGAGGCACAGTGACCTGCAAGTCTTAAATGTGTCTGGTCAATTTTTAAGAGAGGCAGAAGCAGCCATAAGGTCAGAATCTTTGCCTTCTAATGCCTGAGGCTTTGAAGAGTTATTCAGGGCAATCATTTATCTTGTACCTATGAGGAGTTAAACAGCAGGGGGGTTTTAGCTTAGAGGAAGTAACAGCAAGACTTTGCTCCTGTTGAGAAAGAAGATATGACATCTTAATTAGCTAAAGGACAGAGCTAATGAGCTCTTGTGTTCAAGGTCAGGTTGGATGGGGCTTGGAGCAACCTGCTCTAGTGGAAGGTGTCCCTGCCTGTGGGAGGGGGTTGGAACTGGATGAGCTTTAAGGTCCCTTCCAACCCAAACCTGTCTGTGATACTGTGATTCTGCTAGTGATGCCTCAGAAGATCTCGCTGACCATCAGCAATAAAATAAGCAAAAGCCTAATGTATATGGGACATATTATTTCTCTACAAAGGGAAGGATTTATGCACAGTGTTTACTTTGAACTTTGGGTATTCTTGATGTATGACAAACAGCCCTTTCCTTATTAATGAATAAGATTAAAATTTAAGAAAAAGCCTTTAATCTCTTCAAGCACCTCAATAAAGTTAATATGGAATGATGCAATCTCTGTTTTCTGTATCCAAGATGCTTATTATTTCACTTCCAGACAATGAGGTAGCCTCTGCTACAGCTAGTTAAGCTCGCATTTTCTTGAAGATGAGTGGAGATGTAATCAACAGCCAGCAGCACGTTGTCCAGAGAACATGATCTGCTTATCCTCTTCGTATCAAATATCTACCCTAAGAATGCTGAAACAGTGTAAGTGTCCCTATTTATATAGCAATAATTTGAGCATCTTTTGTGACAGGAGTGCTGCAGAGAAGAGGGAAGGATCTGCAACAAGAGGACATTGATAATTTGCAAATCCTGAAAAAACTCAGCGTGGTATGTAAGAACTGAGTGTGATTTTATTTTTTTTCCCTGGCTTGTCATCACCAGTGATTAAAACTTGCCTGCAGCTTGTAGACTCTTTTTGGCTGGGATTTAATTAAACAATCCCCTCAATGAAAAGCAAAGCAAGCTAGAATCTGGTTTGTGCTTTCCTAACTGTACAGCAGTTTTTGAGCTCGTCTGACTAAGATGCAAAGAACTGTATTTTCATCTTGAAATCAGTACAGAAGATTCTGAGCAGATGCCTGTGTAAGACCAGCTGAATAATAAACACCTTACATATACGGCTACTTTCCTGGTTTCACTGACAACAGAAGTATTGTGAGAAAGAATTTGAGAAGACTCAGAAGTTTTAAAGTATTTTGACGTAGTAAGACTTTTTTATTATTATTTCTTTCTTCGCTTTTAGGTTTTAGAAATTCATCTCTGACATTCAGATTTCTGTGGCCAAAATGGACCTCTGTGCATCAGTCAGGAGTAATGCAACGCAAAGAGCATCACACAGCAATTTCTGCAGCTAGTGAAGAACTGGATTATAGCATGTTTCAAAAAGATATCCTGGCTTGTTTTTCTCTCCATTACAGATTCTGTTCTATTGCCTCAGTCCTTATCTGTAGGTATTTTGGCTTTTAGTAGTGCTTCAGTATACCAATAGAAATATCTTTCATTGAAATATGTATATATTGCTCCTCTTCTAAGTAAAAGATATATTAATTTTATGATAATTAAGATGTGCATTTTACGCATAGTATCTTGATGGTACTAATGGACTCCACACCCTCTATCAACCCAGTAGGTCAAGAAAGAGCTAAATGGGCACACAGAAATCCTTATGATGCTACTACGTCATCCAAGGTCAAAGCTGAAGGGCATTGGTGTAACAAGAAAAGCAGCTTGTTTTGCTGTGGCCTAGCCTCTCATTAGGTACATTGATAAAATACCTGTGGATATGTTGTGCTTGTGACACTTTCAGAATTTACACTATTAAGTAAAAAATGGAAAATGGATATTTATTCTCCAAAAGATCTGCCTCTAGTGGAAAAGATTGACATTAGTTTTAATCCCTCCCATATCGAAGACATCACATTACTTTTGGAGGAATCATTATGTCTTAGCAATACCAAACAGCTATCAGTGGTGACTACTTAAAGGTCACTGATTGCTAAAGCTGGTTACAGACTATATCATCCCTAGATTTTTATGTTCAGTGGAAATTCATTCCTGTGCTATTTTGGGTCTACTAACAACATTAGTCGTGATATTTTCTGCCTGCTGCCTCCTAATTTGTCAACGTTGGGCTTTTTTATGCTCGGTATCTGGGTCGAGTTTGCATTCCTTAAATGACCTCTCTGTGTTCTTTTTTTTTTTTCTGTCCCTAAAAAAGAAATGCTTCCCGCTTTTCCAGTTGATCAAGGCTTAGAAACCCACTGCCTCAGGTATTTTGAGTCTAAGAGTCTAACCTTGTTTGTCAGGATTCTTGCCAAGGGCCTTGGGATGCAAAAGAATCATAGGCACATCATCTGAGAACAGATTTTGTGTTCACACCCAGACTGAAATGACTTACTGGTTGCATAGGGAATACACATATTCACTACATCTGTCTTTAAGTCAGGAGTTCGCTCAAGTACAGAAGGAGCAAAACTTAAGATTTTTGTTTTTCAAAGAATTTTCATATATGTTCTGCTTGCCAAATTTTTTAATTCTTTTTCTGTTGCCTAATGTTTTCTAATTCACTGAATGGCAGTGTCGTGTTCAAACTAAGACAAGGTGTCTGATGACAGCACATTTCGTAGTTCGGTCTTCTTTTGTTCTGAGCATTTTCTCACCTGAAGATGAGCGGACCTGTGTTTGGATGCAAATCTTGCCAAAGTTCAACTGTATCACTTGGACATAGTCTGCAATAGTGTTGGTCAAAAGCTATGCAATTCCACAGGGATCCTTGGGAACACTTTGTCACAAGGAAGGAAAATGCCCATTTTGGTGACATTACTACCATTTAAGCATGTGGTGTTAATCTTATCAAGATACTGTGTGCTGGACAGACATCTGAATGTAGACCAACATCTTGGGGCTTTGCAAGGTGCACATACACCCATCTGGTAATTCTTATTTTCCCTAAATTTCACCTGCTCATGTCCCTGCGCTACCATTTGCTGTAGTGTTACAGCTTTTCAGCCATGTTCATTTTCTTATCATGAATACTACCAACTCCTTATTTTAAAAAAGGTGAAAGTTGGTGTTTGGATACTCTGGGAGAACTAGAGTATAGAGGGAGTTACTGGGAATATCTGGAGCCAAGGACAGCTTGGAGAGCCATTGATTTTGTCTTTGGTGCTTGGCACAGCTGAGGGTGGGAGATCCTGGGGTAGTAAGGGTCTCATACACAAGAGCCAAGGTTTAGGGGAGCTGCAGGTCAGTAGATTGGGAGGGCATCAGGAAATGGTTTTTTGGAGGCTTTCAAAACACGAGATAGGACATTGATAGGCTTTGCAGCAAAATCGTTTCATGCCAGCATTGACATACATACTTACCAGATTGCAGAGCACTGAGGCTGCTCTCACTGAGATGCAGTTTGAAAATGGAGGAAATGATCCTTTCCATCCTTCTTTCCTTCTCTGCAGCATTCATTTGAAGGCCAAGTGCAATCGGGCAATAAATCCAGTATATAAGCCACCTTGAATTTCTTAACAGTATTTTCCAAATTGAAAGCATTCAGTGGTTGTCAGATGTTGCATGTTGACCCACATTGGTACCTTCTACATTAGACATCTACGAAATTCCAGACTTATAGCATCTCAATCTTCAAGTATTTGAAGATGAACATAATTAGGACTCTTGTGAAACAACCAAACCCGAACAAAACTAGTTTTCTGATAGTCCAGTTAATTCCAGCTGCACTGGATTCAGCCCGTCAGAAAGCGCTCTGAAGTGTCCAGGCTTTAATGATATCTCACTTGATTTAGTCTGAGGGAGAAGTCTATGCTCAGAGACCCCCTCAGCAACGATGTGTGACTGAAGACCTATTTTAGATTTTGCACAGTGATGTTCATGGGGGACATCTCTGAATCACCACCTACCTTGATGAAATGCTGAGAGGATCTCTTTGCCTTGCAAAGGATGGAGATTTCCCAAAAGCCCTCCGTGTCGTGACAGCATCAGGCCAGACTTTACAGCCCAGTGAGTGTTGCATCCTGTCTGGTACAGTGAATGGTTTCTGACGTGCACAGCCTACTAACACAGGAAAAGAATCTGCTCCCTTAAAATCAGTTTCTCTTTTGATACCTAGAAACAGAGTTGCTGAAGAAAGCCTAGTTCAGTGGCTAACTGTTTTATTTTTCAGGACTGTTGAAAGCATGAGATTACTTTACACACAAGATGCCTTCCATCCTTCCGTTCACCTCTGACACAACATTCCTGTTCCGAACTGCTGAGCTGTTCTTGCTGGAAATTTCAACGAAAATAAGCATTTTTGGCAGACATTGGAAAAAAAAAAATAAAATTACAACCAGAAATAACTGTGTCGCACTGAAGACCATGGGGAGCTCTTGCATAATTTGATGTAAAGCAGCCGCTGTGACTCCCGTTCCAATTACTGTTGCTTTCTGGCAAATCAAGGATAACCAATGTAGAATTAAACCACTTGGGAAGCAGAATAAATCACAGTCATCAGGCTGCAGAGCACTTCATTAAGTAAGTTAAACTATCACCTTTCCATATTTTATTTCCATAAATAAATAAACCTTTCAAACAGAGCAGCCCAGAGGGGAGAAGGCAACATCAGCATCATCAATTCAGTGGCTGACAGGATGGAGGTAGCAACAGACTTTGGTTATGAGATCTTCCTCCTCAGCAGGGTGCACACTGCTTGCAGCTGTGTCTGATTTAGCCTCCCAAAGAGCATATGGCTCTAGTCAGGACTACATGTTAATGTGGAGAAGCATGGGACTGAGGTCAGAGAGTGGGAAGAGACGTGAAGCTGAAGAGCCATCGGGTGGTCTGAGGAGGTGAAGGAAAGGTGGGAAGAGTGTACATGATCCCATAAGGTGAAAAAATGGTTGTGGCCTAAACAGCAAGTGAACTGAGAATGGGAAACAGGAAAAAAAAAAACAAAAAAACCCCAAAACACCAGAAAAAAAGCCCCAACAAAAAACCCAAAAAAGAAAACTAAACAGAAAAAAACTCAGCCTTTTTTTTCCTTTGGCCTGGAAAAGCCTCTTGGTCTTGGCCAGGAGGAGTTCTTTGGTCATGTAGCATAAATGAATGGTGAGAATGGAGTGAGAGAAAAATGAAAAACTTGGGGGACAACCGCAGAGAGGCACTTCTTGCTCAAAGACTATGATAATGGAGGCAGAAGGTGGTTTTTAGGGTTTTACCAAGCTCTTTGAGAGGTGGTGAGGCAGGGGAGGTGTCAAGCGGAACAGGAAGACAAGACGTACTACTGGTGTGAGTGGTAGAGATTTAGCAGCCCACGCCTGGTGAGGTGGGATGAGGAGGAGAGAGAGGTATGCTCCTCTCACCAGAAGTGTTTCCTCACACCACTTCAGGTATCCCTGAGCAAAAAGCTGTGTCAGGGTAGGAGAAAAAGAAAAGAGTGGCTTGAAGCCTCCATTCCCACTCTAGATGTGGTCATAATGGGTATATTTTCTTGATCATGTATTGATCTTGGTGCTCACAGAAAGTTATATTCTGGTAGATGCAGAGGCTGAAATCTTTCATGTTCAGGTACAATCAAATGTTGCAAGCTTCTGTGGTACTAAGGTCACCTAGGGCTAATTCCTAGGATAAACAAGCAGGCCTGTCTTCATGATGATTAGATCCAACATTTTGGTGATGCCACCATTTTATTCTATCGAATAAACTGAACTCACCTACCTACTTCACATACATCAAACAGTTGTGCAGCTGCAGCTCTCAGCAATCCCTAATTCAAAGCAGTTATGTACCATTAGTTTAGAAATTCATCCTACTCCTCTACCAATTCCATGGGTTTTCCAAATCTCTCTACGAATATTTCTCTTCTTCCCATCCCTGGTTTTGAATTTTGACAGATGGAGGGATTAGAAAAAATAAAAAGGAATTGCTGTGTGATTTCTAGATACTGGTAAATACCCAGATAAAGTGACCTCAATATATTAAAGTAGTAAGTAATCTCTTAAGAAGGTTATCTAGCCTCATCTCTACTATTGAACCTTTATTTTTTTCCATAATTAGCACTGATTTGATTTTTTCCTGAAATTCCTCCTGAGTGGTCTGTCTTTGCAATGTCTAGCTGTGCCCAGTGCATGTTTTGGTGTGTGCTGCTGATAAATGGGTAGCAGCTCGATGGACAGCGAGCATTCACGTACCGCTTCAAGGACTGGAAGAGGGGGCAAAACAGGGAAGGAGAAGCTTTCAAAAGTCCCCAAAAATGATGATGCATATAATGTGAGACTGAGAGCTAATGAGACGGTAGGAAACACACAGTGCTTGTGCTGGCATATGTCTGACAGCAATACGCTTAATCGCTTAGAGGAAAAAGTGAAGACGGGGCTCTGAACTTGGCTGTATCTTGCTCCTTGTTGCATAGGGGAAAAATCAACATAATCTTCGGTAGAGTGCCTACTCTTTCTGAAAGAATAGCTCTGCAATTTTGAAGCAGTGGATCCAAACTTACATGGACTCCTTCAAGGCCTGAATGTTTTAAGAAGAGTACATCAGGGGCAGGAAGTTGAACTCAAATATCCCCCGATACTGAAGTGGTATACATTAGCACTGCTAACTTTGAGGCCAAGCCTCTAAGTTGGGCAAAACAGTACCACTGTGGAAAAGAACTGTCATGGGAAAAAGTGCTTCAGGAGCCCCACAGAACTTTGCAGAAGGAAAGGGTGGTGTGGGTTTTAAAGAGATAAGGAGGTGCCCTCCAGCTGTGCAGCATGAACTCAAGCTTTCTTTGAGCTTTCTGCTGCTGAAAGTTTCCCTGAAAGATGAGGAAACTCTTTGTATGATGGAAACAAGTGACAGCTCTATGCCTCAAAGAAATAAGATGTGAAGGTTGTCTTGTGTGAAGCTGAGACAAAAGCTTCAGTGAAAACTTTTCAGAAAGCAAATACAATGAACTTTGAGGTCCCTCTGTGCAGGCCTGCGTAAGAGCTTTCATCTGCATTGACAGATGTACCCTTCTTCCCACAGGGAAGTTAAAGAGAAAAATCCCATTTATAGTAGCCCATTTGGTATTTTAGTGCATGTCTTGCAACCATTTCCACACCAAAAACCTGAAAATTGCACCATTTGGACAGCTCTGCTTTGCTGTTGGCAAACCATGCTTGAAGATAAGTTTCTGATGTTTCCAGTTACTCACCCACAATTTTATAGGTCTAGTTTTCTGCTAACAATTTCTCTTGGCTAACAAACTGATGAAACTGGTAGAAATTGTAACTAAACTAGTAAATAGCAAATCCTGCTGCTCTTCTTAATTGTCATTGCTGCCTGCTTGCCATTATTTTATCACAGGCATCATAGAAGTCCAAAACTGAAGGCGGGCATGGATTCTGTCATGGCAAAGCCTCTAAAAAATGAGCTAAATAATACAGTCTTCCAAGTTGTGACACTAAAGCAATCACGACTGCATCAGACAACAATATCTGTGAGAAAGTCATAAATCACCTTGAGTCTAGTTCAGAGCAGGAAGAAATGCCTCCTATGAACACATTATTCAGTATTTGTTTTTAGGTGCGTTCTCAGACCTTACTGTAGCCAGGGATGGGAAACTAAACTTTACGACCACTTTCCTAAAACAGCTTAAAAAAGTTTATGAGAAAAGGGTAAAGTTTCCATAAATGAATCAGAACCGCATTTTGAAAGCAGATGCTAATCCTTCTGCTAGGAGACTGTCTAAATGTCCAAGTCTATGTGTACTTTGAAGAACTGGGTCCTAAGTGATCTGGTTATTCAAAATCCCATTGTGAAAAAGACACAGCCACTTAGAAGTCTATTTTTCTAAGCTTTCATAAAGGGATACACATTATGCCCTACAGTATTTTTTATGTCCATAAATCTATATACAGAACTGTGTCTTTTTAAAATACAGATTTTACTACAGTTTGACCTTTTGGATTACAACCAGCAGGTAGTGAGTTGAACTCAGCTTTTATAACATTCAAAATGGCTGGTGCTCTGGTCAGTGGCGTGGCTGCAGACTCTGCTCTGGTGAGGCTTCTTGGGCCACATTCTCACTTGAGCCTCTAAGTAAGCCACAAAGTTACCTCCCCAGGATGTAAGAATGCCCACAAAAAGCAGCGAGTGTAGTAACTTCACAGGCCTGAAGGACCTACCTGTGTGTGAAGGCCTGTCTAAGCCAACAAGTATAATGGTCCAAATGGCCAATTTATACTCATTATGGCTTTGCTCATGTCAATGTTGCATGCTTGTATTACACCAGGAACAGCTTCACTGAGCTTCTGTAGGACTACTTTACAAAGTTAACCACGTATGCAAGCCTTTGCAGACCCACTCCAGCAGAAACGGCCGATTAGTCATTAGTCATATTTTAAAGACTTAAGAGGGACATAAATGATGCATAAGTTTTCACACAGGTTGTATACACAGATATACATTTCAATAGTGTTGTTAGTGCTATTTGAAGTATTTATAGAAGTGCTTTGCATTCAGTGGTGAGTTAAAAAAAAAGACAAGGAATCTGTCCTTCAGCCATCATCTTAAAGGGATATATCTTTTCTACTGTTTCCCCTGAGGCCCTTCCCACGATAGCTGCAATACTCAGACATGGAAGGTTAATTAGTGAATGTTTGTAAAGGACTTTGAAGATGAAAAGCTTTTTTTTCTTGTTTGGTTTTTTTTTTTAATGCTAATCATGCTTATGATTATGGAGGTGGGATTTCTGACAGCTCTGTTGTTTTGCAGGCTGCACTGAAGGTGGTTTGCTGTGAATCCAGTTTGCTGCCAGGTATTCAGTGGCAAGTTTACCTGCTCCGCTTTGCCAGTGTACCTGCTGCTGCCTTTTGTTATCCTCCATCTCCCCCTGGACCAGCACTGCTGAGGGTGCCTGGGCTCAAGTGCCACATTGCACACCACCAGCAAACACCACAATGGGCCAAGTGGAAGAACCTCCTTGTTTGTAACAATGAAGTCCACCAGAGTTTCTCCTTGACTTCAACAAGCAACAGAAACATAACCTAGCAAGCCAAGATATGAAGCTTACTGAACTGTGTCTTTGAGACTAGCTCTTCTCATCTACAAAGGCAACCCACACTGACGTTCTGCTTAGCATAATACATCCTACCCTTGCAAGATTGAAAAGATGTGACAGCAGCTTTGCCACTGGCAAGTTAAAGAAAACCCTCTTTCCATGAAATACAAAATGACAACATTTAAAGAGCCAAGTGCTAAACGGTCTGCACTAGTGCATGTTATTCATTTGAACGCAAGAGCTCAGCATCAACACCAGGCTTTGAATCTAATTCTCAGAGTTTTCTGCTATTTCAATACAGAAACTTCCCCTTCTCTCCATAAAATTAATTAGGTCATTCTTTATCTACCACATATGCTTCCACAGGAACTGAAGCATGGAACAAGGCAAACAGCAGTCTCCATCACACAAGTGAGCATATTTTCATATTCAATAAAATTAGCTAATGTTATTTTGCCAGCATTCTTGATGTGCCTAATTTATTAAGCTTTCATTAAGGTAGACCACTGCAGTACTGGAAAATTCTATACTTTTATGAAACAGGTTATATGGGTAAAAATATGTTTTGGGGCTTTTACACATTTGAATGCATTTATAGGCGAGACATGAGGATACCTTGAGAGGATGCAAATAGCAACTATTAGACTTCATCTTAGCTAATGATAGTTACTTGATTGCTTGTTGCTCCATTCACCTGCTTTGCTTCTCCACATGGTGAAATGCACCTTCCCTATAAAAAGCATCCAGGGCATTATGACAGAGGGTCGTCATTGGAGCAAACCAGCAGTGTTACCGAGACACTTTGTAGTGAGATAGAGCAATGTGCAAAGTGAGAATTTTCTAATGCTGCAAGCTCCCTGCAAAATGAGAAATCAAGGCATTTCCCGAGCAAAGAGCAAATTCACAGTCAAGAAGCCTCTTTAGCCCAACTCGTGTTAAAATATTTATTGTAGAGTAATATGGCGTTGGAGGGAAGGCATTTAGATCACATAAATAATTATCCCTCTTTTTCTCGAAATTATATTATAAACTATCTCTACAAGTTTATTGAGCACTAATTTCTCACCACCTATTTGTAAACAGTCACTCTCTGTATTTATGTTTTCAATATAAAGAGTGTTGCTATTTCAAGGCAAAAATCATAGTCAACATGATAGAAGACAAGCCCTAAATTCATAAACTGATATAAAGCACTGCTGGCTCAATGGATGTAAATCAGCAGGGCTCCAATCTGACCCCACTGCGTTATACTCACTGGAGAGCTGAAGCAACCCCAGCAACAGGGAATAACTCTTCTGCTAGGTGAATGCAGTAGCCTGCCAGAAGTGTTTCTAGGGCAGCTGGAGCCAGGTTTGCCCTCTAGTTTCCATCAGTATTATTAAAATTCTGGCTGGGTGTCATCAGACCAAAAGTCTATATATAAACATCTTTCCTCTCCCAATGGCTAAAAGTAGGTGCTCAAGGAAAGTGAGTAAGAAAGAAGGCACCCATGCTCTTGGGATAATTCAGTTTATAACAAACCTATTTATTAATTTCCCAATAGCCTCTGGGTAATTCTTTGGTGTTTCTTTGTGTGGGAAAGCATAAATTTAAGTTGTGGTCATTAAATTAGTTTAGAATAGATATTAAAAGGATAGCAGTCTTTCCCCTAAGAAAGTTTTCAAAGTGAACATTTCAAATGACAACCACAATACTCAGTAACTCTGCACTGAGGATGAAACATCATCTATGATGAGGTAATATCTTCTCTATTTAAGCAGCATATAGGCTTGCAAAAGAGAATACTGCATCCTGCAAGACGTATACATGCCTGTGCCCTGTTCTATCTGCTGAGCAAACCAGAAGATCACATATCCAGCATCTCTTTGCAGAAGGCACAGTTGGTACAGGGGTCTTCTTTTCCATGCAAGACCAAACACATCAATTTCAAGGGGACCTAACTGAGCTAGATACCTACGAAGCCTTGCTAAGAAACATGCAGTACACAAACCAGTCTGCAGTCTGTATGCAGTTCAGCTACAGAGCTAATGGTGTGAAATTGCACTGACCCTTTGTTAAAGGAGCTGTATAAAAGGCTGCCATCACCTCAGCTGAAGTCTTAAACATGGGCTCAAAATCGACTTCTGTAGGTATTTCATCCAAGCTATCTTTTCCTACAGTACAGACATTAATTTACTATGAATAGACTGAGGAAAAAAAGTGACCTAAATTGCTGAAAAATTACCTTTGTCCAAGTTACTTTCCTTTTTTGAGTCTTCTTACATTAACAAGCAAGCCACTTCCTCTTCAGCATGATCCAGCTCACTGCAACGTGCTGTCCCTGACCTATGCCTGTGGGCCCTGTTCTGTAAGGAGCAGGAAAAAGATGTCCCTGGATCTGATGGCAAAGGAACAGACAACACAGCTACTCAAGCCCCAAGCACAGTAGCTACCCCAACTCCAGTGACAAAGGGAATTAAAAAAAAAAAAATCTAACACCTGAGTCATCCTCTCCATTTCTGTTCTAAATATATCTATTTTCAGAGGGAAAATGCATCGGTTGCAACAGAGATTAAGAATATTGTATTCTACATTTCCTTTAATTATTACTTGCAGTCCAAAACAAATTTTCTCAAGCTATTAGAAACAAGTACTATCTGTCTTTCTTTCCTTGATCATGCCCTCCAAATATCTTTTAATTGCACTTCATCTGTAGCTGGATGTTCTACACGGGGTGCTCTCCAGAACAGTACGACCAACATGGATATCCTCAGTTACTTACCCGTCTAAAACTCCATCTGTCAAAAGCCTCACTGGACAGCACCCTCCAGTGACCGAGACGCCAGCTCCGTAAGTGCAAATGTCCAGATCCTGCTCCTAAGCCTAATGTGTTAGGACAGAAGCCAGGAGCTGGGCATGTCCTACAGAGGGTGCCCTCCAGAACAGTGCCATCAACATGGCAATCCACCCTTGCTTAGACATGTAAACCTCCATATGTATACAACCATGCAGGGCAGCGCTCTCAGATGCCCCATAAACCAGGTCCCTAAGTGTGAATGTCCAGATCCTGTTACTAAGCCTAATGTGTCAGGACAAAAACAAATAGTTGGGCACATTCTACACAGGGTGCCCTCAGGAACAGTGCCACCAGCATGGACATCCTCAATTAATCACCCACCTAAACCTCCATCTGTGTAAAGCCTCAGCGGACACCACTCTCTGGTGACTGGCACACCAGCTCCCTAAGTGTGAATGTCCAGATCCTGCTCCTAAGACTAATGTGTTAGGACAGAAACCAGGAGCCGGGCATGATGTACACATGGTGCCTTCCAGAACAGTGCCACCAACATGGATATCCTCACTTATTTACCCACCTAAACCTCCATCTGTGTAAAGCCTCACTGGACACTACTCTCTGGTGACCAACACACCAGCTCCCTAAGTGTGAATGTCCAGACACCACACACACCAAGTTTCTCATACTCATTGCCAGCTGGCAGCAGAGGTCAAAGGCAATTGGGGCCTCTTCAGGTCTACAAGCCATGATTTGTCTGCTGAGGAAGGGTTTTAAATGATCTTTTATGACATCCTCAGCTCTGCCAGTAGTAAGGCACAGGGTCCATAAATTCAGAGTCAGCTTCCAGCCAGGGTACAGAATGCAGGAGCAGCAGAGTGAAACAGAATCCATGTCCTGGACAATAAAACCCACCATAACGCAGCTGAAGACAATCATCTGCAAAAGCTGCCTGTGACACTCAAACCTGTCATCACCTTTGGCAACCCCTATGAGAAGCAAACTCAACAGCCTTCATTGCCAGGAAATATTAAGCACCTGCTGAAGAAAACAGCTTCTTCCAAGTATCTGGAAGTGGCTGCCTGAAGTTAATCATCTCTTCCTGAAGTGTAGTGATAGGACAAGGGGCAAAGAGTTTAAACTGAATCAGGGGAAGTTCAGCTTAGGTAAAAGGAAGAAGTTCTTTACTGTAAGGGTGGTGGGATACTGAAACAGGTTGCCCAAGGAAGCTGTGAATGCTCCATCCCTGGTATTGCTCAAGGCCAGGTTGGACAGAGCCTGCGGTGACATGATCTAGGGTAAGGTGTCCCTGCCCATGACAGTGCGGTTGGAACTGAGTGATCTTAAAGTCCTTTCCAACCCAAACCGTTCTGTGATTCCATGATTTGAAGTTTAACTAGCCATTTGCATTAAGAGTTCCGCAGAAGCACTGCAGTTATAAATCAGGATTTTAAAAATTTCAGGATTTGAAACATTAAACAATTCGAAGTAATTATTAATGTTTTAATTCATGGGGTTTTGATTGCTTCTAGGTGTTGCTAAGGGCACCTGGGATACCCACCCTCCCCTTATGACAGTCTCCCTGGACACTAGAAATCCCTTCAATAGTTTCTCACATCAGTTAAGTGCACACAGAAGGTGAGAGCCATGGATAAGTGGGAGGTGTTGCTTTTAAAGCATGATGCTCTTCAGATAAAGCAGCACACTCTGCTCCTGCAGCAGCATGCCTGCTCTCAAATACCCCTGCAGCCAGCCTGCCATCTTTTCAAAGGAACACAGGAGCCTCAACACTGCAAACAACTGCTTCTGCCTCTGAACAGCTTTGGCTGTAGTCCTCAGGCAAACCAGCTCCTGGCACAGTTAACTCCCAAGAGAATCTGCAGCAACTGGGAACTGACAGACCACAGTGGATCTGAACAGCGGGTGCCTTCATCTCACACCCTGGGGGTGAGGGGAATTCCTGTTGTCTAATCTCAGGCACTGTGCAACGTCTCGGTTAATAAAGCCAAGGCTTTCTAGGCTGTTGGTCACATATCTAAACTGCGTGCGCCCAAGCAGACCACACCTAAGGAAGAAGCAGCCTCCAGAATACATAACAACCGAGTTCCTGCAGCACCATCCATGCACACCCTCCAAACCTGATGTCATGCCCAAGAGAAAGGAGCCTGTAGCCCCGCCATACAAGAGATGTTACAGCCATGGCGAAACTCACCAGCCAAAATCCCGCAGCACTGGTATCCCACGAGAGCTGAGGTGTCCTTCATGAGCTCAGTGGAACACTCAAACAGCAGCTGAGGGACGGTCAGCTCAGCTAAGTGGCACCAGGACAAAACTGATGCAGTACTAAGGATCACTGTGTTTCTGTCACAGGCATCACCTACATACAGTGAGCTCCAAAACAGTGCCACCATCATGGCAATCCACCCTCGCTTTGCCACCCAAAACTCCATCTGCAAACTGCCTGTCTGGTGCCCACTCTCGGGTGTCCTGGAGCACGGCTCACAGAGTGCGAGTGTCCAGCCCCTGCTCCCACAGCCAAGGAGCCAGGTCAGAAAGCTGGTGCTGGGTATTACTTACACAGGGTGAACTCTGCAACGGTGCCACCAACATGGCAATCCTCCCTTGCTTTGCCACCTAAACACCATCTGAGTACTAACTCTCCGGTACCCACCCTTGGGTATCCTGGGGCAAATACTGTTGGTTTTGCTTTATTGAATCATGGAATAGTTTGGGTTGGACAGCACAACTGCTGCACAAGTCACATGGGAGTACCTCCAAGAAGAAAAAAAGCCCACCCTTTGTTCCATCTGCTCACATGCTCTCCTCAGACATCACACAGAAGCTACAAGCAGCGCAGAAAGGTTTACTAAAGCCATAAATAACTTTGTTATATCTGATGCTTTCAGAAAGCATTCTATAAAACTTAATGCTGGTGCTACTACCACATGCTAGTATACACAGTAAGAGATGTTTCATACCGGTCTTTCTCTAAAGGACATCAAAAAGGCCTTCTATATAGGAAACAATACTTCCATACACAACAGAGCTTCTAGGAGATCCAGCATCCTGTTTAAAAAACACTCAAAAGAAATTGTCTATTCAATACATATTACAGATCTCAGCATTTCTTTGTAGCCTAGTTCACAAGGGAAAACTGTTATTTGTCATAAAGGTTGACTTCCACTAATATCACCTATCCAGACAGGGAAGTCATCTTCTCTCTTTAACCCTTTCTGTGCTACAGGCATCAGGCAGAAGAGATAACAGGCTATTGCTCATCCTGCCTCTTTTATCCCAGCTGGTGGTTTGCCCCACCCCTGCCCCAGGGCATTGAGGGAGGGGTTGTGGGTGTTGCCTGGGGTATATAAAGCACAGTGTTTCAGTAGGGAGCTCATTCAGCTCTTGGGCTTCAACAGGGTCAGTTTCCTGGTGTTTGTTTTGTCTTTTGTAGCTTTTGAGTCTTGTGATGTTTTGTGCTGTTGTTCTTTGATGTTTACTGAAGTGGAGTTAGCTGAGTGAATTGCTTCAATGCATGGCATGGTTTACCATTGTATGCTTTAATAAGTATCTCTGTAAGGTTGTCTTTTCTGTGGTGTTATGTTTATAGGAGGTGTTTAGGGTTCCAAAGTTTGTTTATTGGTGTGTTCTATTTTTTTATTGTTGGGCACTGAATGTTTTCTTTACTGAAGACAGAGTTTTGAGGTTACTTTTTACTGCTTTTGTTCTGGTTTTGATTATTAGCTGAAATATTTCTTGCTAGGAAAACTAAAGTAAAGCAGTAATAAGAAGGTGGAGCTGGGAGTCATTTATTTAGGTGTCAGTAGCTTTGTGAAGGTAGAAGCGTGTGGGTCTGATTGCCCATCACCCATGCAGAGGATCTCATGAATAGTTCCACCAACATGGCAATCTTTTCATGCTTTGCTGCCTAAACCTTACTCTCTGTAAAACTACTCCATAAAACATAGTTGGGTGTCCTGGAGCAGATCTCCCAGAGTGCAGACATCCAGCCCCTGCTCCTATGCCTAAGGTGCCAGTACAGAAAGCTGCTGCTGGTTAACCCTTATACCTGGGTGCCTCTGGAATGGTGTCGTCACCAAGGCAGTTCACCCTAGTTTATACCACACCAGCCCCCTGAAGCCCCATTTGTATCCTGCCCTTGTGTTGAGTGCTCTTGAGTGTCCTGAAGCACACCACCTGAAGCAGAGTGCAAATGTTCAGCCCCTGCTCCCACAGCCAAGGAGGCAGAACAGAAAGCTGGTGCTGGGCATTACCTACACAGGGTATGCTCCACAATGGTGCCACCAACATGGCAATCAGACCTTGCTTAGCTCCCTAAAGCTCTCTCTGCCTACTGCCTCTGAGTGCTCTTGAGTGTCCTGGAGCAAAGCTCACAGAGTGCAAATGTCCAGGCCCTTCTCGTGCGCCCGGAGTGCCAGGACAGAAAGGTGCAGCTGGGCAGCACCTCCACATGGAGACCACCGGAACATTGCTGCCAACATGGCAATCCTCCCTTCCTTTCTTATCTCAAACTCCATCTCTGAACTGCTCCTCTGCTGAGTGAACTTGAGTGTCCTGGATCACAACTGGCAGAGTGCAAATGTCCAGCTCCCACTCATATGCCTGAGGTGCCAGGACAGGAAGCTGGTGCTGGGCATCACCTACACATGGAGACCTCTGGAACAGTGCCACTAATATGGCAATCAAACCTGTGTAGGTGATGCCCAGCAGCAGCTTTCTGTCCTAGCTCTTTGGCTCTCCTTAGAGCTTTTCTGGAATGAATGATTTCAGTGGTCTGTGCCTCAGTTTCCCTACCTGTAAACCAGGAACAATAGCAGTTTCCCCTGCTTCTCTGGGGTTTCCAATTTACTATTTTTATTTAACCCCCCTCTATGTTTCTTTGGAAAGCAGCTACCACTAGTTAATACTAAGTAGTCCTTTTCAGTCTCAGGTTTGAGTCAGCTACACAGGCATCAGCTATTCTGTGCTGCAGCGAAGAGAGTGTGCTAGTGACACCAGTCCTCCTCAGGTAGTAACAAAAGGGTACAAAGGAAAATAAGGGGAAACTAAAAAAGTCTGAAGCCATTTTTCAGTGTTCCAGCACATTCTCCAAAATGTTTGCATCTTTGTGGCACTCCCTGATGTTCTGAAGAGCTTTGATGATGCTGGATTGTATTAGCAAATAGGTTTACACCACTCTAGTAATGCTTTTGCTGGTCTGATGTTGTCAATTCTCATTTGTTTTTCCTCAGCCCTATTGCTGCTCTTGTCTGCATGTGATCATCCAGAGCAAGACTAGAGGAAATCCAGGGAAGACTGCTGGAATACCTTCCCTCCTCTCCCTATGTAACAGAAACTTGATCATCCAACAGTAAGTAATATTTATATGCTTTTATACATCATACATAACCTGTAAAACTGCTTTATTTCCAAGTTACCGTCCTGTATTACCCAGAAGCAACCGAGAAGTTTTGGGTTAGCTTTGTATATACATATTGATGAGAAATCTGAAGCATGCTTTTCTGTAGAAAATAGAGTCTGTTTATATCAGACTCAAATATATCTGGGAAAGATGTTGTTCCTTATGCTCCTGCTGACGTCTGTTTAGAAGAGATCCCAAGCAAGGATGGCTCTGTCTAAACAACAAGTAGTATTAGTTTGGGACCATTTTATTCACTGGAAAGACTTTTGAAGAAACCTTTCAGCCTATTGGGAATCTGATGTGAGATGTAAAGGGCTTTGCTAATGTTTAGTGGGACTTGAATGCTTGCGATGGAAGGGAAACAAGAAAGAAATAGTCATGTAGTTGCATGAGCTGAAGAAAGTGCTTAGTAACTTCGAAATAACTTTGGATTCTTAAAGTTTGTTCTGACAGAAGTTTCCTTGCTCTCTTGGGTTAACAGACGGGTTTCTGTTAGCCTGGGAAAAGCATTTCTAAATATTGAAGGAGCTGGTAACACCGTGATTTGAAGTGTGGCACCTATCTACCTTCCCTTTCCTAGCAGTTCATCTGTTTGTTCTGGTTAAGCTTGGTACTGGGATTTGCAAGTGATGTCCAGAAATGTCCGGTCTGCCTTGCAATGATTTCTCTATAACCTGGAAATGCAGAGGAGTGGCCACTGCAGGTTGTAAGGGTTGCATTGATAAGACACGTTTTGTCCTGGTCAGTTGGAGGCTGGCTTTGGAAGAGGCAAATGGATGGAGTGATTACTCATGAGTAAGAAAAGGACTGATAATAACTCCTGTTCAAGATGTGGCAAACAAGCTGAGGAATGGTTTTTTGATGGCAGATTGTTGTGTTGCTTTGGGTTTGATACTGTATTTTTTGAGGCTTCCTCTACTATAGTTCTAGCAGTTTGTGTAATGCTCTTTCCACAGAATACACAGTAGAATGAAACATGAAGGATTATGCTCTTTCCTAAACTGTTTAAATGACTTACTTAACATTGGGTTTTACTGAGCATGTTGGGATTGGAGACACACCATGAGCGAGAAATAGAATGTAATAGGAAGGAATATACCTCTCTGGAGTAGTCAAGCTGTGAGATTAAAACCAATGGGGTTTAGAACAGATGAATGGATGCAATGGGGAAGGAAATTACCAGTTTCTTGTTCTTCCCCCACCCTTCAAGAAGAGAAAAGAACTTAAAAAACCTTAAAATTCATCCCACAACTTGAAATTTTATAGCAATATTCAAATGCCATAATCAGTTTTGCAAAGATTAAAAGGAATAACCAAGAGGAAGGTGATGGAAATGGATGGATGCTGCGGCGGGGCTGTGTGGAGAGGGAGAGTCAGTTGAGGTTGAGATGACTTAACCCTAAAATACATTGATGGAGTGTATGAATGTATCCTCTGGGCTGTAGGAGTTCCCAGACTGTTTCCCTTGAGATGGAAGCAGTTTAATCTTTAAAAGTAATAATGAAAGGGCAAACTGTAAATGAGACCTTCTGGCAGAGTGACGAGGCTGCGGTCCCAGGTGGAGATGCACATGCTCGCATGACAACTGAGGTCATTAAAATAAAGAGTGTAAATTGAGTTTTGGCAGTGGGTAGGAGCCCTTATTATGATGGAAGGCATTAATATGGGAAAGGGTGGAAGAATTCACAGGTGATAAGCTGATCTGGGGCAGAGAAGCAGGGTAATTTTGTACTGTTCCAGCTATCTACTTCACTGCAAAGCAATGAGCCCGTTCAGTTTAGCAGGAACTTCAGCCGGGCATGTTTTGGAAGTGTATTAAAGACGGTAAAGTGTCACCTCATTAACTAGCATCCAGGATGCTGCTTAACTGCAGTCTGAACTGTTCTTTGCTCATTTAGTTTGCTCTATGGCTTTGCATTTGTAGCACAAAATGATGTTTTGCATACAGATTCTCCTTTTTTTGTGAGAGTTTCTTATTAGGGGTGTTTAAAATCTCAGCACTCGATTTCCTCTCGATAGTCTTTGAGTGTAGGAAGACAGCATTATAGGGCTATGTTAGCCAGCTCCCACTGACTGACCATTTAGGGAGCTCTGGACCTCTAAATTTGGTCTTCTCATGCGTTCTGTTGAATGCAGGGGGCAGCATGCAGATGGTGTTTTAAGTGGGAAACAAGGGCGATTGCCATGTTGGTGGCACCGATCTGGAGGTCTCCGTGTAGGTGATGGTCAGCAATAGCTTTCATTATGGGCTTGGGAACAGCGGCTGGACATTTGCACTCTGTAGCTGTACTCTAGGACACCAGAGTGCACTGAACAGAAGGGAAGTATACAGAAGGTGTTTAAGGTGGCAAAGAAAGGGCGGATTGCCGTGTTGGTGGCACCATTCTGAAGGTCTCCATGTGTAGGTGCTCTCCAGCACCAGCTTTCTGTCCTGGCATGTCAGGTCTGGGAGCAGGTTCTGGATGTTTGCACTCTGGAGCTGTGCTCCAGGATTCCCAAGTGCATTCAGCAGATGGGCAGTATGCAGATTGTGTTTTAGGTGGCAAACAAGGGTGCATTGGCATGTTAGTGGCACCATTTGGGAGGTCTCCATGTGTTGGTCGTGACCAGCACCCGCTTTCTGTCCTGGCTCTTTGGCTGTGGGAGCAGGGGCTGGAAGTTTGCAGTCTGTGAGCCGTGTTCCAGGACATCCAAGTGCACTGAGCAGAGGGGAAGTACAGAGATGGAGTTTTAGGTGGCAAGGCAAGGGCGGATTGCCATGCTGGTGGCACCGTTGTGGCGGTCTCCATGTGTAAGTGACACTCAACACCAGCATTCTATCCTGGCACTGTGGGCTTGGGAATAGAGGTTGGACGTTTGCACTCTGAAACCGTATTTATGCAAAAAGAAGAGCACTCAGCAGAGTGCCAGTACAAAGATTGTGTATCAGGTGGTAAAGCAAGGGCTCATCGCCATGTAGGGGCACCGCTCCAGAGGTCTCCCTGTGTAGATGATGCTCAGCAACAGCTTCCTGTCTTGGCACTGTGGGCTTGGGAATAGAGGCTGGATGCTTGCACTCTAAAGCCATGCTCCAGGACACCCAAGTGCACTCAGCAGAGAGGAAGCACGCAGATGGAGTTTTAGATGGCAAGGCAAGGGTGGATTGTCATGATGGTGGTACCACTGCGGAGCTCACAGTGTGGAGGTGATGCCCAGCACCAGCTTCCTGTCCTGAAGGAGAGGCAGAGCAAGCCCCAGTCCTCTCCTCCCTCTCCCAGCGCTGTAGTTGGTGCGTGAGGGGCGATTTGCTAGATGACCACTACCCTGATTCCCTGACAATCACAGAGCAGGAACAAGCTGGTGATTTATTGTTAAGGCCAGAAAAACAGAAATCAGTCTCAGGAAATGCTAGCAGGGTCACTTCTGTAAGCTGAGACAGTTCACCTGCTTGAGCAGAGCTAATATTTCCAAGATTGCCACTGTTGGGTGGCTATTATCATCCCCATTTTTCACACAAATCAATTGAGGCCCAGGGAGAAAACAAGCACGGGGAGCCAAAAAATAGCCACGTATCCTGGTGCTGAGTCCTGGGCTTGTGCTGTTTTGACTGGAATGCCTGTTTGAGGTGATGGATGAAGGTACCTCCTTTCTCCTTGCCCTGTGTCCAGGCTCTAATGGCCTGCAATCACCGACACTTGAGATTTTGTGCCTTCAGTGGAGTCTACGTGTGGTTTGCCCATAGTGTTTTAGCAGAGTTACTACCTATAGACCTCCTATAGGTCTAATGCTGCATTTCGGCTTTAATTGTGGACTCCTTATGGAACATTTCCTTTTGAAGTTACTGCAAGTTATTTCCTCCTGTTAATGGCAATTTCCATTATTGTGCCATTTTGTAGATGTGCAAGGCTGGGTGACCGCTCGAGGCAGACCGGTGTGCTGGGATAGCCCGGAGGACACACTCTCTCTTGTGCTCTAGCACAGGAAGAGCCGTGGGAAACCTGAAGAAATCTGGGATTAGAGCTTGGAGGAAAATTTCCTTCCCAGCAGCTTTTCCCCTGCAGAAAAAGGCCGCTTTTGTCAAGAGACCCTGATGTGTGAAACATCCGTGCAGTGCTAAAAAAAGGGGGGTAAAAGCATATAGAAGCAAAACCCCAGAATTATTACTCTCCCTTTCCCTCTGCCTATTAACCAGCAAAATGGGAATCTATAGAATTGTGGGCATATGTGGTGAAAAATAATAAAAAGGTGAATAAAGTGAAATGATTTTCTGGCTGGGCAGCTGGTTTTTTGGCGTTGGTTTCATTTGTGGATGTCAGAATCGGGCTGGGGAGGAATAACGCACCATCTGGACTGGTGTAACGACAGTAAAACAGGCAAAGATCGACCAATTAGGTGGAATTAATTGCAGCACCATAGGCTGGATGTGGAAATAACACTATGTTCAAGAGAGTAAATGAGAGCGCGGTTGCACTGCCTGATCTGCCAGGTCCATGCAACCCCAAATCAACCCCTTTGTGTCAAGGGACCCTCAAATTACCCCTCACTTGCCATGCCCCATGTGGGAACCCATTACAGTCCCCTCAAACTGGAGCAGCTCTAGTTGGGGTGGTGGCAAGGAACGGGGCATCCCATAGAGCAATCTCCTAGTTAGACATGAGCACTAGACATAGAGCACTCTTAGCAGATGCTATGGCTGAACTTTCTGCTTACTGAAAGTTTGCAATCTGGGAGATGGTTTATGGGTCAGCAGAGAGTGGTGTCCAGTGAGGATTTAGAGAGATGGAGATTTAGGTGTGTAAGGAAGTGAAGATATCCATCTTGGTGGCACTATTCCAGAGGGCACCATGTGTAGAACATGCCCAGTTCCTGGTTTCTGTCCTAACACGTTAGGCTTAGGAGCAGGGTTTGGACATTCGCACTTAGGGAGCTGGTTTGTGGGTGAGTGGAGAGTGCTGTCCAGTGAGGCTTTACACACATGGAGGTTTAGGTGTATAAGCAAGTGAGGATATCCATGTTGGTGGCACCATCCTAGACGGCACCCTGTGTAGAACGTACCTAGCTATTTGTTTTTGTCCTAACGCATTAGGTTTAGGAGCAGGGTCTCTACATTTGCACTTACGGTGCTGGTTTTTGGGGCATCTGAGAGAGCTGCCCTGGGAGGTTGTACACAGATGGAGGTTTACGTGACCAAGCAATGGTGGATTGCCATGGTGGTGTCACTGTTGCAGAGGGCACCATGTGTAGGTGATGCCCAGCACCTTCTTTCTGTACTGGCACCCTTGGCATAGCATCAGGATCTGGATGTTCGCATTTAGGGAGCTGGTTTGTGGGTCAGCGGAGAGTGGTATCCAGCGAGGCTTTACACAGATGCAGTTTTAGGTGTGTAAGGAAGTGAGGATATCCATACTGGTGGCACTGTCCCTGAGGGCACCATATGTAGGACATGCCCAGCTCCTGGTTTCTGTCCCAACACATTAGGTTCAGGAGCAGAGTCTGGACATTCGCACTTAGGGAGCTGGTTTATGGGGCATCTGAGAGTGCTGTCCGGTGTGGTCATACAGAGATGGAGGTTTACATGTCTAAGCAAGGGTGGATTGCCATGTTGGTGGCACTCTTGCAGAGGGCACCATGTGTAGGTGATGCCCTGCACCGGCTTTCTCTCCTGGCAGGTTAGGCTTAGCATCAGGGTCTGGATATTTGCACACTGGGAGCTGGTTTGTGGGTCAGCGGAGAGTGCTGTCCAGTGAGGTTTTACACAGATGGAGTTTTAGATGGGTAAGGAAGTCAGAATATCCATTTTGGTGGCACCATTCCAGGGGCACCCTGTGTAGAATGTACCTAGCTATTTGTTTCTGTCCTAACACATTACACATAGGGGCAAGGTCTGGGCGTTCTCACTTAAGGGCCTGGTATGTGGGTCAGTGGAGAGTGCTGTTCCATGAGGCTTTACACAGATGGAGATTTAGGGGGGTATGTAAGCAAGGACATCCATATTGGTGGCACTATGACATATGGCACCATGGGTAGGACATTCCCAGCTCCTGCTTTGTGTTCTAACACATTTGGCTTAGGAGCAGGGTCTGGATGTTTGGACTTAGTGAGCTGGTGTCTCAGTCAGCAGAGAGTGCTGTGCAGTGAGGCTTTACACACATGGAGGTTTGGGTCTATACGTAAGTGAGGATATCCATGTTGGTGGCACCGTTCTGGAGGGTACCCTGTGTAGGATGTGCCCAGCTATTTGGTTTTGTCCTAACTCATTAGGTTTAGGAGCAGGGTCTGGACATTCGCACTTAGGGACCCAGTTTATAGGGTGTCTCAGAGCACTGCCCTGCGTGGTCATACATAGATAGAGGTTTATGTGGCTAAGCAAGGGTGGATTGCCATGTTGGTGGCACTCTTGCAGAAGGCACCATGTGTAGGTGATGCCCAGCCCCAGCTTTCTGTCCTGGCAGGTTAGGCTTAGCATCAGGATCTGGACGTTCGCATTTAGGGAGCTGGTTTGTGGGTCAGCGGAGAGTGGTATCCAGTGAGGCTTTACACAGATGCAGTTTTAGGTGTGTAAGGAAGTGAGGATATCCATACTGGTGGCACTGTCCCTGAGGGCACCATATGTAGGACATGCCCAGCTCCTGGTTTCTGTCCCAACACATTAGGTTCAGGAGCAGAGTCTGGACATTCGCACTTAGGGAGCTGGTTTATGGGGCATCTGAGTACGCTGTCCTGTGCGGTCGTACAGAGATGGAGGTTTACATGTCTAAGCAAGGGTGGATTGCCATGTTGGTGGCACTGTTGTGGAGAGAACCATGTGTAGGTGATGCCCAACACCA
Organism: Strigops habroptila; assembly: GCF_004027225.2. Taxonomy (NCBI): domain Eukaryota; kingdom Metazoa; phylum Chordata; class Aves; order Psittaciformes; family Psittacidae; genus Strigops; species Strigops habroptila. Next base: position 148,249,887 of record NC_044277.2, on the reverse strand, counting down.
CCTTTCTTTCATGGCACCTTCGGCTTAGCATCAGGATCTGGACGTTCTCACTTAGGGAGCTGGTTTGTGGGTCATCAGTGAGTGCTGTCCAGTGAGGTTTTACACAGATGGAGTTTTAGGTGGGTAAGGAAGTCAGGATATCCATCTTGGAGGCTCCGTTCCAGGGGGCACCCTGAGTGGAACATACCTAGGTATTTGTTTCTGTCCTAACGCATTAGGTGTAGGGGCAGGGTCTGGGCGCTCTCACTTAAGGGCCTGATATGCGGGTCAGCGGAGAGTATTGTCCCGTGAGGCTTTACATAGATGGAGATCTAGGTGGGTATGTAAGCAAGGACATCCATATTGGTGGCACTATGACGTATGGCACCATGTGTGGGACATTCCCAGCTCATGGTTTCTGTCCCAACACATTAGGTTTAGTAGCAGAGTCTGTACATTCGCACTTAGGGACCTGGTTATGGGGCACCTGAGAGCACTGCCCTGGGAGGTTGTACACAGATGGAGGTTTACATGGCTAAGCAAGGGTAGGTTGCCATGTTGGTGGCACTGTTGCAGAGGGCACCATGTGTAGGTGATGCCCAGCACCTCCTTTCTGTCCTGGCATCTTTGGCATAGCATCAGGATCTGCATGTTCGCAATTAGAGAGCTGGTTTGTTGGTCTAGCAGAGAGTGGTATCCAGTGAGGCTTTACACAGATGCAGATTTAGGTGTGCAAGGAAGTGAGGATATCCATACTGGTGGCACTGTCCCTGAGGGCACCATATGTAGGACACGCCCAGCTCCTGGTTTCTGTCCCAACACATTAGGTTCAGGAGCAGAATCTGGACATTCGCACTTAGGGAGCTGGTTTATGGGGCATCTGAGAGCGCTGTCCGGTGTGGTCATACAGAGATGGAGGTTTACATGTCTAAGCAAGGGTGGATTGCCATGTTGGTGGCACTCTTGCAGAGGGCACCATGTGTAGGGGATGCCCAGCCCCAGCTTTCTCTCCTGGCAGGTTAGGCTTAGCATCAGGATCTGGATGTTCGCACATAGGGAGCTGGTGTCAAGGTCAACAGAGAGTGGTGCCCAGCGAGGTTTTACACAGATTGAGATTTGGGTGATTAAGGAAATGAGGATATCCATGTTGATGGCACGCTTACTTATGGTACCATGTATAGAGATTCCCAGCTCCTGCTTTCTGTCTTAACACATTTGGTTTAGGAGCAGGGTCTGGACTTTCACACTTAGGGAGCTGCTTGTGGGTCAGCGGAGAGTGCTGAACAGTGAGGCTTTACACAGATGGAGATTTAGGTGGGTATGTAAGCAAGGATATCCATATTAGTAGCACTATTACGTCTGGCGTCATGTGTGGGACATTCCCAGCTCATGGTTTCTGCCCCAACACATCAGGTTTAGGAGCAGGCTCTGGACATTTGCACTTAGGGACCTGGTTATGGGGTGTCTCAGAGAACTGCCCTGGGAGGTCATATACAGATGGAGGTTTACATGTCTAAGCAAGGGTGGATTGCCACGTTGGTGTCACTGTTGCGGAGGGCACAATGAGTAGGTGATGCCCAGCACCAGCTTTCTCTCCTGGCAGGTTAGGCTTAGCATCAGGGTCTGGATATTTGCATACTGGGAGCTGGTTTGTGGGTCAGCGGAGAGGGCTGTGCAGTGAGGCTTTACACATATAGAGGTTTAGGTGGGTAATTAATTGAGGATATCCATGTTGGTAGCACTGTTCTGAAGGGCACTCTGTGTAGAACTTGCCCAGATGTTTGGTTTTGTCCCAACACATTAGGTTTAGGAGCAGGATCTGGACATTCACACTTAGGGAGCTGGTTTATGGGGCATCTGAGAGTGCTGCCCTGCGCGGTCGTACAGGTATGGAGGTCTACGTGGCTAAGCAAGGGCGGATTGCCATGTTGGTGGCACTCTTGCAGAGGGCACCATGTGTAGGGGATGCTCAGCCCCAGCTTTCTCTCCTGGCAGGTTAGGCTTAGCATCAGGATCTGGACGTTCGCACATAGGGAGCTGGTGTCAAGGTCAATGGTGCCCAGTGAGGTTTTACAGAGATGGAGATTTGGGTGGTTAAGGAAGTGAGGATATCCATGTTGGTGGCACTATTACTTATGGCACCATGTATAGGAGATTCCCAGCTCGTGCTTTCTGTCTTAACACATTTGGGTTAGGAGAAGGGTCTGGACGTTCTCACTTAGGGAGCTCGTGTCTCAGTCAGCAGAGAGTGCTGAGCAGTGAGGCCTGACACAGACGGAGTTTTACGTGGGTAAATAAGTGAGGATATCATTTTTGGTGGAGCTGTTTCAGGAGGCACCATGTGTAGGACATGCTCAGGTCCTGGTTTCTGTCCCAGCACTTTAGGTTTAGGGACAGGGTCTGGAGATTTGCGCTTGGGAAGCTGGTTCATTGGGCGTCTGAGAGTGCTGCCCTGTGAGGTCGTACACAGATGGAGGTTTACGTGGATAAGCAAGGGTGGATTGCCATGGTGGTGGCAGTCTTGCAGAGTGTTCCATGTGTGGGTGATGCCCAGCACCAGCTTTCTCTCCTGGCACCTTAGGCTTAGCATCAGGATCTGGACGTTTGCACTTAGGCTGCTGGTTTATGGGACAGTGGAGAGTGCTCGAGAATGATTGGACTTGCTTATCTTAAAAGTCTTTTCCAACCTGGTTGATCCTATGATTCTATGATTGTACTGTAGTTATTACACTGTTTTTACCTCAACCTGTGGGTATTACACTTCTATGTATGTTTGTCCTCCCCATCCCCATGGTGGAGTTTCAGTGTTTTAAGGAGGACTCCGGGTGGGAGCCAAGGTGGTCAAGGGCCTTGTGTGGAGGAAGAGTGGATTCAACACATTGTGCTGGGTCTAAGTGGGTTATTTCTCTCAGAGACAATGGCAGTGGCTGGTAGGGTTGATGTGGGCAGTGTAGGCCATGCTGGGAGATGGGTTAGGGGCTGGAGTGTGTGTCAGAGCTTGTCTTGGTGGCATGTGGGGAGTCCGGAGAGGGAATGTTTGAGACTTGCCTGGTGGGAAGGGCAGGGGGCACGGCATGTTGCACTCTAAGCATCATCATGCGTCTTTGAACCCTGCAGGTTAGCCAATGGGCTGGAAAGTGTGCGGATTGAGAGCAAGGGCCGCCTGTCCACGCTGACCTTCTTCAATGTCTCAGAGAAGACCTATAGCAACTACACGTGTGGCCACGAGCAAGCTGGGCAACACCAGTGCCAGCATCATCCTTTATGGTAGGTGCCCTGGGTTTTTTTGCAGCAAGGTGTATTGAGGAGGAGGAAGAAGAAGAGAAGGAGGAGGATGAAGAGGAGGAGGATGGCTGGCCAGCAATGGAAGGGAGTGGGTTTTATTTAGCAATGCCAGCCCATCGAGGTGCCGAATGGCACGAGCTCTGAGCGGCAAGGACACATCAGACGATGATGAGGAGATCTGCATTGGCCCATACAGGAGGGCACTGCTTGGTGGTGGTCACGGTGGGTGTTTAGGGATGAGCAGCAGACGGTGAAGAGACAGGCCATCGTTGGAACGCAGGTCCGAGGAGAGGGCCCCACCAGGTAAGGACACACTATGGGGACACGGTGAAGGGTATTTGCAGGTTGTCCTATTGGCAGGGATACAAGCAGTTATTAAGAGGTGCAGGCAGTGGCCGGTTGGGAAGTGTAGGTGTCAAGTGGTGTAGGTGTCAAGTTGGGTATTGTAGGTGTCAGGCTGGGTAGTATAGTTGGCACTTGAGGTGGCTTTAGATTTGAAATCAGAAGTGTTAGGTTGTGTAGTGTCGGTGTTACTTTGGGTATCATTGGTGATAGGCTGGGTATTGTAGGTGGCATTTTGGGTATTGTAGGTGTTAGGTTGGATACTGTAGGTGAGACTTTAGGAACCATAGCTGTTAGGTTGGGTATTGTAGGTGGCACTTTAGGTGCTATAAATGTTAGGTTGTATATGGTAGGTGGTACATTGGGTATCGTAGGTGTCAGGCTGAGTAGTGTAGGTGGCACTTTAGGTGGTGTTATGTTTGATATCATAGGTATTAGGTTGGGTAGTGTTGGTGTTACTTTGGGTGTCATAGGTGTTATGTTGGGTATTGTAGGTGGCACTTTGGGAACCATAGGTGTTAGGATGGGTAGCATAGGTGGCACTTTGGGAACCATAGGTGTTAGGTTGGACACTGTAGGTGGCACTTTGGGAACCATAGGTGTTAGGTTGGGTAGCATAGGTGGCACTTAGGGTAGTGTAGGTATCAGGCTTGGTAGTGTAGGTGGCACTTGAGGTAGCATATGTTAGGTTAGGTTTGTTACATCTCATAGGATGAAGGCTGTTATTTGGGTAGTTGGGTGCATGTGGGTACCAGTTGGGAAGAGCCAGGGAAGCAAAGGCCTGGAGGAGAGACCAGGCACAGGTCTACCCATGCTCCACATGCCTGTGGAGAGGCAGGAGGAGATGATGAGGGATAGATACAAGGATGGAGCATGGCCATGGTGTGGGGCTAGGCATGCCACAAGGCCAAGGTGTGTGGTGAGGAAGCTTGGTAGATAGACACAGAGAGATTAGAGGGTTTTTTCCCCAGGCAGCTTTGCCCACGTGGACAGAAATGGATGGACAGCCAGAGAAAGAGGTACCAGGTCCAGAACATCAGGAAGTACGAGGAGATCCAGTGAAGACCAAGGGAGATGAAAGGTGTCATCCTAGCAGGGGTCACTATGAATCCCCTGGCTGAGATGTAGGCACTGGTGAGTTGTTGTATAGGGAGTTAGGAGGAATATTTGGATAGGTAGGGCTTTTTCCTTCTAAGGCATTTCAGGTATCACCTGCGAGCAGCTCTCAGTTTGCAGCAGAGAACCACATCTTTGTGGTGGAGATGATGATGGAGGAGACCACGCAATAATCAGGACCGGAGAAAGCAGACTGGCCTGGTGGTGGGTAGGAAAGGTGGCCAACTGCAGACGCATGAAGAGACGGTGGTGGTGGTGGGTTCTCTTCTTTGCAGGCAACAGGTCAGGCACTCCGGGACGGTCGGTGACAAGAGCTGCGATTCCAGAAGGGACACAACATTCGGACGGACTCTGGGCAGGTATAAGAAACCCCTCCCTCCCCCTAGCCCCTCCCTCCAGAGGGGAGGGAAGGGGTTGGGGGAACGGAAGGGGTTAGGGGAGGGGATGGGGGAGGGTTTAGGGGGGACAGGAAGGGGCCTAGGGAAGGAGTTAGATAACCCCTTCCCTCCCCTAAGCCCCTCCCTGCCCCCCCTAAGCCCTCTGGGAAGGCGGGTGGGGGGGAAGGGAGGGGAGGGGGAGGGAGGGGGGGGAGGGGAGGGGAGGGGAGGGGGGGAGGGAGGGGAGGGGAGGGGAGGGAGGGGGGGAGGGAGGGGAGGGAGGGGAGGGGAGGGAGGGGAGGGGGGGGGGGGGGGGGGGGAGGGAGGGGAGGGGGAGGGAGGGGAGGGGAGGGAGGGGAGGGGAGGGAGGGGGGGAGGGGCCAGACCCTTCCACTGCACTCTGCTTTCTAGAGGGGACATCTTATAGGATGACATGGGTTAGCATCACCCCTTCCACACTCCCCTCCCTCCCCTCCCCTCCCTCCCCTCCCTTCCCTCCCCTCCCTTCCCTCCCTCCCCTCCCCCTCCCCTCCCTCCCCCCTCCCCTCCTCCCCTCCCCTCCCCTCCCCTCCCCCCCTCCCTTCCCTCCCCTCCCTCCCCCCCTTCCCTCCCCTCCCTCCCCCCTTCCCTCCCCTCCCTCCCCCCTTCCCTCCCCCTTCCCTCCCTTCCCCTCCCTCCTTCCCTCCCCTCCCTCCCTTCCCCTCCCTCCCTTCCCTCCCCCCTTCCCTCCCCCTTCCCTCCCCTTCCCTCCCCCCCTCCTATCCCCCTCCCTCCTACCCTAACTCCTCCTACCCCTGTCCCCCTCTCTCTATTAACAACCCACTACGCTGATGTAACCAGTCTAATAAAGCTGTGCTAACCCTGAGTGAGCTGCACGAGCACACCCAAAGTGCCACCTGTGCTACCCAACCTAATACCTATGCTTCCTAAAGTGCCACCTACACTGTCCAACCTAACACCTATAATACCCAAAGTGACACTGACACTGTCCAACCTAACACCTACAATACCCAAAGCGACACCGACACTATCCAACCTAACACCTATAATACCCAAAGTGACACTGACACTGTCCAACCTAACACCTACAATACCCAAAGCGACACCGACACTATCCAACCTAACACCTATAATACCCAAAGTGACACCTATGCTAGCCAACCTAACACCTGTAATACCCCAAGTGTCAGTAACACTATCCAACCTAACACCTATGCTCCCCAAAAAGTGCCACCTATGCTACCCAACGTAATACCTATGCTTCCCAAAGTGCCACCTACACTATCCAACCTAACACCTGTGCTTCCCAAAGTGCCACCTACGCTGTCCAACCTAACATCTACACTACCCAAAGTGCCACTGAAAATATCTAACCTAACATCTATGATAACCAACCTAACACAACCTAAGTAAGTGCCATGTACACTATCCCGCCTGACACGATACCCAACGTACCACCTATGGTGTCCAACCTAACAAACACCTACAGTAGCCAAAGTGCCAGCTATGCTACCTAACCTAACGTCTGTGGTTCCCAAAGTGCCACCTACAATACCCAACCTAACACCTATGATATCCAACCTAACATCACTTAAAGTGCCACCCACACTACCCAGCCTGACACCTACGGCACCCAAATTGACACCTACACCACTTGACACCTACACTTCCCAACCT